>NC_056745.1:132348684-132686913 GCF_019279795.1 Protopterus annectens
GGCAGAAGGGGGCACAGCAGGTATATCTATGCCAGCCTTTCCCAGGTGTGTGTGTGTGTGTGTGTGTGTGTGTGTGTGTGTGTGTGTGTATGTGTGTCAGCTACTTGGGCCAGGGACATGAAGCACTGGGTTCTGGCGAGGAAAATATGGTGAGCCACTGAACAAGACCAAGCAAGGCTGTAAATCCCAATTGCAATAAACTTTTATTGCACAAAGGGCAGAACAAATTAAAACAAACACTTTCGCTCAGATATTGGGATGCTTATATTAAATACATTTTGGAAACAATTTAAGTCTCCGCAAGCTCTTGTAATGAACAAATGTATTTGGTGATGTTAATTGACTGATCAATTTGTGGGTGCAGCTATTTAAGTAGTCGCCACATAAAGATGTTAACGATAAAACAGATATCCGGCGAAGCTGTACCACTGTTCCTGTTTGTTTTGATGCAATTAATTCAATGAATTTATAAAAACTCATTAACTCTGTAACTTTATATTTTCTTAATGAATGGTCTTCACAGCGAGGGTGCTGGAGGACTTGGCTTGGAAATTTGGCTGAGGTCCTAACTCTACAGCTGAACCAGTGAGGAGTATTATTGGGGATCTGGAGGGCGACAGACATAGAAACATCCAGAGCCCAGGCTGAGTGCATTCCCTGTGTGCTCTTAAGGGAAATTGTACTTGATGCAGAGAGGTCCACATCTGGAAATACTGAGTGCATCCATTTGTATTCCAAATGCACATCCCTCTCCAGTGTCAGTGGTGAGGATTCAGGCTCCTTGATTACTGGACCAGCACGGGGATGACACACTTTGGTGTCCATTACATACTGGTAGCAGGGGTGGGGCATCACTGTTACTTTATTCACAAAATCAGTCACAGTGAATTTGTAACCTTTAGAAACAACACATGTAAGGGAGTGCCTATGTAAGCCACAGTCACTTGTTCTTAACTTCAGTAGCATGTATATGCTTGTACATTCTAAACTGCAGCATTCTAGAGATTTGTCATATGTAAAAGTCAGTGCATGTTTCACACTTCGCAGCTTAAACAATATAACTGAAAAAAACAGGGATATTATAAAATCAGCTTTCGGCTGTATATTTCAAGCTCCATGATGGATGTAGTTATGCTGGTTACACACCACATACTTAAGCATATTTATTTCTTACATAGGATTTGGTGGGTTATACTATTCAGTTTGTCTGGAAAGATCTTCCTCTCATTTTTGTAAATAGAGGTACATCCACTAGTTTGTTCAGTGTACTCAGAAACCTCTAAAGATTTTCTAATTATTCTTAATAGCAGTTGTAACAGTTAGTTCATATATGCAATTAGCAAGAATGATACTTTCAGAAAAGTCATTGTCATTATTTTATCCTGTTGAAGTTGTATCAGAAATTCTGCAAAGCATATAGATAGTCTCTCTCTTTCTGCGTTCTCTTCATTCACTTTTTTTTTAAGATAGTAGATCACCAGGGTACCCCTAGATAAAATATATTAAAATATCAGTTCCTCTAACAAGAAAGGTATCAGTTCTGTTGAACCGATTAATTCTAACAAACTTATTTTCCACAACATTGACGTTAGTTCTCAGCAGGTACTACTTTGTACAACTCCAGATCTAGGAAGTTAATCACCTGATTATGGTAGTTAAAGCTTAAAACACGATGAACATGGCCAAACTCTGCTAAACATTTTAGCCACAAAATAAAATATCAATAAAACATTTAAAAACAACAATTTTCCTAGAAACATCTGCTTCATAAACCACTTCTTTTTCCAAGCCATCATAAAAACATGACTGTTAGTATTACAGTCTAATGAAGTCTTTGCATGAGATGAAAGCACTCACTGTGACTAGTACATTTAATTTTTTTCTTCAGTATTTTTGCATCATTTTTTGTCATTCCTTTTTTACTTGTATATCATGTGAACTGTTGAATCAGATGCTAGAATCAAAATTGCCACTAGAAATATTGACAACCTCAGAAGTGCAGATGATACCACACTGAGGGTTGAAAGTAAGGAAGAGCTGATGAGTCTGTTGGCAAAGGTGAACGTAGAATATCTGGCTTGTTGCTGAATGTCTAAATAAATAAATAAATAAACAAACAAATTTATGTCATCCAACCTTATCAGTTCTTTACAAATAAATGGGGATGAAGTAAAGCCAGTGAGAGATTTTAATTTCCTGGACTTAAAGATCTGGTGATTGCAACCATGAAATTAAAAGATGATTGTTTTTTGGAAGGAAAACTGGGACATATCTGGATAAGATTTTAAAGAGCAAGTCACATTGTCAACATAGCTATATATATATATATATATATATATATATATATATATATATATATATATGTGGGTCTACCTGACATGGTCAACAGTTCATATGGTCGACAGTTTATTTGGTCGACAAGCATTTTAGGTGGTGGGCTTCACCCCCCACACCCCCCAATGTAGGGGGCTGTGCCCCCCACACCCCCCCTAACTATATATATCAACTCCAGGGTCGCACAACATTGGGGAAGGGGGCAAATCTGCTTGTCGACCAAATGAACTGTCGACCAAATAAGTGTCGATCATGTGAACTGTCGACCATGTCAGGTAGACCCATATATATATATATATATATATATATATATATATATATATATATATGAAGCTATAGTTATGCCAGTAATAACATGGCTTTAAGAGGTAGACGATATATAAGGTTATGCACCAGAAAATCGATACTTTTGAACTGTAGTGTTGGAGAAATCATTTGAGAATTTGGTGGATTGTATGAAGTTCAACTAGAAGGCTTGATAGTAAAACTAAAATTCGATCCCCTTGGCCACATAATGCAAAGTAAAACTAAACTTCGATCCCCTTGGCCACATAATGCAAAGTAAAACTAAACTTCAATCCCCTTGGCCACATAATGCAAAGTAAAACTAAACTTCGATCCCCTTGGCCACATAATGCAAAGTAAAACTAAACTTCAATCCCCTTGGCCACATAATGCAAAGTAAAACTAAACTTCGATCCCCTTGGCCACATAATGCAAAGTAAAACTAAACTTCGATCCCCTTGGCCACATAATGCAAAGTAAAACTAAACTTCGATCCCCTTGGCCACATAATGCAAAGCCAGGATTCACTACAGAAGACACTGATGCTGGGAATGAGCAAAGACAAAAGAAAAATCTGGTTACAGAGGCTAAGGTGGAGACAGCATTACTAAATGAATCTTCAGCAACTTAAATAAGCACTTCTTAGTAAACAGGCCTGGACATATATACATATGCACACACACACACACACACACACACACACACACACACACACACACATATATATATATATATATATATTTATATGGGTTACCTTCAGTTTACCGAATGTCCACTTTCCCGAAATGCAGTTCACCGACACTTCAGATCACTGACATCCGGAAAGCCGACATTTCACACGCGGTAAGTAAACATTTGGCCATCCTGACTGAAGGAGCTACCCGAAGAAAGCAAACCCACCAAAGTGAGGGGCTGCACCCCCACACCCCCCTTACTAAATATACCAACTCCAAGAATGCACTACCGCAGGGGTAAGGAGCAAAGTTCAAGTAGATGGCCAAACGGTTACTTACCACGCGGGAAACATCGACTTTCCGGGTGTCGGTGATATGAAGTGTTGGTGAACTGCGTGTCAAGGTAAACTGAAGGTAGCCCATATATATATATATATATATATATATATATATATATACATATATATATATATATATATATATATATATATATATATATAGATATATATAGATATAGGGGGTGACAGTGTGTGAATTCATGTGTATTTATGTGTGTCTGTGCGTGTGCTTGTGTGTGCAGAATTTAGCAGTCAGACTAAATGGAATTTGTCTGGCCACACAGACATTTTATTTTTGGACCATCTAGCCATTCATCATTTCTAAAGAAAAGCATATGTCAAAGCAGTCAGGTAAAGCAGAAGATATGAAAGCACATCTGGTTCTATATTAAGATACTTCAGACAGATGCCAGGTCTTGAACATGTGAAATCTTTTAAACTGGTAGATACTGGCAAAAACTAATTAAAATCAGTTCTGATTAAACTGTACTGAAATGGGTCTATATCATTTCTTCGAAGGTTCATTTCCATGAACCTTCATTCATCAACCCTAATACAGCGAATGTTCACTTCAATGAACGATTTACTCAGAGAAAGGAACAAGTTGCCCAGCATTCTGACCGTCACACAAAGCATAGTATTTCAAACCCACCCACGTGGGGGGTATCTCCCCCCACTCCCTCCCTAACTATATATACCAACTCCGAGATCACACTATAGTGGGAAAAGGGCAAATTTCTTATGATGGTTAACTTGTTCCTTTCCCTGGGTAAGGATTTCATTAACATGAACATTCACTGATGTGAACGTTCACTGTATTAGGTTCGATGAAGGAAGGTTCGTGGAAATGAACCTTCAACAAAGTGATATAGACCCACTAAAACACCTTTGAGAATTAGCGCCCTGTACATTGGCATGTTGTTTGGAGAATGAATGTTTTCCAGGAGGGTATTAACCTACAGGTAATGCCTGCTGAAAAAAAAAAAGAGTCCAGCACTTCATGGCAGCATACTATGGTGCCATGGAGCTCAGTCTGAACGTACCCTAGCAGCTCCCATTATTTTGCACTTGCTAAGCAGCGCTTTTGCTTTTTACAGAGTGTAAAATAAAAAAAAATAAAAAAAAAGAAAGAAAAAGAAAATACGAAAAAAAAAATATACATATATATAAAATTGTGTATTTGTTAATGTCATGTGTGTGTGTGTGTGTGTGTGTGTGTGTGTGTGTGTGTGTATGCATGCTTGCGTGCATGAAAGTGGAAGTGTGTTTCTCTTTGTGTGTGTGTGTGTGTGTGTGTGTGTGTGTGTGTGTGTGTGTGTGTGTGTGTGTGTGTGTATGAATGAAAACGAGAGTGAGATCAAGCAAGCCATTATTTTGCACTCACTAAGCAGTGCTTTTGCTGTTTACAGAGTGTAAAATTAAAGGAAACATAAAAAAGAAAGACATTTTTTGTGTGTGACTCTGTGTGTCTATGTGTGTGTGTGTGTTTCTGTTTGTGTGTGTCAGTGTATACATGCTTGCGTGCATGAAAGTGGAAGTGTGTTTCTCTTTGTGTGTGTGTGTGTGTGTGTGTGTGTGTGTGTGTGTGTGTGTGTGTGTGTTTGAAAAGTGAGAGTTATCAAGCAGTGGCAGAAGTTAACAGGTCTGCATACCTCTCAACTTCATAGTGCAAGAAATCTGGATAAAGCCTAAAATAAAAGGGGCCAAAGGCTCAAAAATAGAAACAGATTTTAAATATTGCTGTTATAAAATTACAAAGTTGTTTGATTTATGTAAGCACGCATTTTCTGACGAGCAAGTGTGTTTCTGCATGTGTGTGCGAAAGGGAGATAAATCGATCAGTGGCAGCAGCAGCAGTTAAGAGGTTTCCATACCTCTCAACCTCTTAACACAGGAAATCATGATAAAGCCTGAAATAAAGGAGGAACAAAGGCTTAAAAATAGGAACAGATTTTAAATATTGTTCTTAAAAAATTAGAAACTTGCTTGAACAGAATTTGTATTAGCATGCATTTTCTGAAGGAAATAAATTCTGAAACTCAAATGCACGTCAGTATTTAGTGACTTCAAGCCCCAATGATTGGCAGCAAACCGCAGATTTTAGGAGTAAGGGACCAAAAGATGAAGCAAATATCTGGATATTTTTGAAAATGTATTTTGGATGTAAAATACTTCCTCCACCACCATTTACATATACTACAGTAAGTTTGAAACATTAGGTAGAGGAACTATTTACATCAAAAATATATAAAAATATAAAAAAAAATACAGTAATAAATAAAGTAAGTAAAACAACAATTTTAAAGACAGCCCATTCTCTAAACACAATAATGCCCTCCATGGTGTGTGTTTCTGTATAACTAGTGCCTTTCCAGGAGTGTAGATGCTCCCTGCCTGCTGCAGACAGCCTCATTTACACAGAAACACATACCCTGTTGGCATTATTGCATGCTTAAATGCCAAACACAATTCTTATATTCGATGTGTAGCACCCAAATTGAACTGCTTCCCACATGAGCAAAGCTTATTCATCGGCCATATTGTTGTGCCTTGCCAAGTGCTTTTTAGAATAGCACCTTCTGTGCGCTAATGGTAGCATCTAGATTCCAGAAATACTTTTGTTTATGTAAACTAATTTGAGATTTACTAATAGCAGCTGTTAATGAGTTATTTTTTTATTTAACATTTGATTTACCAGGAAATTCCGACATGGAAGGAAGCCAATTTTCAGCAGAGGCCCAGGGAGGAACACTCCAGATACATGTCTTTGTAATGTGAAAGGAAACCAGAGTACCCAGAGAAAACCCACACAAATGCAAGGCAGACATGCAAACTCTGCACAGAAGGCACTTCAGCTGAGAATCGAACCAGAAAACCTCTTCCTGTGAGGCAACAACGCTACCGCTGCACCACTGCACCATCCAAGGCTATGTGTCTAACTGACTCAATAACTATTTTCAAGGCTATGTCTCTAACTGAAAGTTCCTTTAGTGAATCGACATGATTCCCATGTGGGAACCTGTCAGCTGTGCAAGAAGATGCCACAAAGTAAATTAATTGAAAAATACTTGCCATGCCAAGGGAGTTTGCCATTTACCTCACTGTTGTATGACCACTGACTAGGTATATAATAGGGTGGTCCTGCAAAAAAAAAAAAAAAAAACTGGTTAGAGGTTTGTTGAAAGTGGCTTTCAGTGAGTTATTTTCATGTCTTCGGCACTCAATGAACATTCTTTTGATACATAAACACAATTTTGTTATATACTTGCCAATGACAAGAAAACAGATACATATGATCTAAAAGAGCTGTTTGAACCCTGTTATTTACAGTTACCTGGGACAACTATAGTCTGTTACATAGGTGACATTTTCTCAAGAATTCATAGTAAGGAGACATTTGAAGAAAAATGAAGCTGTAGATGATGCTAAGAATGGTTTTAGGGATGCCCCACTCATGGTAATGATCAGGGTACTTACCCACCATAATATGGTCATGGAAAGAGGTAGCATAATGATGTAGGAGAGGTATAAGGAGAGATGTTAAATGGATTTGGGTTTAAAGCCAGAAAGGAACTTTGGGCATCACATTCCTGAACATAATAGACAGGAAACAGCAGTTTCTTCTTTTTAGGGAACTGAAAGTAAATGACAAGTTAAGCACCAGTACAACTTCAGCACATGCACACTGATAGCTCTGCAATACAGTCCTCTCCTCAACTGTTACATAAATTGGGAACCAGAACAAGCATTCATTATAATGGAGAGAGAACAAGTGTCCCAAGGTCACATGATCTCAATATCATAACAGAGAGAGATGCATAAATGTGGAAGTACTGACAGTGGATGCCAGCAAGATGTCTTGGCTCTACATTTTGATATAGCATCAGAGAAAAATAAGTCGCTCAAAAATTAATTATATATTCTGTCATTTTCTACAAGAATGGGGCTGCACGTCTCTGCAGTCTTCACGCTGATTACTAAATGAACAGCCTTGGTCCTCCAGATAAGGATAAGTTTGCTGACAAAGCTATGAGAACTCATCAGGAGTGACAGTGATTGGCAAACACAGAGATGAATACACACTTGCATATTAAATCAACTGTGAAACAGAACATGTTATTTTTTGCATGATGATGTCCAGCATTTGTAACATGTGGCCTGCATGTAGGAGCTTATAATCACTTCAAATTAATTCATATATTTCTTTGCTCTCACCCACAAGCATCCTCCTTGCATGCAATATATGGTTTTCACTGAGACAGCATGGATTTGCACCTTACATGACAGGAGTTCCACTCCATTGACTTTCACTGACTGGGTAACTCCTTCACATTGACTATCTGTCTCTTGACATTGATTCAGGATGATGTTAACTGCTGTGAGAAACTAAGCAATTAGAAATTCAGGAGTTTCTATTAACTTCCCATCCTGATTTAGCTAGGTACTCATTTTTGCTTAAAAGTACATTTCCTTTAGCTTCCCCTAAAACCCTTAAGGAAGCACATTTTTATTTTAATGACATTATTTCTGGGTGAAGCTACAGTGTGTAGCTTTACCTGTGCTTCTGTCCAACTGTAGAGAGTGCAAGTTCTTCTGAGATACATAAGCTTCTCAACAGCCAGTGATTCCAGGGAACTACAACTGGAACAGAGAAGCTTAGACCACACAGTGACTGGCATGCAGGTAAACACACACATACATACATACACACACACACACACACACACACACACACACACACACACACACACACACACCTAGACAAACATATACACTTATACTCACTGTACATCGAATACATTCCCTCCCTCACCTAACTACACACACACACACACACACACACACACACACACACACACACACATAGATACACTTATAGTCACTGTACATCAAATACATTCCCTCCCTCACCTAACTACACACACACACACACACACACACACAAACTTACTCTACCTATCCCCTCACTATCCCCCCTACTACGACCAACCAGGCAGACACACACCTTACACCATTCTTTTCTCTGCATATACGCAGCCACACATACACATATATACACACACACACACACACACACACACACACGCACACACTCCCCCAATGTTACCTATCTTCTAAACTCAATGGCATTTGACTCTAACATGATCTCTGCCATTGAGAGTACTGAGAGCTGCAAACTTTTGGTTGAGTTAAGTAATGGGGCTGGCAGTGGTGATTTAGACAGCTGACTGGTTTTATGAATCACTCGACTGTGTAAAGTTCTTACCACAGCCATATGTGGGGGAGAGCATATGGTGAATTATCATATGCAACTATCCCAGAATGCCTCATTAGCATTTATGGTAGGCTAGAGAGTAAGCCCCCCAAATGGGTGCTACACCTCTACTAGGTAAAGTACTGCAATAAGGCTGTCTCTGAAGAGGAAACAGTTACTGACAGCAATAAAAAGGACTTAGTGCTGGTGGAAATGCTTCAGAAACAGTCTGTGTCAAACACAAGTACTCTGTACCACAGACAATTTCAGATTTTCACTAATGATTTTTTTTCATCCACCCTGTATTGTAAAATGGCTTCTGTTTTTTGCACTAGTCTTGGTGTTATATAAATGGGGAATAGGATTACTGTTTTATTCTGAGAAGAATTCAGAAGTCATAAAACAATGCTAGGAAAATCTATTCATGGTACTTTATGGTGTCAACAGTAATCTGCAAGAAGTCTGCAGTATTCTGAGATTCTGTGCATGTGCAGGCTTTCCTGATCTGAACCTAAATGCTCGCTTGTTTCTGGACCTCTGAGGTAGTCATGGACTGCCCATAACAAAGACCTGAAAGATAGCAATAATCATAAGTGTATGTGGTACCCAATAAACTTTGGGCCATAGGTAAAAGATCATTTTTGTACTCATGTCATCAAAATAAAAGCTAATATGTTCTAGACACTTTGATCAATACAGGTGACGTATGAAGTGATCAGCTTTTGCAAGTCATTAGGGTCAGATGGCTAGTGTGGTAGCCTGACAGAAAGAAGGAATCCAAACAAGTAGTGAAGGTATCCTGTGAATGCCAGGTCAGGTCAGTGTTTCCATGCAGGCTGAGTTCAATCCCTCACCAAAACAGTTTATCCTGTATACTTGGAGAGGACAGGGATATGAAGTCAAGTTCAAGACCCCAGTAAATGAGATGATGGCAAAGAGCTGTGGCCAAAAGGGCATCACTTGCTGCCATGGTGGTAACTACAGGGCCTGTTGGTGGACAGTAGTGGTGAGGAATCCATCAGGTTAAAGAAAGAGGCCTCCCTTGCAGTGGTAATAAGGGGCAGTGTCTACAGATTCGAATGACATGTACCAAAAAGACAGTAGCTATCATAGTCACTGAGGTGGAGACCTGACCGTTGGAGAAGCAATCGAGTATATAATGTTCAGATGTCCTAAATATGTCTTGGCAAATCATTTGGCAGTTCTGGACAGGGAGGCAAGATACTGGCAAGGCTCTTCTTAGTAAAAGGTGAATAAACATTGACTGTTACTCAGGGAATCGTCAATAAAAGGAAAATTATGAGCACCGTCTGGTTACAGGGGCCACGGCTTTGTCCAAAGAGGCAGTGTCAGAATCATCTGCTGGGATTAGCTTCATTTCTCTAGATGAGGACATTGCAGCAAATGACCTGTTCCACTGTAGTAAGGCTTTAGAAGTCGATGAGAGCCAGCTAGAAGTGCTGGAGATGTTTTTTTTCTTTTCTTTGAGGATGTAGGAGTATCACAGTTAACAAGTATAAACATTTAACTATATTAAAAAAATAATGCCAAGCATTAGTCAGCATACCACAAACTATTAAAAGTTAAAAGAAATGGTTCTGGCACCCTGGCTTCTGCCTTCCAGGAAGTAAAACAGAGAAAGTGAAACAGAAAGATATAACAATCAGAGCAATTAAATGGAGATCCAATGAGAAACAAAAAGTAGTTAAGCAATGAACTCCAGTTTCATTTATTGGTCAGGATTTATAAAACTGCATTTCAGGGCTGTGGATGTCTTGTGCCATATGTTGACAATATACTGCTGTATAAAATGGGCACAAATAGCTCCACAGGGGCATGTTGCAGAAGTAGCCCTATAGCTGCACTTCAGGGAGGTGTACAAGGCAGACTAGAACTAAAGTAATTAGGGCACAGCTAAGCAGCTGACAGTATGCAAATAGAAGGAAGATAGCACTGTCTTGCTACCTTAGATGAGCCTCATGAGAATGCAAATGAGGTATACAGCAGATTATACAAGCAAAGGAACAATATATGACAGAGGGCAAAGAACACTCAACTGTGCCCCACTAGCATGGCTCCTTACTGGTTCCATGAAAGGGGTAGAAATTGAAGTATATGAAAGTAGGAAAAGGTACACAGCTAGCAGAACACGTTGTTGTTGTTGTTGTGTCTTTCGGCTTTTCCTGGTTAGGGGTCGCCACAGCGGAACTCCGGTCCGCTAATGATTGGCAGCAGATTTTTACATGCCGAGTTGCCAGCTCTGACGCACAACCTTCAATGAAAGTAAGCCCATTCACGCATGTCTCCACACAGAAGATGCTCTAGCTGAGAATCGAACAGGACAAAGTCTTACTGTGAGGCGACAATGCTACCGCAGCACCACCACCGCAGATAGCTAACAGAACACGTACATAAACATAAATGAAAGAAAGTGGGTTGGAGAAGCAGGGCATAGTTTATTTTTGTGGTATGAGAACCATGACTCTGTGTGTGTGTGTAGATACATAAATATATAGATCTACATATACATAATACTATTGACTATCAGTGAAATTCAGTGAAACACAAAACATTGTGAAATTTCATGGGTGATAATAACAATGAAAAAATTGAACTGTTGTGATCACAAATGTAAACAATACATTTGTGAGCATTACCCATCTCAGTAACCCTAAAAATATTATATTACCTGAAAAAACCTCTCCAAGCCCTCATCCACATAAGTTAATTTATTCTAACTCCATGGTCTCATAAATGCAAAAAAAAAAAATCACAGTGAATTACGTTACAGTCAATTTTTAGCAACTTGACTATAATATAATTTAACCAACTGTACCACTGAAGATTTTTTCACTAAAAACAAAAATTGTCTCTATGATGAATGATGCTGGAACCATATTTACAAATATAGGTAGAAAGACAGAGAAGAGAGCGTAAAGGCATGAAGGATATGAAGGTGAGGAAAGCAGGGAAAAGATAGTCAGCAGGGGAAGAAAGCACACATGTAATTGGATGGACAAACGGAGGTAAATGTGCACATACTGGAAGGGGGAACATGAGACACAGACAAACAAAGAAATACAGGACAGACAAATAGTCTGGGATAGAGTGAGGTATTATCAGTGCAGAATGGCCTAGAAGAATGTTATTGGGATCCAGGAGATGGACATCCTGGATCCGGGTGTCCAGTGGCTTGGGCCATCATCCAATAGCATAGGCCAGCCAGTCCAGTGAATCTGCAGTACACTGCAAGAGGAGATGATGCTTGGCAACCCAGTGTGCCAACATTCAGTCAAACACAACATCTCACATTTTCTCCATCTCTAACTGATCCAGGCTACCTGATGATGAGGGGCCAGGGCCCATCCCCAGCAAGGAACTCCCACCTACATCAGCCCAGTCTTGCCCGGGATATCAGTGGTAGCAGGTAATATGCCTGTGCCACTGAGGGACCACTGTGACCTATAGAAGAGAAACCCAAAAGGGAAGGCTGCCATTGGTGATGATTAGTCACACCTGGTACCTGATGTTGACAGGTGACAAAGCAGGAGTCCATTAACCTCAAATGTGCCATAAGTCTTTGCTGGTTCCTGCAGCTGGTATCGACAGTCTCCTCCTGCTCTACCTGTGCTGAAATTTACAAAGGACATAGTAGCCATGATGTACAGGTGTGAGGAAGATGCAGGCAGCAGTGCCAAACTATAGCTACCATACTTCTCAATGTCCAGATTTTTGCAGAATGTCCCAATCTTTAGCTCATATTTTTGTACTGTTCTAACTGAAGTTAATAAATGATAGAGTTCAAGTTTAAGATTTAATATCTTTCATAAAATGCATGATAATGTAAAACATGTTACTGTAGCAACTTTTTAAGTTTATAAGAGCAATAAATAAAATCTGTCCCTGATTTTGGACCTTTGTCCCCCCACTATTTTTGGCTTTGTCCAGATTTCTTGCACTACTAAGAGGTTCAGAGGTATGATAGCTACACATTTGTGTTCAAACAGGCAGAAGCTTGATACATACGCAACACTGACGTGTATGTGCAATAAAGCAGAAGCAGGATACAGGGACGTCCTAAGTGAAAACCCTGCTTTGGTAAAGTTTTTATTTGAATGTAGAATAGAAGCTGCTGTGAAAAGGGGATCATTTGGGCATGTAAAACCTTGCATGATAACTGTAAGAATCAATCAGAGGATGTAAAAAGAGATTTGAAGGACAGACTTGTAAAGTAAGTTACAGGCGGGGTGGAAATACATATGGCTTCCAAGTATGCATCAAAGTCCAGAAAGTTTAGGATTTTCTTGGAAGTGTTTGGATAGGTAGTTTTGTACCTCAAGCAGACTGCAAAGAATTTTTCCTTAGGTCGACAGCAAATGTTAGAGGTGCCATAGGGAAAAAAGAGGCAACTGGGGCCATGTTTTGGGGACTATAATGAGTTGGCAGATTTAAAAGAAAATTCCCTACAGTGCTCTCTGTCAGAAGTATTGGGGGAGCAAATTAGTTGTAGCTAAGGAAATGATTCTTTTCAGCTGGGACACAGGACCAGAATTGCATAGATCTAATAAGGACTTGCTAAGTTTAATTCTACTGGCTGTGAAAATCAATTACTAGAAAATGGAAATAAAAATCTAAACAAACTGTATTTCTTAGGTTCCTAGATTAGTACTAGGCTAACTGCCCTCATGGGCCATTTTAAACCTAGCCAGTTACCCTATGTGAGAATCAAACCCTGCACTCTGTGTCTGTAAGGGAAACACAGTAACCATTGTGCCAACCTCATGAAGTACTTAATTGGAAATTGAATCTTCAGAAAAGGGAAGAAGCAAATTACATAGAAATAGGTTAAATTTGTAGGAATAATACAAGAAGAATGTTCAGCAGGAAGAGAATGCTGTAGGGAATGAGAGTTGTTGCTGTAATGAAAGAAAACAAATATTTAATATATAACATATTTAAATGAAAAAAAAATGTCAATATGGTTTGTTCTCTTTTCTGCTACTGTATGTGTGCCTATGTCTTAAGAGATAATTTAATAAAGTTGCTTATAAAAAGAGAAGAAGCAGGATAGGGTATCCCTGGATTTACAAATAAGCTTAACTGTCACATTTTTGTGCACTGAAATAGAAGCTTGACCTGGTGACCATGAGCACACATGTGCACTGTTGTGCATCCTATGCCACAAAACATCTCAGTGCAAGAACAATACAGCTGCCAACAGCAGCACTTCCAACATTATGGCAGTCACCCACAGTAGCCAGCCTGGTGCAACTTGGAATCTGTCAGAGGAAACAAACTTTAATAGGAACACTGCTCTTAAAAGTAGAAAAAGTTTTATGTTACGGTATGAAGCACAGTAGAAATTAAACACACAATACCATTTGGGAAATCCCTGCATTACCTCTGCTTCCCACATCCAGAGATCTTCTGGGTGGCAGTCACAAATCATTGCACCAATGCCTACACTGCTAACTGATATGGGGAATGCCAATAACTCTGGTCAGCTAGTATGCAAGGTCATACCAGGCATCCACTTTATGGAAAGGGCTTGCATAAGGTCCTTGCAGCTGTTCTCCTAACTGGCTGTACAAGATGCATAAATAATCTATGAATATTAAAAAACAACCTGTGAATAATCCATGAATATACTAAAAACAGTATAACAACCTGTGAATGATTCATGAATATAAACAACCTGCGAATGATCCAGGAATATACCAAAAACCGTGTAACAACCTGTAAATGATCCATGAATATACCAAAAACAGTATAAAAACATGTGAATGTTCCACAAATATATCAAAAACAGTATAACAATCTGTGAATGATCCATGAATATACCAAAAACAGTATAATAGCCTGTGAATGAGCCATGAATATATCAAAAACAGTATAAAAACCTGTGAATATTCTAGGAATATACCAAAACCAATATAAAACAGTGAATATTCCATGAATATACCAAAAACAGTATAACAGCCTGTCATTCATGCTTTACATGGGACTTTGAATTGCTACCAGTGTCCCTTAGTGTCTCTCTGTAGTGTGATACATGTACTCTCAGAGCCTACATGCACAAGTGGCTGTATACAACATGCTAGGGACATGCAGCAGAATGTCTCTGTACTGTATTTTGCTGTAATGTCTCTTAAAACACAGCATTTCACAGATCTAAGCAGAATCTAGCCTCATTAGCATGCAAACTGATACATAATAGTGATGTTTATTGCTAATCTGCCATGTTAGAAGTCAAAACACACAGTGCGTGAAAACAATAGAGGTCACAGTATTAGAACAGCCTTTTATCTATCAGCCAGTGTAGAACAAGTATTTTCACAGGACACAGCCCAGAGGAGATACACCGTGGTCTACAGTTCTGTGGTATGATTATGTAAGAAGCATTGTACAAATCTGAATGTGTGCCTAGGAACAGCCTATATTAAAAACAAAGAGAAGTATGTTGCCAGTACATGTCTGCAATGTGCTTGCCGGCAATCTGCACCTGCAGTTACAATCACATAACTGATATCATTGACTTTACAATATTGTATCTGGGTAATGGCAGCCCACAAATATAGGAATTCCTCATACTTCCCCTTTACACAGACACCATGTGTGCCATCAGTGCAATATACAAGTGTAATACGACTGCATTACAGGTCCCAATACTGATTTGTACTATGGTGGCCTGCAACATCTATCTGCAGGTAAAGATTTGGCAATGTATGCATATGTACATATACATATGTATTGGCGGGATGGCAGCATAAAGTAAATAACTGCCTCCCCCCTCCCAAGTCCTAATCTATACAGATGGGTGTGGATGTCCACCATGGGAACACCTGCTGTGGACACTCACTAACAATGCCTGTCAGCATAGTCCACACCTTGTGCCACCTATGCACGATTACCCCCACCCTTGCTGCCTCTAATACCTCCCATCATCTGCACATATCTGCGGGCCTCTGTATATTACCCACCCAAGCTGCAGATATGTTCAAGTGTGCCATTAACCTTGTCCACCTCAGTTACCACAGAGGTATGCCACTGTCTATACCATGTATGTGACCTCCACTGCTTCCCCTAGCCCTGTTCAGTGCTGCCATGTTGTGCAGTGTCACACCAATACCATATATCATAGTAAGTCCATTCTACCCAACTTTCAATATCCTAAAGTTATGGTCTTCTCTCTTCCTTGGTATAGGCATATCCTCCAAAGGAGGCAGAAGGCAGAGGTTTGACACATTTTGCCTTGTGGAGAATGATATCTTACTACAGGCACTCCATCCCATGGTGGTGCCACTTAAGGAGAGGAAGGTGTCCACAAGCCTCTACAAGACCACGTGTCATGGGCCACTGTGGTCCATAACATCAGTACCATGAGTGGCAGGAATCACGTAGACCACTGTGGTCCATAACATCAATGCCATGAGTGGCAGAAATCACAAAACACAGCAATGTCAGAAGCAAGTTAACTACATGATATGGCAGGCCTCACAGAAAAAGCCTATAGTACAGTGCCTGGCAGGTCTGTAGCTGCAGGATATACTCTTCCCACTGCAAACTTCATGGATTGTTTCCTGCATGGAGGAAATGAAGGCATATGAATTATACCAGGTAGAGTGAACACTAGTTCTGGGAGTGGTCCAATGCTGCATTTCTCACAGGGGGACTAGCAAGGTTAGTAACAATAACACAACTACTCTACATCAATTCTGCAGAGACTGATTCTGGGGAGCAGGCAATAACCACCACAAACATTCCTCATAGGTACATCAGGTGTTCTTACTCCCAGAACTATCAGCACAGTTGTGTATGTTGTTTGCCTGCATGTGTCCACCTGCCAATTGCATACACATCACAGGGTGTCATACGCTGTAGGGTAACAGGCATCACTCTGTTATTTCTAATGTTGTGCATTAATGGGGCAGACCACTGCTATGGTCACAGTTAAAGTCTGGACCAGGACAACAGTTTGAGCACATCACTCGAGCAGGGTCTAATGATGATGACAACACTCAGATCATGCTATAGTCCCAGGACACACTCCCACTATCTGTCTCCATTGTCCTAACCCACACCTGCTGTTCATGATGCATGGCATGGGGATTGCCATTCCTAGCAAGTGGGGCTTCCCATGTGGCTATGACCTCCAGGAACTGTGTAGGCAGACTAGTGCACTGCATCATATTTGTACATACACACCATATCACAACCTGGCAATGGTTTCCAGTATCATACAATGTCTCCACCAGCATCAGATATACAAGCAGCTCTTGGCATCAATCAGCAGATGTACAGGTATAATCCAGGCACAATCTGCAGTTACATATACTGACCTGAAGAAGTCTGGTATGGTGTGTGGCCTCTGGGAGCATTTGACTCAACAGTGCCAATACCTCCAGGAGGCAATTGTGTCCAGAGACTATGCCATTATATCTATCATGAAAACCATGGTGGCACATGCGACCCCATGGCCATTACACTGTGAAGTATGGTAACTAGGACCATTGGTACCCTATACATAACTGTCAGACATGGACAGGGCATGTTCATACCTCAGATGAATGATTAAGAAGGCCATTACAAGGAACACAGCCTACATCTTTGACAGTAAGGTTGTCACAGTCCCCCACCCCATGTCAGGGGGTGGCCCTCAACAAAGAGGCATCAGGTGTATGGAAAATTGTCAATGATCTACATTCAGGTTACGTTCCACTAATTCTACCATATCAGTGTCAAGGGAGGCCTGTAGAACTGTTACATCTGGCCATCATGGTGGCTACACTGTATGGGCATGTAGCTGTTCCACCAACCAGTCCACTAAGGAAATTGTGTATAACTCTGATGTTATCCCTGCCTGTGACCTTCATCTCCACCTCAGTTAACTATTAACCCCCACCCCAAGTTGTGTAGGTACCAATGTGTTCATGTTTCCTTACGCACTTGTTCAGTTAATGATGGCTGTGACCCACATCTCCCTCCCTCCTTCGTTATGTAAGGGCGGATGCCTGATGCACAGTGTCACTAAACCATGCACAGCCCAGCATAGCCATTAAATGGCACTACATGCAAAACCTTGCTGGTTGTGACACTGTGTTGTCTCAGTGTAGTTGTCAGGGCCCACAGAGCTGGGTTAAATGCTGCCACTTCACTTACTTTGCTATATTGTGCTGTCTAGGAGGGCAGTGCTGCCACTGGTTGATGTCTGTTGCTATCACTATCATTACTGCCTGTAAATGTTGAGCTGAACTCTGGGACAGGGCCTGCTGTTGTCGGTGTCCTTGATCCTGGGACTGCTGGATGGGCTACCTGTTGCCTCATTATCATATTATGGAGCTGCAAAGGTCTTTCAGGCTGTAACAGGGGCTTACTGCAATGCTCCTCAGATTTAACCAGATAGTAGAACTGGGATCTTAGCAGGCTGAATACTCACTCCACTATATTTTTGGTTTAGGGGCAAGTGATGTTATACTGGTGTTCAGCCATACATCACAGGTTCCATAAGGGCAGAACTCCAACAGGTATATTGCATCACCTGCAACAAAGGTGGGACATAGAGGGAGGGTTTCTGACAGGCATACATTCTGTAGGAGGCTGTAGATGTGTACTTTACTCACTCTCTTTCTTTCTCTTTGTTTACCAGGGTAGTACACTGATCACAACAGACCATTTGCAGGCACAGCCCAGTTGAAGAAATTCACCAAAAAAACATAAAACAGAACTAATTCACAAACATGGAATAATCACAGAAAGTAAAGTCCTGCAGACAATTGAAGCAATGAGCAAATATTCTAAACAGAGAAGAAAAACAAATGTGGATTAATTTTAATAGTAAATATACAGGTAAGCAGCAAGTGAGAATAGGGTTCAAATCAGTAGTGATATAGATGAGAGGTACTGTGTCCAGTGGAAAAGCAGCTGCAGTCAGATTTTTGTGGGAGGTGTCTTTTGAGTTGTTCCCCAAAAGTAGGGTTGTACCAGTATGCATACACTTAAAACTAGGTTTCCCTGTGGAATGTATCTGTGCAGGAAGCATTGCTATCGATGACTTTCATGCCATATGAGGATGCCAGGGACACTGCTAGGGTATTATATAGATGCATTTGTTATGATACTGTATGCACTTAACACTGCCTGGTAGCTGATGGAGTGCTAACTCTTTCTGTTGGCATAACACTATCATGGACACTGGGTGGGGGCTGTATTGGAACATGTCTGCAATATATGGCTTCCAACACTTTAGGGGGGTGGGCAGTGCCATAAAAGCCATATATGATGTGATGCCATTCTATGCATGGTTTTCAGTCATGTCACCTACTGCCATGACATGCTCCCAGATGGCCAGAAGCAGCAGCACTAAGACATAACAATTGCTGTTGTACTAGTGACACTGTTACCGCCATGGTGGCATTACTGCTAGATGTAACTAAGGTTCTGGCTTGTTTTTGCTTTTATAATCTGATGCAGATGATCGCATAACTTAGCACATGACATATTAAATTGTGACCTACTTATAACCCTCCTTATTTGCATCTCATTATGCACTCATTAGACTATGCTTCTTGAATTATACATCATGATATGCTCATTTGCATACCCTCTTTGTGTGTCGTTTCACTCACTGGCTTTTAATGCTACTGAGTTCCATCAGTTGCTACCTAGCTGCATGTTTATAAACTCACTTTCTTACACTACAGCCTAGTCTCCTTCTAAATCCTGTTTATTATCACAAAAATGCTTTAGAACTATAACTTGTAAAACTTTATAATATCCTGCATGAAATACATTAAAGTGAACTGCCACTAACTTTTAAGGTGTGCAGTTTCTAATATTTCTAATACGCTAATCATGTCTTGTTTAAAATTAACTCTTTTGTATTTCTCACTGAGTCTCCATTTTACTGCTCTGCCTTTTATACCATTCTGTGTATTTTGTTTGTTTTGGTCCTTGGCAGGAGATGCCAAGCTACCAGGAGCCTTTCAGCATTTGTTTCAGGTTTTGTTTTCATGTTACTTGTTGTCCCCATTTTTCCTCCTTTCTCACTCCTGCCTCATTGTTTTTTTCACTTCCTTTATTTTATTCCACTGTCTGTATTGCATGCTCCTTAATCATCTTGCATACAGCAAGAGCCTTCTCCAACAAGAACCACTGATCTATCACTCTCTTTAGAGCAAGTGCTTTTATATGTTTCTTTTTCTTTCACAACCACTTACTTAATATAACATTTAACAAAGAAAAATGTCTGTAATCATTTTCCTGGCAGGGTGGACTCAGAACGTCATTTATTTTCAAGGCACTTTTCTTTCTGGATAGATAGGTACCTACTCCACAGTGCAGATGTGTTCTTGTATTTTTCCTTCAGCCATACATATTTCTGATGTAACAATTCCTCTCCTGTACTCTGTCAGAAAAAGCCACTTCAAGGACTGAAAGCCACTGACCAAGCTTATTTCCCAAGACCCCTCAGAAGAACCCTCCTTGATGCTTAATCTTAGCATATGCTGTTCTATCCCATTCATATCAGGGTTATTAGTCTTAATTTGTCAGAGGCAATTAAATCCAGCTCCACTTCATGTTCTATTTAAATTTTAATTTTATACTAAATATTTGAGAATCAACGATGTCCACAAGGCACAACTGCCTCTTTAATACAGAGGTAACCAGAGAGCATTGTATGGTTAAGTGATTTGGTCCAACTCACACACTTTGCAAGTAAAAGCTGAGAAAATCAAGTCTGGGATTCCAGGACAAAGCTCCTTAGCAGCTCATAGCCTTAACTTTCTGTGCAATCTCAGAGTTGATATATTTATGTAGCAGGGGGTGTGAGGGGTGCAGGGAGGCTTGCCCACCTGCTTATACTTGGAGAAGAGTAATATGGTTTATCTTTTATTTGTTTCTGTATGTACTTGTGCTGGAATATAGTAAGTGTTGGTATTCTGTGTGTTTTCAGTATTTTGAACTTTCAAGATTTTGGTCTCAGGATTTTGGGCTTTCAGGATTCTGTCACGCATAGATATATATATATATATATATATATATATATATATATATATATATATATATATATATATATATATATATATATATATATATATATATATATATATATATATATATATATATATATACACATGTATTAGGGTCTATTTCATTAAAATGAAAAATGAACCACAAACATTTGAATGAAAAAAAAAAATATAAAAATTAAGCCAACATTGGTTCAAGAAACAAAAAAAGGAAAACATCCTTTTTTGCAGGGGGCATGTTCTCCTGCACTGCCTATGTGGTATGAGGGGGGCTGTGCCCTCCACCCCTTTTGATTATATATAGTATCTCCAAGATCACACAACAGTGGGAAAAAGAAGAATATCTCTTTCCCCACCATTGCACAATCTCAAAGCACATTTGTCCAAACTGAGTCAACAAAACAAAAACAGCATTCAAAGTAAAAAATTACACCTTATCTGTCTGTCTGTCTGTCTATCATCTATCTATCAATATAGCTATCTATACATATATTTAGATAGATACACACACACACATACAGATAGGTGTGTGTGTGTGTGTGTGTGTGTGTGTGTGTGTGTGTGTGTGTGTGTGTATATATATATATATATATATATATATACACACACACACACACATACATATATGTGTGTGTGTGTGTGTGTCTGTGTGTGTATACACACAATAATATTAGAAAAAATGATAAATTAACCAGAAAAAATGATTCACTAACCACTTTGTATCTTGTAATCCTCCAAACTGAATGTATACTGGATATCACACATAACATAAATTATTCAAAAAACTATATAAACGTCATTTTTATAGAAAAGCACATTGCAAATTCAGTAATCATCTAAGATGAAAAAATTAAAAATGGGTATTGCAGCATGAATCAAATAAATAAAAATGAACAAAAATTTAGTTATAGGATTACATATGAAACATTGACAACCAGTGGCTAGATATAAATAAAATCTTATATTAGACTAAATAAAAATTCCTGTACCAAAATTAAATATAAATGTGGTATTGTGCTAATTAGTACCAAAATTAAATATAAATGTGGTATTGTGCTAATTATCCACATCTGTCTTTTTTTGTTTAATAATCTCTGCCAAAAAGACCTATGGGTATACAAAAGATTCATTTTATCCAAAACAATAAATAGTACAAATGCGCAATAGTACAAATTAAGTGTGCTTGTACTTGGTACTTCTTTTCCTGCAACACCATACATCACTGTCGTTGAAGGGAAATCACCATTCCCATGGGCATCTTGTCCAGCTAACATAAAAGGAGACGCATATAAATAAATTAATCAGTTGAGCCTAATCTTATAGATAAAGCCACTAAAAATCAAACTTAAACGTTTAATTCGACATATCCTACTGCAAAATGCACAATTACCACAGATAAACATTGCCTGAGTAAATCACTCCTAATGAAATGAGTATTATGTGTGCCGATGAATCATATGAAAGGTAAGTACTGACCAACAGCTTTTTCTGCACAATTACCACAGGTAATCATCGTCTGAGTAAATCACTCCAAATGAATTGAGTATTATGTGTGCCGATGAATCATTTGAAAGGTAAGTACTGGCCAACAGCTTTTTCTCTTTTGCAAGCAAATTTGCAATTCTCAGGTAGTAGGTTTACAAGGAATCTATAATTAGTTACCAGATACCAATGTTTTTGAATAATAAATATAATTTTGAAACTATTGGTGCCATGAGTAATAACATGTAATATCAAACAGAATAGAAATGTTACTAGCTTTCTAATATTGTAATAATTCAGCACTTGATTTGGTGTTTGCCCTTGTAAAAACATTATTCACAATATTGGAATGGTAACCTCTCTGTCAAAATCTAGTAGTAAGGGGATTCATTTCCTTCTCAAAATTGTTATTGTTCTATAGATTAATTTTGTTTATATAAACATGAGAAAATGGAATGAAAAAAGTATATGTCTGGAAAAGCAACTTATTTGTTATAAAAAATGCCTTGTGTGACATCTATCAATTTGATTATTACATCTACACATAGATATAACTAAATTATAGGCAAGATTAACTTTGATGTCAAATTCATTGGAGTTGACGTGCCTTGTGAATTCTTTAAGTTGGCCCCATAACCTGTCCAAAGAAACCAATAATCTTGATGATATCTCCTCCTTATGTCCATAAAAGGCAAAAGGCATTTTTTTCTCTTCATTATACACATCCTATATTTCAATAAATAAGTAAATAAAACACTTAAATATAACAGCATATCTGGGGACCAAAAGTCAACCCCATTGTGGTAGCATTTACCTGGTGATAACAATTGCCTTGATAATAAAAAGAAAACTTTCATATGCAAAAACATATCCAACAATGTTAAAATTTACAAAGGTGGTATCATAAAGCCTTGATGTTTCTGAAAATGCTTTATAGACATTATTCTATCCTTATGGGAATGTTAGTCTATTAGGAATGAACATCCAAAGTGCACAAAATGGATTAGCCTCAAAATGGCCATCCTCTCTCATTTGTTGAAAATGTCTGGTATCATTAATACAAGCCCAAATATATGGAAGCTGTGCCTTAATACAATATACTAAAAACAATGAAATAGAGTCAGTCGTGTACTGCTTGCCTGATGCTGTAGGTCTTCTTTTTGGAAGTAGATAAAAATACTCATGAGAAGGTACCTCAACCATAACTTCATGGGAAATTTGTGAGAAATGATGTCTTCTTCTACTGAAAATTTCAAGATATTAATTTACTGTTTAAAATAATCTATGGGATCAAGATGCAGTTGGTGATAAAATTAATATTCTGCATATGGGTAACTGCTTCCTGCTGATATTTTCCTTGCCTCAAACAACTACAATCCCAACTTATCAGCAGTGGAGATAACCACATCAGATCTACCAATCAATTTGGTGTTATTTTGACCTTATCAAAATTATATGAGTATTCATTTCATAACATTAGTATGTTCCAAGTGAAATTCCTTCATAACCAATTGCTGAAATGAGCAAACAGCTGACTGATATTGAAGCTGAAAGCTGGGATTTTTAAAATTAAATTTCACAGAATCATCTTAATTACATGTGCTAATATGATCTCAGTATACAACCAATATTTCAAATCCAAACACCAGGAAAATTACGTTATGTCATAAACTGAAATTCATATACATAAAAATTGAGAACATAATTCAATCCTTTTATAAGAAGGAAAAGAAACATTACTCAAATTAACCACTAAGTCATCACTAAAATATTCACTCAGTCCTATGTTAGTTTATTGAAGCATAACATCAATCTGTTTTCGTCAGTGGTTTTGCCAGCCCCGGCGTCAGTATCTAAAGGGGATGAGCCTAGCCCAAATGTAATTTTGTTGCATTTGGACCTGGGGTGAAGTCACCAGAATCACCCTTCATATCTACATTTGACAAAATGTCTGCTGTCAATTCAGCAGAATACAGTATAGACCTATACTGGCCAGTTTTTCTTTTTTTTTTGTTTCTTTTATTTCTGTTTTCCTACTTTGGTTGCCACTAGAATAAACAACATAATTGGATAAATTTATATTTCCTACTGTTTCTTCAGTATGAAAGCTATATTGTTCTTACAGTCATTTATGTTGCATCTAAATTGTTTACGTTTTCGTCTGTTGTTCTTTGCTTAGCCCTCCCACAGCATTATAAATTCAGTATATAAAGTATTGATGATTATTAAATGTTTGAGCTACAGCAACAGCTTTAGTTAAGTCTTATTGAAACCCCCTAAGGCAGACTCATATTATTCAATTAAATATTCAGTGAAAAATTGTGAGGCAGTACTTTCAGCAATGTGTATTAGATAGCGCAACTGCTTGATGTGCACCCTGGCCTGGTGGGCTCCCTTTCTTAGGCTCAGGTAGTTCTGCTCCAACAAGAGACATTTTACATCTGTTTCCCATTGGCTGCTTGATAGGAGACAGACAGTTATTTCTCTGTCCTTCTGTTGTCTCTTTGTGTGGACTCTTTCCACTTCAGCATCTGTCTCCTCATGCTCCCTCTAGCTCCTCTGATCCACAAAACTATCCAAAAAAGTCTGCCTCCGCCTCTACTGGATTGTCAAAAGTGTTCATTGTTTATGTCCATATGTAATGATGCAGGAAACTTTAACTGGCATCCGAAACCCATATCTCTTACCTGTCAAATAGCTGGGACCACTGCCTTTCATTTATTAAACAAAGCATCACTGTAGCCTGGAACAACTTTTACTGCAATGCCAATTCATGTAAAAGCTTGCCCATATACTGTGAATGTCCTTAGTACAAGCTCTCTGTCACTGAAATCTAGAAACACAATAAGATGACATGAGTAAGATGTTAGAGTTTTCTCTGTTTCAGCTCGATGATCCTTTCTATGATCAGAGACTGGACAAGCTGCAGTAGTGTCTTTTGAAACTCTGTCCTCAAAAACTCAGCCTGATCACTGCTAGTTTTTATTGAAGGTCCACGATCTGAGCTGAATGCAGGACTGTCACTTCTTCCTGCACAAAGAGTTCCGTACACGGTGTAGACAGCTCCTCTGAGAACTCCGTTTGCTTGATTTTTTGATTTTGACTGGCTTCATGCAACACAGCAGTATCTTTCAATAATGCTTGCACCCTGACTTGAGATGCTTCAAGGAGTTGGCAACTTTCTCTAGCATGCCTGCAGACTCATGAGTAGACACCACCATGTTCTTTCGCAGGCATCATTCCCACTGGAGCAAAGATTATCCCAACTAGATACAACAAAAATTCCCCTTAACCATGAAACCACCATACACTAAAAGTGATTTAATAAATTGAGCAGAGATGTAAGAATAAAATGGAATCATTATTAATCAAAAAAAAAAAAAGTTTTTCCCACAGGGTAGCTAAGCCAGCTTAAGTGTATATGTTGTTCACCTACCTTCCCATGCATGCTTCCCTATCCAAACACTTATAATGATTGCAACAGAATAAACCTTCCAGATAAAGACAAAAAAAATGTCACAGAAAACAGGTAAGTCCTTTTTTATGCCATCTTGTTCAAAGTACAAAGTTCTAAAAGAAAGGCAGGATGAATTTCTGCAGTTCAAAATCTCAAATCTTCCTTTACCAAAATGGCATACAGTTCAAATAATATGCATTTAGATTCCTGATACGACATGCAGTTTATCTCTGAACTCGAGTAATATGGCAACTAAAAATTATAAGCATTTCCATGCCAGCCTGGACAGGAGGTATTCTCATCCCCCAAAAACCATCACAAATGTGCATATTTTACGATTTTAAATAATAATTTTCATCCAGACATCTCAGCCCTAACACTTTTGTTACCAGACTTATACTATTAACTAGTTTGATGATCCTAGCTAAAGATAAGCCCTGTTTGGCTATGCATTTGTCATGCACATAAACCGAGATTCTCCAGGTGTCATGAAATCTTAAAAGAGTTGATTCTTCTCCGTAATTCTATTCACTGACTGCCAATATAAGACAGCTAAGAGTCAGAGCCTAATGGATTTTTGATAGTTCTATATACCTAAACAGCTTGGACCATCTGTACTCTCACATAAGTGTTTCTTATCTTTTGGGGGTAAACTTAGGCTCTCAGCAGCTATGCAACCCCCATGCTTGCCTGGCAGTTATTGATTAGGATTAAGATGACTGAGCTGTTAACGAGCTACTTCTTCAGTCCAGAGTTTGACTCCATTTGCTTGCTGTTTGACTCTAAACAAATCATTTAACTAGAAAGTGCTTTCAAGCAGCACCTAAAAACAAGGTCCATGTCAATCAGTGCTGTATCCCAGTTACAAAAAACATAAGTCAATTGCAAATAATTTTTTTTAAATTTAATATAGATGCCCACCACCAAAGCAGATAGGATCTCACATACTGACATTCACCGTATGAATAAATCTCTGAAGAAAGTTCCAGCAGCAGGTAAAAACACAAAAGGCTTGCATTAAGAAGCATCAGATCCCTCAGCAAGTCTGTAGTTACCAATAAAGATATTTCTTCTTTTAGTACTTCTGTTCATTCCCTGCCCTACAATTCACATGTTACTGAAGGCATGTCTGTTACTTCTAAAGAATGAATGAATAAACAAACAAAATAAAAAAGAAAGAATACAGTGTGGAAGAGGCTTTACACCAACATGCAACATGGGGAAAAATGGAATGGAAGCTACCATCCATCATAAAAAATTATTTTGTAGAACTGCTATAATGAATAATGTATTACATAACAGATCTACCCCACTTTAAGTAATCTTAAAAAGCTGGAACCACATAGACCAAAGTTTCAAGCGGTAATATATATACAAAGTAAGAAAAAACTACTACATGTCTTCAAACAGATGTGTTTTCTGTTATTTTCAATTATTTTTGCAACAGCTTTTAAGTAAGAGTGTCTCCTACTTGTTAAGTTGTACCTCCACGTTTCATTCATTTATTCATAAAACCATACATCCAGCCTATCACAATCCTCAGATGTACTAAGTTACAAAGAAAGTGGACATGGAGGACATAGAGGAAGAACCAGAGTACAACATGATGGACAAGGATCAACAGCCACGAGAGTCATCCTTGATGGGGACGGCACAGACATGTAACCCCTTTGGTTTATTATATGTTAAAACATGTGCCTTTGACTTATGAAATCCAAATGCAGGATAAAGGCTCTTCTTTTTTCTGACTGTACACGTAGAATTAATATATGTGCTACATGTTCTCAGATGGAACAGATAAAAACTTTTACATAAATTCTTCTCAGTCCTAGTATATTTGCTTTTATTACTAATTTTACCATTCTAGTACTTGAAAATTGCTGTGAATGTGAAATTAAGGCTATTTTAAATAACAACTGGCTGTGATTCACAGAGAGGCTGCCTAAGACACAAAACAACTTCAGCAGTTTGGCAGACTAGATACGCGGTGGTTTCTTATTAATAGTTAGCACCCAGCCCAGTCGTGCAGTGAACAATGAGGTGTTATGGCACCACATGTAAATGCTGTACTCTGTGGATGTGGCCAGTTTAAACTCGACCTTTGCAGCTCCCAATGCACTGCCTTGCACAGAAGACTTGTGTAGTACAATGATTCATAGATATCTGTACTACACAAGTACACTGCACAAAATGCATATGTGCATGCAGTTGACAGCAACACTGCATCCATGCCTTCCTATGGAAGAATCTGTGTGGGTGAAGCTGAGCAGCTCTGTGCTACCAGACTGCTCATCTAGGAAGGAGTATGAAAATGATGTGTATCTGTGTGCGTGTGTTAGGGTGGGGGTACAGGGCCAGTGTCTGACGGATTACCCTGACTAAATGTGTATTTCAGCTTAGTATGTGTTTGTATGCACATGCCTGAAGTTCTTCTGGATGGTGAGATCAGGGATGCAGGGTGTGATGGCAATGTATGTGAGCATGTACATGTCTGTGTGTCTTTGTATGTAAGTGTCTGTACAGGTGCATGTGCGCTTGTGTGTGTGGTCTCTAACGTGACAGAGAAGGGAGAGTACAGTAGAGCCACAAGCTACTTAGCTTCCACTATCAGAGAGCCACTGTGGTGTGTGCGTGTGTGTGTGTGTGTGTGTGTGTGTGTGTGTGTGTGTGTGTGTGTGTGTGTGTGTGTGTGTGTGTGTGTGTGTGTGTGTGTGTCACTGTGTGATCCTATGTTGTGTGTGTGCTTGTGGGTGAATGTTTCTTTTGAAAGGGTGACTGTATATGTCTTCTCGAAGGACCTGCACTGCTTGCTTGTTTAGGATTGTAGGGAACTCAAATGTTATTTAATAAACTGATCCATACTTTCACAAATTCAGGTTTAATTCAATGTAGCACTACTGTGAAGGTGCATGAATGTGAATCACATTATTTTAGTACAGTGGCACAACTTGACTTATCTCTGCAGAGTGAGTGGCACTACTGAACAGGCTTGTATAAATTCCACTTAGTGCCATTTTAATTACTTTAACATAACATTATAATTCTATTATTATAGCATTTGAAAAAGCTGTTAAGTGTGAAATTAGGACAATTTAAAAATTAGTTTAATTTTAAATAATTTAACATGACAAAACAACAACAGCAGTCTTCTCAGACTTGCAACTTAGCAAAACCTTCCAAGGAATAGGTTAACAGGCCCAGCTCAAGCTTGCGCTAGAAAGACCTTGCTCCCACAATGTGGAATTTTGAGAGTCAGAGACATGTAAGCCACAATTTGGAAAGATCTTGTTTTTTGCTCATTTGCATGCCAGATCTGCACTTTCCATAATAGTTAACTGCAGCAACTGCACCATGTATTTGTTTATTTAAAGGCATCTCTCCATCCTCACTCTACCACACACACACACACACACACACACACACACACACACACACACACACACACACACACACAAACACACATTCTCAGCACAGTGTGCATACCTGTCACAGAGTTGTCTGCATGTCCTCAATGTCTGCTTTGTTTGCAGCCAAAGTTTCACATCCTATGCCTCATGTCTAGTGTTTTCCCCACCTCCCCAATCTTCATAATGTTTTAAGTGCTATTAAGGTACATGATTAGTATCTGTGGTGACTAGCGTTCCCCTGTCTTCACAGTGCAGTTATCCCTGATGGCTAGTGGTCCCTCCAATGTTATAGATTATGCTCATTGCTCTAGGTACATGTGGCAGTATGACAGCAACCTCAACCCACACGCACGCATACATACACATCAAACACACACAAAGAGCCCTACCAACCTGATTACACACCTCTCAACTGTCCAGATTTTTGCAGCATGCCCTGATTTTTTCTTCATATCTTTAGTCTGTTCCTTATACAATTTGTGGTTTTCTGGCAAGTCATTTAGAATTTAAGTTGCTAAATAATGACATATATATACATACATTTCAGACTTCATAAAATTTAGAAAATGTAACTTTACAAGTTTATAAAAATAATATTTTAAATTTGTCCCTGATTATTTTTGGCTTAGTCGGGATTTCTTAAGCTTAGAGAGTGAGAGGTATGCAGATTGTAATCACACATTTACCCTTTCACTCAGACACACATACGCATGCACACATAGACGTAGACACACACACACACACACACACACACACACACACACACACTGTCCCTCACATTCACTCTTCACTCACACACCTCCTGACCCTACCTTGCCACTAAAACCTCAGTATTTATGTCTTTGGCATTGGTTGAACATGGCCTTTTGGCTGCATTCACTACTGCAATATAGCAGGGGGTCACCATGCTAACCTACACGTCTGAGCATGTCTGTAAATCAGTTGGCAAGTAGATGCCTTCCTGGAAGTGGTTCGAGAGGAGACAGAGTGAGAATATGAATATGTTACTGATCAATCCTAGTAGCCTGAACAAGAAACTCCTCTACCTACAAGCCCTTCTCATCCTGGAAGACACTGATGTCTGTGTAGTGACTGAGACATGGTTTAACATAATGGAGAGAACTCCAGCTGTGCAGGGCTATAACGCCCTCCACACACTTAGACCAGCTACTGCGCAGGAGGGGAAGAAAGGTGGAGGTGTATCAGTCTTCATTCAGAAGAGACTCACATTAAGCCCAGTAAAGCAGCATGATGCACTAAAGCTTCATGTCCAAATAACCATTAGAAAGGACTCCTACCATATATTAACTACCTATAGAACTCCCTTTTATCCATCTATGACAAACAAAAGCCACACCGCCTATCTCCAGGAACTAGAATCACTCATTATTAAACCCAATACCAGCTTCCTAGGTGATCTAAACTATCCAGCTATAGACTGGGAAACAGATTCCTGCACATTGTCAATACAAATTCCCTGAAACAATTATTGAGAGTGCCTACTGGGGGAATAACATCTTGGATCTTGTCTTTACTAATATGGGAACATCTTGCACCATCACTTGTTAGGTCTGACCATAAAGTAGTCTACTTCAAAATAAAACTGAAATCAGAGGTCCCTGCCACCCTAGGTAACTTTAGAAATTTCTTTAAGACTTATCTGCTAACATTAAACAACTTATAACTGTCAGCCAGCATGAAAACAACACATATTACCTTACTATAGTCAAATATGCAGTTAGATAAATAATCAGATGGTTACAAAATTTAAAATAAGCATTTCATTCATACCTTTAAGAAAATATAACATTTTTGTTTTAACTGCACCTAATAATAATAAAGACATTTTTGATACAGGAGCCCTATGCAGTAGGATCAGAAATGCATGTTTAGTATGTACAATAGCACATTCACACACATGAGCATATGTTCCCTTAAGCTATCATATAGTAATGATATCACTAAACAACTTTGTATCCCAGCAGTAAAACAGGGAGTATATTATTAAGTTAGTTAGTTAGAACAATCATATAATACACAGAGAAAGAGAGAGAAAAACAAACAAAAAAACACAGTTTTACCTTTACCTCGCTGATGTTTCTCAGCCATAAAGTAAGTAATCTTGCAGTAAAAGTATTTTACACTTAACAATATCCTATTTATTTGTCCTTTAATTTTTTTTGCTCCTTCTTTGACAGTCCATCCATTTTTTGTTGCATGTCTCTTCAGACTTTGTGTAGACCAATCCATATCTTCTATATCAGTTAATATTTTTTCTTCTGGATAAAATATATGGCTTCTGGTAGTGAGTTGAAGATCTTCTCACCATCTTGTAGAAATATTTTTATCCTGGCAGGAAAAAGTATTTGAGCCTTGATGTTGGACTTTTTGAGGGACTTTATTAAGGGAACACATTCTTTTCTTCTAAAGATGACAGAAGAGGTGTAATCATTGTCAAACAAATGTTTTTTTTTTCATTTATCTTAATAGGAGACTTTGTCTATGCAGACTTCAGTACCAAATCCTTAACTTGGGAAGACAAAAATCTTACAATGATGGTTCTAGGCTTAAAAGAAACAGTAGTTGAAGTTGGTTTTGATAAAGACCAGTGGGCTCTTTCAATTCTGAATGAAAGTGATTCTGGCAAATTTAATGCTGTAGGTAACCATTTGTTAAGAAATTGTATCATATTATTGCCTTCTTCTTTTTCAGGTACTCCATAAATTTTGATATTATTTCTCCTTGCCCTACTCTCTAGATCTTTCAGTTTTTCTAGTAGTTTTGTATTCTGTTTCAAAAGAAAATCAGTGTGGCTCTCATACTCAGTCAATCTGCCATCCATATCAATTACAGTCTCTTCAATAGAAGATATTTGTTCTGAATGTTTTTTGATTACCTCATTTAAGAATGTTCATCTGCTTGCTACAGTCCTGTTTTATAATGTCACTTTTGTTCTCCAGTTTATCCATTTTGAGAGATAGTTCATGGATATTTGTTATTATAGCTTGTAGCTCCTTTTTCACCACACTCTCCTGATATGAATTCTTCGAGTTACTCATACTTAAATCATTTGTAGAAAAACTTCTTGAAAGGAAAAATGATAAAATCTTCTATTTCAGTACTAATTTTTGAAAAATAATAAAAGTCCTACACTTATGTATCTTCTCATATATAATGTGCAAAAACCAACAAACAGTCCTGGATGAGAAGCCTCTTCAGAACAAGTCCAAATGCTTAAAAAACAGATGAGACTCACCATGGCACAAGTAAAAATGAATCCTTTAATAACTGCAGTATATAGTAAGCGCTTTCACGTCTACATAACGCTTCTTCAGACTTTAATACCTGCTCTAAATCACATCCATTTAAATAGTACTGCCTATAAATTTAATCCAATCACATTCAACTCAATTACAACTTAATGAAGCACATTTAAAAACACATACACTTTAAAACCAACAGTAGAAAATTTCTATACATACATATATATGTGTGTCTAACAAATGTATCTAAAAAATATATATATAGAAAAATATATAAAAAATGAAAAATATATATACAACCAAAAATCAATGTGAGTAGGGACGTGCTGCTAAAAAAGGCTTCAGAGTCACCTTTTCATTAAGTCCATGTCCCCTGTGACTCTGAAGTTTTAATATCCACCTGTTCTCACATTCTTCAGTATGATTCCTGGTGTCACCTAGTCTATCTGTCTTATGTATCCGTAGCTCGTTTCCAGATTATCTTCTGCCATCTGGTTAGTAATTCTGGGTAGGTAGTACCGAAGGTCGGCATCTTCAACACCCTCAATCCTGTAGGTACTACCTTAAAAGTGAGACACGCCTCCATGTGCTGTCTCTGCCACTGCGTGTTTCTTAATTTCTGTGGAGCGTTCTCCAAAAACCACTGGTTCCTACTTTCAGAGGACTCCCCAAAATACATAAAAATCTAGTAAACCCACCCATGAGACCAATTGTCTCAGGTGGTGGGTGGTTAACAGAATCCACATCTATCTTTGTTGAGAAACAATTTAGACCAATAGTGGACAGAAATATGTCTATATTAAAAGACAGTCAGGAGTTCCTAGAGAGTTATGGTAACTACATGTCTTCAACAAATAATGTAAGTAATGCGATATTAGTTACCCTGGATGTTGTCTCATTATTCACCTCTATTCCGAATGATACAGGAATGGAGTTTGTAAGACTTCTCTTAATTGATGAAGGAATCCCTGGGAGTATAATTATTAGAACCCTAGCACTACTAGATTTGGTGTTAAATAATAATGTTTTCCTATATAATGGCACATATTTATTTACAGAAAAAAGGGGTTGCCATGGGCACCCCTTGTGCAAACTCTTATGCTAACCTTGTGTTAGCATATTGGGAAAGGAATTACATTATGGCCAATACTTTATATAGCGACCAAATCAAGTTCTATAAGCGTTTTGTATATTATGTTTTTTTACATGGGCTGGTACTCAAATGGAGCTAAGTGAATTTATTAACTACATAAATGGTACTACTGACTTCTTGAGTTTTGAATTCAAAAGCTCTGATGTTATGATGGAATTTTTGGATATACAAATAATTAAAGAAGATAATAAGATACATTCTGAAGTATATAGGAAACCTTGCTGGAGGAATAGCATTTTACATCGCAGTAGTATGCATCCACAACTCATCTATCATAATATTGTAAAAAGTCAGGCACTCAGAATGTCACGACTCACCACTGATGATGAAAGTTATAGACTGAAGCAAGATATGTTAGCTGGAAACTTTTCATCAAGGGGATATAGCAAGAAAAAAGTGGAAGGAGTGTATCAAGTAAATACGCCCATGAGTAAGGGAAGAGGGAAACCTTTCCTGTATAGGAATCAAGGGAATATAGATAGTATTAATAATAGTGACCAACGAATTAAGAGAAATATGATGGTAATTCCTTACTCTAACAAAAATGTGAAGATTAAAGATGTCATTAGTAAAAACTGGGGCATTTTAACCACTGATGATAGAATTGCAGGGCTAGTGGGTCCCCAACCTTGCTTCTCATATAGGAACACAAAGTCACTAAAGAGGTTATTGTGCTATGAAAACAACAAAAAGGGCCTGTTATATCCAATAGACAAGGCACCTTTCCCTGTAGAGGATGCAATCAATGTGTCTATATTTCTGGTAATAATCATTTCATACATCCAGATACAGGCTATGAATACAGGTTTAATTTCTATGCTGATTGCAAATCCAGGGATTTAGTATATCTAGCTATCTGAAATGCCAGTCTTTTTACATAGGCAAAACTAATAGAAGCCTTCATGAACGTGTAAGAGATGATCGCATATGCATTAGCTCGGCATGTCTTAGATGTAGGAGCATTACATAAATTTAAATTCAATGCCCTAGAATTAATAAATAAGACAGATAGACTAGGTGACACCAGGAATCATACTGAGGAATGTGAGAACAGGTGGATATTAAAACTTCAGAGTCACAGGGGACATGGACTTAATGAAAATGTGAGTCTGAAGCCTTTTTTGGCAGCACGTCCCCTACTCACATTGATTTTTGGTTGTATATATATATTTTTTTCATTTATATATATATATTTTATATATATATATATATATATATATATATAGATAGATACATTTGTTAGACACATATATATGTATGTATAGGAATTTTCTACTGTTGGTTTTAAAGTGTATGTGTTTTTAAATGTGTTTCATTAAGTTGTAATTGAGTTGAATGTGATTGGATTAAATTTATAGGCAGTACTATTTAAATGGATGTGTTTTAGAGCAGGTATTAAAGTCTGAAGAAGCGTTATGTAGACGTGAAAGCGCTTACTATATACCGCAGTTATTAAATGATTCATTTTTACTTCTGCCATGGCAAGTCTCATCTGTTTTCTAGACATCTTCTCATATATATTTGAGTAGTTTTCTTCAAAAATTAACTTAAATTTCCTGTCAGAATAATATATTATAGGCAGAACTAAAGTCTTGTGCTGCTAGCAGTCTGGCATCTTGGCCACATTTTTCACTATGGAAGACATACTTACATTAATAAAAATTATTATTTTGCCCAACGTTTTATTCTATACTCAATCATTGATTTTACCCCCCCTAAAAAATTCTTTCAGCAAATAGATTCCTTACTACTTAAATTTCTTTAGTTTCCACGAAAACCAAGAATAGCATACAAATGGCATGTTAGGGCCTGGAACAGTAATGGGATTATATTTCCTAATATAGAATTGTACTCCAAATCTGTTATTATCAATATAATATTACAATGGATAACGTCTATATATACTTCTAGTTGGAAACAGCTACATGAGATTCATAGAACTGCTACTAGAAATGCGGAAACCCAATATAATGAATCATTCAGACTCAGCAAGATATACTGGGTACTTCATGAGTAGTGTCTATACAATAAGAGATTTAGCCACTTCTCATATGGTATAAATCAATTTTTTTGCATCTTTAAAAACATAATAGATAATAATTACAGCTTAAAACAAACACTCGTTCTTATATTTCCTATAGCCTGTATTCCAGATTGTTTAGATTCCTTTAATATTAATAAAATGTTGAACCTCAAGGGCTAGCACCAATTTATAGATAAAAATAAAATTCAATCAATATACTTTCTTCTAGCCAAATATAATGTTAGTCAAGATAATTGGTTATGTGTACAATCATTACGGCGATTTATTGGAAGTAAAGTGAGAGTACCAATAAATCTAGAAACTGATTCTATACCAAGGCTGTTACAATCCTTCATGTGCTGTAATTTGATGAACATTAAACATAAACTGAGCATATCACCCATATATAAAATCTTACATGATGGACTACTTAGATATGACTCAGCTTTTTGGAATTATTCTATACAGGTTAATGGGGAATCTTTGTCAAATGAAAATAAGAGGCAGTTACTAAAATCAATAAATAACACCTCATCATCACTATATTGGAAATTATATACCTGGAAATTTATATCAATAAATAACACCTCATCATCACTATATTGGAAATTATATACCTGGAAATTTATTTACAGAAGTTTGTATACCCCACACAAAATTGCGCTAATACCCAAAAGTAAAGAAACAAAATGTTGGAGATGTGGTGAAATTCTCGATCCCAAGTAGGTTCATATGTTCATGTAAAACTCTTACACATTATTGGAATGATTTTAGACATTTCATAAAAGCTTTGTGGTCAGGTAACTGTTGAATTACTAGTTCATTGATCTTATTTAATGTACCTATCCCAAGTGTGATTCCCAAACACCAGTTACCTGTTCTTTAGTCAATTTTAGCTATTGCCAGAAATATTATTACATTGAATTCATTGAATTAGAAAAATAAGCAAGATCTTATGTTTGCTGATTTTATTAGACTAGCAAAATATGAATGTAAAAAAGAAATGCAAACCATTTGTTCTAGAACATCAAATGTAACACATAAAAGAATAGCATGGCAGAAACTGCAACATTTATTAGATAAATATTGATAGTATTCATGGATAAAGCCAACGTTTGTCATGGATGACTGTATGTAGTGCAAATAGTTGTTTATTCCATATATATTGTGTGTTTTGAAATATTGATTATCAATTTCTAATAGAAAAATAAAATAAAATAAACAAATTTTGAGGAAAAAAAAATTTTCTTTACGACAAACTCCCTATTCTAAGTGATACATTGGCAAGTTTCAGATCCCCATCAAACCCAGTTAACTCCAGTGAATATACAGAAATGTATACCACTGCACTATACCAGCAAGTAAACAACTGCACAGATGCAGCTGTACCCCACAGGAACCAGTGCAGGGCAAATCACAGAAACAAAGCCTCATGGTGGAACCATAATATCAACAAGCTTTATAATAAAAGGAAAAGAATTTTGACCAAAAGTAAGAAGAACAATTCCCAGAAGGTTTGAGCCCTTGCCACTGAAATGAACAAACAACTCAGGAGCTTAATAAAATACACGAAAGCTAAGTTTGAAGCTAAAATGGCTATCTAAGCCGAAGACAATCACAAGGCATTTTTTTAGTTATGTTTCTAATCTCAAAAGCACACTGCAGGAATGCACTGAGCTGGTTGTTAACAATGTTACCTGCACTAATGCTTAGTATATAGCTAACCTACTGGCTGACAAATTTAGCTGTAACTTTACCCCTGTTTTCCCTCTATCTGTTGCTCAAGATATAGTTGAAACTGGCTCACCTCCAGTTATCACATAAGAACAAGTCCTAAAAGTGCTATCAAATCTTAAAAACACTCTGTTGATGGGTCCCAACAATATCCCTGGATGCATTTTAAATTGAATGAAGTATGATTTTGTACCAAGTGACTGGAGAACAGCTAGAGTCATTCCACTGCATGAGGGTGGGCCTACCAAAGACCCATTTTTTCTACCAGCACATTTGTCAGAGAACAGGGCTTGACATTTTATAGCCAGAGGGTTGTAAAAGATGAGGCTGCCATTCGTATAAACTCACTAGAGAACACAGATTCAAATGTTGTACTACATTTTTTCTTTGCAGGAAACCTTGACTACACATTTTGCATATCAAACATTTCATTTTTTGCCACACATTTAGTGACAGATCATGCTGCCTCTCTCTATATTTTTTTTCTCATCTTTATCTAGTAAGCCATATGAGTTTTTTTTCTCTTTACTACCTACATATGGTACACCCTGTGATCTAATATACTATGTATGTAAAATATAGAAATGATGAAGCCAATTAGAACCCCCCTCCTTTATTTCACTGTTAATTGTGAAGGCAGTATTATATCTAATTACATAATTACATGGGGATATTTCATAAATAGCCCCCCACCTTTTTTTCTTCATGCGACTAGTGTAATAATCATGATTATAACCAGAAAATGTCAAATTGGTTTCAAACCCCTTCACCACATTATTTTTTTTATTGTTTACTTTGACTTTAAGAAGGTCTTGCCATTATAGATTATCAATGAGAAGGTTTATAAATATGTATGTAGCACCATTCAAATATTATATTTGGTTTTGTAGAATCTAAATATTGATATGGGGAATTACTGAAGTCAACGATACAGGAATATAACTTACATAGGGCTAGTAGTTTACGAAATTTATTAGCAATGTTTTTGTAAAATTCTTGGATTACATATGGTTACTTCACCCAAACATGGAGTATGGACATGCTTACAATGTGATGTCATTCATTGTAACATCTGAAGATTCTTATTAGTAAAGACTGTTGCATTTTATGGAGCTTAGTAAAGATGATAAAAAGTCGCATGGGCTTACATTATACTTAGTGCAGCAAACTTTAGGAACACCTGACTGACTAATTTTGCCTCCCTGGTGCTGTGGATTAAAGTTTACTGCTATAATGGAATTAGAAATAAAGGGGAAAATGAGTATCTGAACAAGACATGGAGTTTAGCTAGTCTTTCAAACATTTAAGATAAAAGTGAAAAAAAAAAAAAAACACTCGATTGCACTGTCTGGAGAACATGGAAAGGATTTGTATGTAGCATTCAGTGAGATTAATTTACTAATGTGACTGAGTAGACTGGTACCTTAAGCCAGCTTTGCACTATTAGCTTTAAAGTCAAATGGATGAGTCTGTAAAAACTATGTAGACTTGTCTACAATTTCTGTTAACTCATAAGGAAGCCATTATCTTGATGGTTATTCAGACTTGTGGATTTGGTTGGTTGGGAGGAGGATACGGACTGGCAGGCTGGATAAGCATGGAGAAAACAGTATGCACCAATTAAACTGGATATTATAATAGATAATAAACTGTGTTTCCAGGATGGGGACTGATAGGATAAATAATTAGATTGAAGCTTATAGTGCATGCCATTTCAATCTGAGAGGTACGAAATAATTATTATGAGACTGGAAATTATACCATATGTAAAAAAGGTGGAAAGTGTGTAAAATGGACAGAATATGGTGAAGGCTGAACTATAGTAATGAGAGTGTCAGGGGAGACATTAAGGTGTTTTGAAGCGTTATATGTTTTGGGACAATAAGTTCAGCATGCATGCCTGTATGCTGACTAGCAGTCTCAAAGGAAATTGGTGGCAAATACCACAATTTCAACATCTATTCAAGATTATGAGTGAGGATATAGTTATCTTGATGGCAATGGGGCAGGAATTTCATTAGATTAAACTGGGATGAGATAGGCAGAATACGGTCAGGAATACTATGATGTGTGAATTTGTTTAAAGGCATCATTTGAATAAGATATCTCTATTTTATCTATAATGTGTACAAAACTGATATTAAAATTACAGGTAGTAATTAAAGTAATATAGTATTAAACACTAGCTTCACGTTATGGATGTAAAAGAGGATACCCTCTAGATAAGAAGGTTATGAACAACGTAACGACTGTACAAAGCATAATATAACTGCAATATTTAAGGAACATATTGTACACTAAGATCACAGACTGAAGACCTCTCCACACTGCCATTTTCCACCCTATCCTGTCGCATCTATATTATCTTATCGAAGTTTCAGAATATCGAATCTGATATGGTCGACACCATATCATCGAATTCTGAAACATCAAAAGAAAGAAAAAAAGTCTAAGCACAAAAATAAATAAAAACTTACCTTTGTAAGCCCCCCTGCACTCCCACACCACCCCTACTTAAATATACCAACTCCGTGACCGCACTACATTGAACTAAACGGAAATCTCTCCTTATGGAGATTTCCATTTAAACGTTCTATGTTTTTTGCTTTCGCTAATCTGGTGCCGACAATATCAGCTTCGATATTGTCGGCCTTCGACAACGTGAAGTAGACCCATCCTGTCTACTGGCCTCCTGATGGATCCTCATCTCCAGTCACACTTTGTCCTTTATCACCTGACTGGTCAATTCACTTGGCATCTTTATCTCCCAAATTATTTCTTGAATCTCTCTAATTATCCAATACCCTGAAGACTCCACATCCTCTGTTACTCAAGCCTGCTGAGTCAAACTATCTACATTCTGAGTATCTCAGAAATCTCTCTCCAACTCTTCCAGTCCAGCCTGTCCTGCTCCTTTCATGGTATCTCATTCTGTGATCATTTTCTTTTCTCCTTTTGAACTACAAAAATTCTTTCTACTCGATCTCTCTCTCTCTCTATAGATATATATACATACATACACCCTTCACACCCTTGCAAGCATCTTCTGTTGCTCACCTTCTATCATATCAATTCTCTCATCTGAACTACCTCCCGTTTTAAGTCAAGATGTAGTCTCCAGAGCTATACAGATATATCCCAACTGTGAATGGCTCTACCAATCATCTGCACAAGATTTAACAGCTTCACATTTCCTTCTTGTGATGTTTTATTCATTCTGGTATCACCAACCTCCTTTAATCTTTTCTCGCATTGCTTGTTTGCAGTTTGGACCTCAAGTATAACTATACCCTAGTGCCCTTCTATTTTTCTGTTACAGCTATTTTCAAATGCACAAATATACTGAAGAATGAACATATTTGATCCACTGAGTCTGCCCACGTGTTGCAGATGACCTCCCGATAATATTTTTGTTTTTGTCCCAGGAATGTTAGAACTTGTTTGCAGAAATACATTTCACCATCCCTTCTGGCAATGTTAGCCATGGCTCCAATTCTCCAACCATGAAATACAGTTCCTTAACATGGTCTTAAATTCCCTTGCAGTTGTTATTTAAGCCCCACTTAGCTATCTTACTTAATTCCTCACCACTCATGTGCCTCTTGATGATGTGATACATTTATGTCATATTCTCCCTCACCACTGATGTGCATCTTGATGATGTGATACGTTTATGTCATATTCTCCCTCACCACCCATGTGCATCTTGATGATGTGATACATTTATGTCATATTCTCCCTCACCACCGATGTGCATCTTGATGATGTGATACGTTTATGTCATATTCTCCCTCACCACCCATGTGCATCTTGATGATGTGATACGTTTATGTCATATTCTCCCTCACCACCGATGTGCATCTTGATGATGTGATACGTTTATGTCATATTCTCCCTCACCACCGATGTGCATCTTGATGATGTGATACGTTTATGTCATATTCTCCCTCACCACCGATGTGCATCTTGATGATGTGATACGTTTATATCATATTCTCCCTCACCATCCATGTGCATCTTGATGATGTGATACGTTAATGTCATATTCTCCTTTTTCTTCTCACAACTAACGTGTGCACCTCCAGTACTCTGACACGTTCCTTAAAGTTAGGCTTAGCTATTCATAAACATAGTGTCAGTTGCCCAAATGCATTTTCAAACTAAGTTTAGTAGATCACCTGCCACTACCATAATTCATTGAAATGGATTGTGGTTATTACAGGTAGCATACAAAAGAATGGCACACATGCAACATAAGTGTTGTACTGTGCATATCAGTGTTGTGAAATAAACTGCTGTGTAGCATTATACAGTCCTACAGCATAGGAGAGAGAGCTCAGTTGTGTAAGTAAACTTATCATAACAATAGCAGTTGTAATAGATCAATTTTGCAGTAGCCTAAGCTGAATGTGTAGATTATTAAAAATAATTTAGAGAGGTAGAAGGAATTTAAGAATCCAGGAGCCCCCAGAGAATGGCCCTGGCAAAGCCTGTTCCATTCCTGTAAAAAGAATCTAGTTTGTAATGCTTTGTGAATGTATGAAGGTATGTACAGAGAACCAAGTTGCTGCCAGCCCACCATTTTCCAAAAAAAAAAAAAAAATACAGAAGAAGCAAAGAAGCAAAAGCCCTGTAGAGAGTAAGTTCTAACCCTGCATTATGGTGAAAGGAACAGAAAGAAATAGCATGAGAGAACCATCTATCCAATTGTCTGCTTTGACACTGTTTTTTTACTTCTTATCTTCATAGGAAACAGTTGATTGGCCATTTTGAAGGATTTTGTTTTGTATAAATAGTATCTGAGCTGCCTATGAACATCCAGAGTATGTAAGACACCTTCTCCTTTGATTTTTAGGTTCTAGAAAGAATATGGAGGAATTAATAGAATGATTCAGTGTAAACACTGAGATGATTTTGGACACAAAGTACTTGTTCTCAAAGAAACCCTGTCCTTGTAAATAATGAGGTAGGGCTGACTCACCATAAGAGCTTGTAACTCAGCTCCTCTTCTTGAAGACGTCAGAGCAGTAAATAACACATTTTTCAAAGTAAAGAAACTCAAATCAGCCTGATGAATTGTTTTGAATGGAAGAAGTGTTAATTTTTCAAACCTAAAGTTAATAACCCATGTGGGAGCTCCCTAGGTGGAAAGATATTTTATTTTTTATTTTATTCAGTTTATCAGGGCAGTACACTGATTACAATAAACCATTTGCAGCCACAGCCTAGGTGAAGAAATTCACAAAAAAAATTAAATAGAACAAACTCACAAACATGGAGTAATCACACAAGGTAGAGAATCCAATTAACAATTGAAACTATGCAAATATTATTAACAGAGTAGAAACACCTACACAAATGTGAATTAATTTAAGTAGTAAACAGAAGCATAGCTGGTTCAGTTAACACCCTGGGCTGGTACGATGAACCCATGCCCCACCCTCTCAGCTCTTCAAGTGAGCAGCAAAAATAAAAAAAAAAGAGAGAGAAGCATTTTACTGTAATAAGCCATAGCAATTATCTTTTTACCCTTAGATCTACACCCCCCCCCCGAGAAAAAAAAAGTGGACGTTCTTTCCACTGGCACACCAACCAGATGGCTAGATACAAGACACCCTCTCCGCTCCAGCCAATCAGGTCCCATTTGTGTGCCCTGCCCCAACCCTTCTTTAACATATTTTATTTAAAAAAAATTCTTCTTTTAAACTGTAGCAAAATGTTTGCTAAAAATGCAGCAAACAGTTGTTACAATTTATACCTGCCTGCACAAACTGCTTCAGAGTTCACATTTTAGTGGAAAAAAAGAAAACACGTTTCTTTTTAAACTGTAGCAAACTGCTTGCTACAAATGTAGCAAATAGATGCTACAGTTTTTACCCTGCCTGTACAGAGTGCTACAGTTCACAGGTTTTAGTTAAAAAGAAAGTTTTTTTTTAATTTTTAAACTGTAGCAAGCAATTACTATGGTTTAGACCACACGCGGAGTGCTACAGCACTCAGGTTTGACTGCAATACTGGCTTTTAAAAGCTGGTACTGCATTAAACAGAAATTGGGGTGGGCTGACTGCACCCCCCAACTCTTTGCACCCAGACAGTTGCTCCTCTCACCCTGCCCTAGCTATGCTATAGGTAGAAAATATGAGAGGGAAGCAGCAAATAAGAAGAGAGGGTCAAAGTAGAAGTGATGTAGGTGAGGAGGGAGTGATTTGTCCAGAGGAAAAGCACTTGCAGTCAGACTTTTGATGGAGGTGTCTTTTGAATTGTCTTCTGAATTAGGGAAAGAGGAAACTTTTTTTATGTGATGAAGGAGGGATTGCCAGTGTTTGAGTGCAAGAATGGAAAAGGAATGGTTGGTATAGTGCAGTTTGGTTTGGGGTATCTGGAGTTAGGGAGTCAATTGGAAGAGGTTGTGGGTGTTGTATGGGGTGGTTTTATTACTGAGTTTGGCAGCAAGAGATGAGAAGGCACCTGACTGAAATAATTTGAAAAGATGAAACCCAAGGAAAAATTCAACTCTGTAGGACACTGGTAGCCATTTAGCTTTAGAGAATGTGGTGTAGAGGTGCTCCTTGGGGGATTGGAAATTAATCTATAGATTTTGTTTTCAATGGACTGTAGAGTGGATGGATTTTTTTTTTTAGAGGTTGTGGCTATAATGGGAAGCCCATATTCAAGTTGAGCAAGGAGGACTACTTTGTGTATTGCAGTTCTAGCTGTTCTGGAGAGAAAGGGAGATATTTTCCAACACCAGAATAAAAGAGAACTGAGCTTTTTCCTCATGTTCTCAATGTAGCTTTGAAAATTAAGTCACCGGTCTAACCATAAAGCTAAGTATTTAAAGGAAGTGGTTGTTTCTATTGGGAAACCACAGAGATCTGCAATGTTGAGATTTTTAGAAGTTTTTTTCACCTTTTGTGAAGTTCCAGATATCATACTTTTTGTTTTGGAGGGGCTTTGGAGTAGCTTAGGGTTGTTTAACCATGAATGAAAGGAGTGGATGCCAGACTACAGCTGGGGTTGAAGAGCTGAATGTGTGGGACTGAATCAAAGGATAACCATATCATATGCATAAAGACTGATAGGAAGGTTAGGGAAGTCAGAGGGTAGTTTGCTAATAAAGACTGAAAGCAATAATGGAACACATATGGATTCCTGTGGCACTCCTCTGAGAAGGTGTGCTGAAGGTGACAGTATTCCAAAGTCAAAATAGGCACATCCCTATTTGTTCAGAAATGTATGAACAAGGTGACAGTGTTGGGGCTAACCCAATGTCTTGGTGGGGGTGAAGCACCAGGAAGTGGTCAATAAGATCAAAGGCTTTGGTATGGTTAATGAAGAGAGCTCCTTAAGGGTTTCTTTATCCATGTTGGGAAGGATTTCATCTGTAAGTAACCACAGTGCTGTCATTGTGCTCTGGCAAGCCCAGAATCCATGCTGTTTAACAATGAGGAAGTGGTACTGTTGGATGTAAGTGGTCAGTTGGTTGTAGATTAGCTTTTCAAGTATGACAACAACAATTTTCTATATGTCTGGCATTGTGCTCTGAGTTGCATGGAGGTTATAAATATGTAGTAGAGGTGTGGTAAAGAAGTGTTTGCAGAGTGATAGAAACTAAGGTAATTTTCTTAAAACAGAAGAGACGGATAAAATGAGTGATCTGGGTGAGTTGGGAGAGAAGTAGAGGTTTAAGTACTTGGGAGGTGACTGAATTCCTTGAGAAGTTCAGAAGTTAACAGCTGGACTTAAAGAGATCTGAATGAGGATAGGGACAGATGTGGGATCAGTGGATTTTCAGCCTGTAAGAAGATTTACTTTCTGCCAGAAATATGTGGGTTTGCCTAGCAGACTAAGTTGCTTGTTTTTGAAATAGTTGGTTTTGTGCCTACATATGGCTTGTTTAGCTAGAATATGCACAGAGGTAAAGGCAGTACAATCTACTAGTGAGAGTTTTGTCACCAAGAAGACCACACATTGGCCCAAGTTTGAGCAGAGCTTTCAGTTCAGTGGTTAACCTGTGTTTTTTGTTATATTTGAAAATGTGCCATCTGAGAGGGAAGAATTTATCTTGAAGGTGAAGGCTTAAGAGCTGTGGCAGCTGAGTTGAGGTTCCTTAAGTTGGTAATGGGAGACCAGTCAGGATTGATGGTGGATCTGCATTTGAGGGTAACTAGTGTGGGGCATAGTTTTGGTGGCTGATGGACAATTTGCAAGGTTATTGGGGAGTGGTCACTAAATGAGGATGAAAGAGCGATTATACTGGAGATGAGTGATTAACTGATCCAGGAAGGAGTGGTTGTTGGTTAGGAAATTTGGACAGGTAGCATCATTGACTAACTGCATGAGGTTAATAATGGCTAGGAATTCAGGAATGTAATTTCTTAGGGGGGCTAGGTAGTGTAAGTTAAAATCTGAGATGAAATGATTATAGGAATAAGGCATTTATATTTGTTAAGAGAGGCTGGAGTAGGAAGGTAAGCAACTGTTATTAGAAAGTGACTGTTCTTCCAGTTTTAGAAAGATCCATTTGGGTTCAGTATCTGAAGAGGCATTTGCTTAAGCAATGATAACTGGGTTAAGGTGTGTTTTTTAATAAAAATGAGTGTGCCTCCAATCCTGTCTAGTGCTAGGTCTCATGTCTTGAAGGTATTTGTAGGAGGAACATAAATGCTGAAAAGTATGGCTGTTCTGTTTAAGCCATGTTTCAGTAACAGCTGTGACACTGGATAAGTGGGTTGTAAAGAAGGTGTTTATCTGATCAAATTTATTAGAGAAGCGTTGGACATTAATTAATGCACAGGAGAGGGTGGAGGTTTCAAGAAGACTTATAGGTGGGTTGTGTAGTGGGATGAACCTGGACTGGATTCAGTGCAAGCTCTGAGGCAGATTGAGGTGAATTTATAAAGATATTTAGGAATCTTGAGTTAGGGTTGTTGGAGTTTGCTAGGGTGTTTGATATGTAAAATGTTTCAAAAACTGCTTGACTTAAAGACAGGAAGAAAGGGTAAGATCTAAGGGCAGATAAGGAGAAATGGCTGAAAGATGAATTGTGACAGAAAATTAAGGAAGGCCAGAGCATAACAATATTCTAAAACCAGAAGCATATGGGCTTTAAAATAATTCAGGTTCTTGCACAACTATGATTTCCTAGCAGTATTTTTTACCTTCCTTTAATAGCTGTTCCACATCCTCACAAAAAGGTGCCTAAAAGGGATCAAAATTCTATAATCCAGGCAGTCAACTGAAATGTTTTCAGGTTGGGGTGTACCAAACAATCCTTCTGTTGTGAGAGTAAATCAGGTCTGTGGGGAAGGAAGCCTTTAGTAATTGTCCTTGGCAATTTACAAAAGAAGGAAGAACCTCTGTAGCATGGGCAAAATAAGGCCCACCAAAATCTTTGGAGAGTCCTTCTGTTTATTTAGAAAAACTCTTGAGTATCAGTGCAAAGGAATTCAGGAACCTTCCCATCCATGGGAATGAGAAGGCATCTATCTTTGGGGTATGTTTGCAAAGAATTACAGAGCAAATTTTCTTTTAACTGTTTTGAAAGGAACCAAACAGATCTATCTGAGGTTTTCCCCACATTTGGATCAATACCTGGAAGATTCCTGGGTATAGTTTCCAGTCATGAGGGTCTTTTCTATTCTTGTGCTGCTTGACTGCCACAGTGTTTTCTTCTGCAGAGTGTATGAGGCCTCAAGAGACAAACTGAGCTAAACTGCCACCCCCCCAGGTTGTTATGGCAAGTTGGCAAGAGGGTAAGGACTTGATACCACCTTGTTGTTTATATACCACATCATGGTAGTGCTGTCTATGATAACTAGTAGAGGTGACTGGGGACAAGGATGACGTAAGGCTTTTAAAGCATTGATTCCTGCCAGCATCTCTTTGATAATCATGTGCTTTTGTCTTTCCTGCTTGTTTGACACACCTTGCACTTTCACCGTTTTCAATGCAGCACCCCAAGCAAAGTCTGAGACATCTGTTGTGACAGAATGAAGCACAGGCAGAAGCTGGGGGGACCTAGAATGAGAGAAAACTCATCCACCCACCACAATATCTCTGCTCCCACAAACCCAAACACTGGAATCTGAAAAAATAAAGGGTGCAGATACTACTTTGTCCAACAGAAGAAAAACCCTTCCTAGTGAAGTATCCAGAAGGCATCATAAAAAAGTATTCTATGGGAAGGGATGAGGGATGATTTCTATAAGATCACTTGAAACCTAGACTGAGTAGGAGTTTCTTGATGTGCCAGGGAATCTTGATAACTGGAAAAAGAGTCTGCAAGTATAAGGTAGTCATCCAAATAGGGAAAGATGTGAATGCCTTGAAGTCTGCAGTAAGTAATTACTGGAGCCAAACACTTTGTAAATTCCCTTGGTGCAGTTCACAGACCAAAGGGTAAGACAGAGAATTGATAAAGAAAGCCAAATACAGAAAACCTTGAGAAACATTCCGATTCTTTGCAAATTGGTATCTGTTGATAAGCATCTTTTAAGTCCAAATCATCCTGAAACTAAGGAGAAGGGGTATGAATGAGGTTTGGAGCAACAGTTGGTGCTTTGACATAGAAACTGACAAAGAAGAGGTCTAGGACTGGGCTCAAAGTTCCTTTGGTACCAGAAAGAACCTTGAACAACCTTTACCTATTTGATTGGGGTATACCAGATCTATGATGCCTTGAGACAACATGTACTCCAAAACTGGAGGGAACAGTAATGTTTGGTTTACAGCATGAGAAGGAATCCCTGGGAAAGGGGGAGGAATACCCACTGCCATCTGTAGCCTTGTTGTATGATTCTTAGAACCAATTTGTCTAAGATAATCTGATGCCACTGGGAAATCTGAAGGCCTAAACTGAGGGACTGAGTTAAATGAGAGCAAGGATACAGGTATAATATCAGGCTCTCTCAGTGATCATCTCCCAATCTATACAGCCGGACATCTCACACATCCACTTAAACAGCATGCTTATAAAATAACATGCAACCTTTCCAAGTTTAACACAGTAACGTTCATATCTACCCTATCATCTATTAACTGGAACTTCCTAAAAATCCTCCCCTGTTGATGCTGTAAATTAATTCAATATAATTGTCCTGAATGTCCTAAACAGCTTGCACCTCCTAGATGAAAGAGACTAAAAACAAGTAATGCAATTTGACTATCCTAAAAGAGTAGAATGCTAATGCAAGATAGAGAGAAAGCATGGCAAGAATTGCAAAAATATAAAACACCACAATATCCTGAAAACTTCAGAATTCTTCTCAATCCTACTAAAAAAGCAAATAAATGAATACAAAAACTATACTATACTATAACAACTTTCAGAATAATAGTAAATACAACCATAAAAAATCTGGACAGCAATTAAAGAAATCTTGCATCCCAGCCAAAAATTCAACCCTGATCTTTCTCCCAAAAAATCTTACCACTTGAAATCGCAACACAGTTAAACTTTTACTTCATAGACAGTATAGTATCTCTAAACAAGGATTCCCCAATAACAAATACCAATCCTGCCTAGCAGCCATGTATCACCACATCCACTTTCACCTTCAAACCTGTGCCTACATTCTATATAAAACTACTCTTAAACATCAAACCATGTCTACTTCAGCTAATGACCTTCCAAGTGAGTACCATAAAATAGCAGCCAATAGCATTGCCTATCCTCTCTCAATCCTTATAAATAGATCAATCCAGGAATCTCATATTCCCTCTAGCTTGAAAAAGTCACACATTATCCCTCTGCACAAAGGAGAAAATTCAACAAACATTACTAAATTTATACCTATCGCAATCTTACCTCCCTATCCAAAATACTTGAAAATGTATTCAAACACAATTGCTAAACTATCTCCTGCAGGAAGAACTCCTATCCCCCACACAACATGGCTTCTGTCCTTCCCATAGTACTAACACTGCACTTCTAACCTTCATAGATACTGTTAATAAAGCTAGAGATAATGGAAAACTAGTCTCCTTATTTCTAGACTTGTCTAAAGACTTCAACACAGTTTGTCACAGGAAACTTCTACTTCAAACATCCTCACTAGTTCTCTCTTAGTCCACCCTTCTATGGTTCAAAAGCTATCTGTCCAATATGTAAATGGCACTCCACTCTCTCTATATACCTCCCAGTCACCACCAGTGTACCACAAGTCTCTATCCTTGGTCCTCTCCTCTTTAACATTCTCACCACACATCCACACATCAGGCCTCCCTAATACAGTACACAGATGACTCTACACTCATTTGAACATCTGACAACAAGGCACACCTCCAAAAAAATTACTTAGGAAGCTTTAAAAGCCACTGAAACATGCCTTTGTAGCTCACAGCTAATGCTCAACCCAAAAAAAATTACTTTTACCCAAGTTCCCTCTCTCATGCAAAAACAAAATTTAAAGTCTTCCCTCTTCTCAAAAAACTAAAGGATGCATTACAGAGCCAAAAACTTTCACACCAGTGCAACTAAAACAACACTTGCCCGAACTCTAAAGAAGTTTTAGATGAAATAGACGTATTAATAGGAAACTTTCAAAAACTCTCAGGCCTTTACTTTAATAAATCAAAATCAAAATTATTGTTGTTAAATAAAAAAGAGGAGGTACAAGTATCTGTAAATCATATTATTGGTAAACAAGTTTCAGCTTTAAACTATTTGGGGATAGTCCTATGTAAGAATATGGTAGAAATACTAAAAAACAATTACATCAACATCATAGAATTAATTAAAACATTAATGAAAAAATGGAATAATATGTTTATAACATTTGAAGACAGATTACAATTGATAAAAATGGTCTTACTACCTAAAGTAATGTATATAGCACAGGCTCATATATTTTTACCAGAAAAAAAGATTTCTTAAAGAAATTACATCAATTTTGTTAAATTCTTTATGGTATCTAAAAAAAAAAATAAAGTGGCATATTCCCATCATATTAGAGAATGGGAACGGGGCTAAAATTTCCAGATATTGAAACAAACATAAGGGCTTCTATACTCAAAACTGTGATAGATTGGGTAAATCCTAAATATTCTTCCAACAGCATTATATCATACTAATGAATGAAAATGGTTTATCAAAAAATCTTATAGTTACAGATAAAAGAATATGGTACTATTTAAGCATAAACCTACAATATAATATAGCAAAACCAACCAAATTAAATGTAATAAACCAGATTTTTGATGTCTTTAGGAAATGTATTAATATGAATATGGACATAAAACTGGTTTTCATTTTAACTCCATTCAGTATTACAAGAAATTTGCCAGACAAGGTACATAGAGAGATTTTTACTTCATGGGGAAATAGGAACTTAATATGTTGGTTTCACTGTAAAAAAAATCAACAGGTCTTGAAAGCACAACATTTATTGTCAGCTTATGGATTAAGTCCTAATGACTGGTCAATATTGCAGAATGTTTTAACATACTCTAAGGATCTATGTAGAATGGTAAATAATTCATCTTTTAAGAGTACCCCAAAATTCATAATTTGGCTGCTTGGAATAATTTATAACAATACTAATACAAATAATGAGTTATCATACTTATATATTACTTGCTTATAAGACAGCTCCTAAAGTATCTTATTGGCAATATTTAACTAAAGGTATACAGATTCCTCTATCAATAGAAGATAAGACAAATATCTTACTGTCAGTTAAACTAACATCCCATTCACAATATTGGAGAATATTCCATTGGAAATATCTACATAGATCCTTTTTAACTCCTGAGAAAATTTCAGAAATAAACCCCTCCAGTAACAAGTTATGCTGGGGATGCCAATCATCAACTAACGCAGACTGGTCCCATGTTTTTTTATGATTGTGCCATTATTAAAACATACTGGAATGGGATTAATAATTTTTTACAAGCAATATTTACAGACACATTTGTCTTGACAAAACCTTTAATTTTATTGAATGTAATTAATAATCCTGACTTGAAGAAAATGGACTTGCATTTACTATGGACCATACTAGCAATAGCTAGAAAATGTATAACCAAAAGATGGAAATCCAGCCTAGCGCCCACCATGGAGGAATTTCTATGTTTACTGAAGATGTCTGTATTAATGGAGATCAAAACTAAATAATTAAGAATCTATCCTAAGCCATTAGTTAATAACCTGTGGAGAAAAGTTTTGACTTTGATTGACACCTTGCAACTGGAATCAGACTCTTCATGATAATTTACACACAATGTACCAAGATCACTATCTATACTTAGAGCTGTTATCTTAATCTACTTGTCAGGCTAAGTGTAAATATTGTATATAGTTAAGTATTTTTATTTAATGTAAACAAACCTTATTATGCTATATCTTCAAAATAAAAATTGAGTAAAAAAATAAATAAAACAATACTTGTCGCTACTTAGCCCATTCCCACACTTATTTATGGTGCTCCCCATCCTTACTAACCTCCAGGCATCACTCAAATCAAAATTTGAAAAAATTGCTATAACAAAATTGCTAAATTTGCAGCAAATACCCCTTTTAGAACCCACCTCACTGTATAGCACTAAAAAGCCTAACTAGGTTAGAACTACCCATCAACTAACATACACAACTTCTTACAACTTATAAAACTATCTGGCATCCATTTGCTTGTCCAGCACTAAATACCAATATTTCACAACTATGTTCCTAACTGATCAATATGGTTCAATGACCAAAAACTCCTTGTTTGTCCACAATCCTATCAAATCTGTTGGGCATTGTCTATACTCATACCATGTTGATAAGGCCTGGAAATACTCACTTGTATCCATCAGGTTAATACTCTTCCTTCTAATACATCAAAACCATTCTGAAAGACTTCCTAGTCCAAATCTGGCTGTGTTCTTGCTCAGCACCAGGATAAACCACATACTTAAATGTGAACAGGTAATTCATACCTTACACCTCCTTTCCATTCCTTTTTTAAATCCCTTCCTTGTGTCTATCAATTTCTCTCCCCTGGCTTTCTCTCTTAACTATACCATAAGCCTGCTTTTCCTCTCACTTCATATTGAAATTCCGGTCTGTATTATACTAACTTACCTTTAATTTCTCTATAAACTGGCTAAAATTTCTCTAAATATTAAATCATTGTCATATAACTTCTATCTATTCTTAACTTGATGTTCTCATATTATGTCTAATTTGGTATAATTATTTAAACCATAGATGTTTTTGTATTATTTTTGAAGATTGTAAAAATATTGCTCTTAAAATGTTTTGTTAATACCTTGGAACTTTTCTCCCCAGGCCTCTACTGAAAATGGGTTTCTCCCAAGTCAAACTTTCCTGGTAATCAAATGCCAGTAAATAAATAAATAAATAAATAAATAAAAGGGAAGATGTGAAACATATGGTAGGAGATATTAGTAAGACATTTGATAGAGCAGGACATGATGCTTTGTGGGATGTTATGAAAATGTGTGGAATTAGGATTGTGAGTATGTCAGCATATCAAAATAATATGAGTACGAGCATTAGTCAATCGCTGAATAAAGAAATATGCATGAATTGTTGTAAGAGATAAGGATGTCCCATGACTGGGATAGAGCTGGCATTAGTAATGAATGGGATAGTGAGTGAAGTAGCTTATAAAAAGAAAGATGTTAGATATGTGAAGCAAAAGGAAGTGACGATTCCAGTAGCTTTGATACATGCAGATGATATAGCTGTGATCGTTAAGAATAAAATATGGATGAGGAAAGTGTTGGTTTGTTTGAATGGATGATTTAAGGTAATGGGAATGACCCTGAAAAAAAGATAAAAGTGTTTGAGTGATGGGTACATTTTTCAATGAATGAAGTATCTTTATTATGGATAACATTTTGGAAAATTATGTAGTTATGAGGTAATAGGACGGTTTACTAAAATAAATGAAAGAAATATGTCTATGACTTATGGATTAGCATTCAAGAAAAAAGGTTTATCTAGTGAATTCAGTTTTAATGGGGAAACAGCATATATATCAAATGTTTATATGATCCCAGAAAAAAAAAGAAAAAAAAAACCCAGTGAAAAGAGGTATGTTGTATGTAAGTAAAGATGAAGGGGGAATGGAGTTATTAAATTCAGTTGTTCGTTCTGCTTCTTTAAACTTGTATAGATCAGTAAAGTGAGTAAATGAAAAGAATGAGAAATTAATTGTAACAATATTTAAATATAAGTACAAAAAATTAGGAGATGATGGGAATAAGAAAAATGAGATAAAGACTATATTTACTAGAAATTAAAAATTATCAATAAAAAATACTAACATGGAAAATGAAAACTGATGATATAGAGAAGAATATAAGGATGTGTTATAATAATGTAATGAAACAATATTATTATTAGGTAAATCCATGGGAAAATTTACCAAAAGAACTGATAAAAGACATTAAAGTCAGGAAAGAGTGGTGCACTAAGTCTGCAGAGTGTCAGGATTCCCTTTGGAGACTAATAATAAATAAGTTACTGGTGAAGAGAAATATGCCATATAAAAAAGACTGTTGAAAGAGTGTGTTTATTTTTGTGGGAAGGAAGAGACAACAGAGCATGCTTTTTGAAATGTAAAACAGAAGCTGTGTGAAGAAAACATTTCTGAAAATATTAATGATAAACAATACTGATATGTATGGATATTATAAACACAAGAAGAAAGAACGAATATTTGAGAAGTGTAGATAAGAATTTATTTCATGTAACACGGGTTAATTGGAAAGAAAGACTGAATGCAATTTGTTTAATGGGAAATATTTTTTGGTTGATATACTGTGAAAAATCAGATCATGGAAGAAGGGTCAGTTATGGAAGAATAATGATGATTATAGTGTATAGGAATGTGTAGATATGTACCTGTAAATAAGTATATTTTGCACATAATGTTTTGTTTATCCTGTGTTAATTAAAAGACCCCTACTCTTTCTGCTAGGTGCCATGGGATCTTATCCATCCACATGAGCTATTACCAACTCAGGCAAATGGAGCATCAGTTTAACACATTAAGCACTGTAGCAGCCTACTTATGCTGCACTGCAGTGTCAGTAATCCATCTACCTGGAGTGAGTAGAGTGAGTTTAGAACCCATAGCCTTCTGCACCAAAGGCAAGTGTGTGAACTGTTGCACCACTAACAGAGATTAGAAGAAAAGTTTTTAGTGAACTTAGAAAAGGAGGGTTTAAGAATTTGGATAACCCCTTGAATCAGTCTTCTTCCTTCAACAAACCTTTTTTAGACCTCAGTTACAGAAAGGCCAAAGCTGGGGTGCCTTCTGTGTGGAGTCTGCATGTCCTCCCTGTGGTCGCGTGGGTTTCCTCCAGGTGCTCCGGTTTCCTCCCACATCACAAAGACATGCTGTACGTGGACTGGACACTCTAAATTGGCCCTAGGCATAAGAGCGTGTGTGTGTGTGTGCCTTCTGTGGAAGGTTGGGCATCGGGCTGGCAACTAGACACCATAAAACTCCACTGCCAGTCATGAGCGGACAGGTGATCTGCTGTGGTGACCCCTAACCAGGAAAAGCCGAAAGAAGAAGAAAAAGTAACAGAAGGGCCAAACAAAGCATCTTTGTCAAGGAGGAATTTAAATCTTAGTTTTAACATCTTCAGGTAAGTTCTAAGAATGTAACTAAGTAAATCTTCTCATAATTGAACCACTAGCAGCAGCTCTGGATAATGCATGACAGAATCACAAGAGCACTTTAAGGAGTGCTTGGTTAGCTGAGGAGCAGAAACAATTCAGGAATTTAAAGTTTTAAGTTCTGAAGAAGGAAGGCTAACAGCTAATTTTTTCATGCTCTCAAAAGAAGCCAGTAAAAATTTCAACATGTAAGCCCAGCAGTTCAGAATTCTGAAAGTTAAAGTAGCAGAGGAATAAACTTTTTTTCCCAAACTATCAAAAGCTTTTCCATCCTTGTCAGAAGAAGCGGGGTTAGCATTTGCAATATGTTTAGCAGTACACGGTTTTGATAAGGAAATAAGTGCAGGATATTATTTGGGATTAGAGCACTGATATTTAGGGTTTGAGATATTTTATATAACCTTTCAGATTTATTGGGATGAAGGGGCTGACTGTCAGGCAAACTGCAAGGTGTTAAGAAAACATTCTCTAAAGCTGATAATACAAAAGGCAGGCTAAACAAAATCCAGTTAACAAACCATAATACTTTTGCTGAGAGATACAGATTTCATTCTGCTCCTACTGAAACAAATCTTTTATTTTGGCTATAGTTTCATGAAAAAAAATTAAAATTCTTTTGGAAGGAAATGTGAAGAAACATTTTCTTCAGAATCAGAATCGTCTTCCGTTCCCTGCTCTTCTGACTGGGAGTCAGTGTCAGAATGTGAGGAAAATATTTTTCTTTCCAATTTGATGTCAGTAAAGGAGCAGGATTTAAAACATTAAAAGAAAATCCATTGTGTCTTCCCTGTCAATAGTAAAAGGAGGAGAGACATTCTTAACTTTTTGCTGTCTTTTCCTGGTAGATCCCCCTGGAAAATGTCAGGGGTACTAGCCCAGGAATCGAGCACCTTAATCTGGCTGTGGAATAAGACTTCATCAGTTCCTTTCCCAGAGGTAGATAACAGTGGTCTTTCCTTGCCCAATGAAGACAGCTGTACAGCCACAAAGGACATGTCTAATGCTCAGTTCTTCATGGCTTCCCGAGGAACTACACCAAGTCTGGCAGCCGCAGCAGACCCACCCATTGATGGCTCATGCTGTGACAGACTGGGCCTGACACCCAAAGCCACCCAAGAAATTATCTTCTTCTTGCAGACAGGAGACGGAAGAACTGAGTAGACAACCAATTGCTCCATAGTTAAGCCAAGAAAGAAGCTTAAAAGGCAGGTAGCAAAGTCTGGGTGAGTCAGTAAACCACCTGACAAAATTTAAGGTTGGAGGTGCAAATTTCAATGAATGTACCCAAAAAGACACTATATCCTTACTCTTACTTATGTATTCTACATAGAAAGGTAGAAAAAATGAAGAAAAATATAGTTGTACACAGTTTTTTCACACAGTCATTCTCCATCCAGAAATTATTTTATGACAATACAGTCCATTGCAAAAACATTTTCTACCATAAAATAAAATAAATAATCTCACTGAAAACAACAGTTTTTCCTCAGGAAAAAATGATGTAGTGGAAGTTTTTTTCCCAGAAAGGTTCTTAACTGCCCAGCCTTGAGGATGGGTAGCTGACTGCCAGTTACACAAAGCCAGCAAGGAGAGTACACTTTGGCAGCAAGCAAGCTCTAAACCTCATAGCATTTAAGGTGTGTAGATGGGACCCTGATTTGACAACTGGGTGGTGGTCATATCCTTGGCAGGATATTGCCCATACAGCTTTGACTAATGTAACACTGGTTTAAATGTTGAACACCAGATATTTAGTAATGCAGCATATTTGACTAAGTAGCTGTTGCCTGCTGCTGTGTTTTGCTCCCATCTTCATGCTACATGGTGATTCATAAAACTGTGTTATTCATTAGGCATGATAGCAGAGCTAGGGTCATTGCTATAATATGCGAATGAGGGGATCGAGTACTGTGACAGCACACACTAGTAGGAACTCAGAGGGGCTCACGTACTGTGAGAGCTCCCACTGGCAGGAGCTCAGAGGGGATCAAGTATTGTCAGAGCTCCCAGTGGCAGGAGCTCAGAGGGGGTAGAGTACTATCAGAGCTCCCATTGGCAGGAGCTCATCAGCATTACTGTGAGAAGTGGGAACAGTGTGGTTGCAGTTGTAGGTCTGTACTCCCTACACAGAACTCATCTGCCAGTAGAACTTTTTCTAATATGAAAAAAAGGTTTTTGTTTTAAAATTACAATGATGTTGCTGCTCAGCTCTGTATGTTGAGCAATATGGCAACAGGAAAGAGATACTGATTGGTCAGACAGTTTACACCAACCATAGGTATGTAGTTCTGGTCCCAAAACTTATGTGGTTTGGACCAGCCTATCTGCAGCTACTGTAGTGTCTGAATTGCATACATTCCTTGGGTGGGGAGGGGGGTATTTGGAGGTATGCTTCATGAACTAAACACTGTGGCTATTCAAAGGGGTAAGACTGCATACAACATCTTAATCCAATGTGTACCATTTTATGAATACACAGGGCTTCAGTATGCCTGTGTAATTTGTACCAACCCTGCTGTGCAAAAAACAATGTTCCTTGACATAATTTGCGCTCACATTTACACATGCAGTTTTGCAATCAGTTTGATGTTTCATCACTTGGTATGGTCAGCATTGTTAAAAAAAAAATTATGAGGAGGACTCAACAATGACCTGTATAACAGAAGAATAAACACTGTCATTTTTATTGGCCGCACCTTTGTCAGCTTTACACTATGCTCTGAAACAGCACAAAATTATTTGGGCTATGACTGCTTGCAACACCTATAATATTTTTCTCCTTTGTCCACCCAGCATAGGTTACTTTTATCGATCCAGCACAACTATTCTGCTTCCCCTAGGAAACCTCTTTTTACCCAAGGTGCAATTTTTCAACTCCAGCTGATTTCTCCATTGTGGAAACCATAACTTGTAACCTAAAAATAGTAAAAAAAACCAAAACCTAGCCCTAAGTCTAAAACATTAACCCTAAACCTAAAACACTTACCCTAAAATACTAAGCTTAAGCCTTAACCCAAATCCTAAACTAACCCTACTTATGTGCATTCAACGGTGTCTTTAAAATCACTCTCTCTCACTTGTGGCTCACATGATTGCAGCACTGAATTATTTCAGTGTAAATGATGACCACTCTTTTCGTGCACGATGACCTCTTGGTCGCCACAAATACCCACTGCCATCCACCCTTGGAGTACTGCTCCTTTCATACATGGTGCTTCTCATTTCCTTCACCAAAGTGCAGAACTTTGTACTTCATCACATTAAACCCCAGCTGCCACCTATCCTCTTACCCAACAAGTCACACTAGGTAAAGCTGGATTTCATCACATTAAACCCCAGCTGCCACCTATCTTCTCACCCAACAAGTCACACTAGGTAAAGCTGGATTTCATCAAATTAAACCCCAGCTGCCACCTATCTTCTCACCAAACAAGTCACACTAGGTAAAGCTGGATTTCATCACATTAAACCCCAGCTGCCAGCTATCTTCTCACCCAACAAGTCACACTAGGTAAAGCTGGATTTCATCACATTAAACCCCAGCTGCCAGCTATCTTCTCACCCAACAAGTCACACTAGGTAAAGCTGGATTTCATCACATTAAACCCCAGCTGCCACCTATCATTTCACCCAACGTCACACTAGGTAAAGCTGGGATTTGACCCCCAAGCAATTTCTCATTTACAGTCATGTTTTTCACCCCAGATGTCTTCTAGGTGACTTACTCTGCATTTCTCTGCACCAGTTTTAAGCTGTCAAAATTCTGACAGTTTTTTCATCTTTGTCACATGTTTTTATCCATTTCACCTTCTGCATACTTAATCAGTAGCAAACCTTTCTGCAGTATGCAAACATATATATTTTACTTCCAGAGTATCTCAAGTATCACTTGCAAAGACATCATAAATAATCAGAACCAATACTGAACTCTGAAGTCCTGTCCTGTTAACTCTCCTGTCTTCATAGTGGGTTTCATTTGTCATAACCATCACTGTCTGCACAGTGTCTAACCTAAGCAGCAATACTGAAACACTTTCTAAGGCAGCCTAACTTATTTACCAGCCTTTATGTAATAATGTGTCAAAAACCTACAAAAAAAAATCTAGAAAAACTATGACCACAGACCTTCAATTGTCCGCTATTCATGAACAAATATTAGGTTAATCTAAGAGACTGCTACCACAGTGAATGTGAAATAAACTGAAATCTTATTTTACTGTTGAAACTGTAGTGAAACTGCACATATTTGTATTAGAAATAGTACAATCGTCACTTAAAATTATACCTTCTGAAAAATCTGACCACTTGCAGTAATTTGGCAAAAATAAAATAAATTATGGCCCTACTGATACTTCAAAGGTAAAAAAAAAATCACATGATAAATACAAAAGTTACACAGCATTTTCACCATTTTTTTTGTATTTTACATATCATAAACTAGAACATGTACCACGCTGCAACTCTGACACCTTATTTAGCACTAAGTCAGGACAAAAGATCTGCATTCTGTTTCAGTGTTTTTATGCCCGAACATTTGTACAGGCTGTGGAAATGTCTAAGTGAAACTGTCAACTTATCCATTCATTTATATTCTGTTTAATACAATTGAGTGTCACAGATAAGCCAGACCCCATCCTGTTACTTAATGGGTGCAAGGCAGAGAAACTAATCCTGGATTGGTCACTAGCCAAATGCAGGACACACACACTTTTCACACCTATGGCAATCCGAAGGACTGCGAATTCACCTATGGCATACCTTTGGGATACAAGAGGAAACTCTAGCACCTCTTCTTCTTCTTCTTTCGGCTGCTCCCATTAGGGGTCGCCACAGCGGATCCTCTGTTTCCATTTTTTCCTGTCCTCTGCATCTTGCTCTGTCACACCAACCACCTGCATGTCCTCTCTCACCACATCCATAAACCTTATATTAGGCCTTCCTCTTTTCCTGTTATCTGGCAGCTTCATCCTTAACATCTTTTTCCCAATATACTCATCATCCCTCCTCAGCACATGTCCAAACCAACGTAATCGTGCCTCTCTGGCTTTGTCTCCAAACCTTCCAACCTGGGCTTACCCTCTAATATATTTATTCCTAATCCTGTCCACCCTCGTCACACCCAGTGCAAATCGGAAAACCTAGCAGCTAACAAAAAAAAAAAAACTCTTGTACAAGGGAGGATATGCAGACTCTAATGTCACTCCCACCAAAGAACTGAACTATAGAACCAAGAATTCTTAACTCTTAGTAAAACAAATGTCTCTTAATGCAGTGCTGCAGGTGAGATGAAGAGCATAAGTCATGTGTTGCAGACTCCTTACATAAAGCAAATGCAGGCTGCAGATAACAGTCCTGATACCCCCCCCCAAAAAAAATCACCTTTTTTACACTCCATGTATAGAGTACAGTTTGTCTAGACTGCCCCCTTGTGGTAACACGTCTCCAGTGTTACCATAAATAAGTACCTCTGAAATCAAGTGATATTAGACTAACCCCGCTGCCTACCTGCCACTAGGCAAAATACTCTGAATACCTCACTGGCTCTATTATACTCCGACTTACAGTACAGAACTTAGAAAATGCAAGGTGCATTAAAGTATTTTAAAAGCAAAAATCAATGTTGTCTGACTGAAGTTAAGTGGTTCCAAGCTGAGCTAATTTTGTGACAGACAATCCATAAATACAATTGATTTCTTCCTTCATTCAAATAATTGCTCACCTGTAAAGTGTCTACAGTTCCATTCATCATCATCAGTATCAGCAGCAAAAGCCAATATTATCCCAGCAGTGACTAAATCATTTTCTTAACCAAACAGCAAAAACAGCCTGTACTTATAGACGCCTAGTCAAGTGTTGCAGAAAAATGCTTTAGGTGAATGGATTTTTACTGTATTATGAAAACAAAATCAGTGGTATTTATACAATGCAGCAGACATAATTCACCTTGAATTTTGACCTTGTACTGCAAAAAATGTTCTGCAAGTATCCACATATTATTTCAGGACGTCTGCAAGAATCTTAATCATTTAGTGACATAACAGTTTGCTCTCCCTTCTTTACCTCTCCAGGCATAAGTAGTTACCAAGATGTCATGATATTTATAGAAGAAATAACCACATCTTTAGAAACAAAGAATTATAATACCAAGAAAGAGCAAGTCAGTAATGAATAAAACACAAAAGAGTCTGGTTTTATGACGTCCTCACAAAGTACTAAATGAATATTATACACTATACTACAGTTTCCATTCAGAAAAAACAGAGCGGTGTGTGTCACACTAGTCCATTGCTTATCAATGCTGTTTAACACTGCTTTTTCCTCTGTTTAGTTCCTAGATGGGATGCCTTTCTGTGGAGTTTACAAGTCCTTCCTCTGTACGTGTGGTTTTCACAAAGGGTCATAAAGTGCTTCTATTTCCTCCCAACTCTCAAATACATGCAAATATGTGAAATGGTGATGTTCAAGCTGACCCTAAGGTTAGGGCATGGGGTGCTGGATGATGGACAGAAGTTTCCATCCAGGATTCATCCTTGCATTATGCACAGCAATGGCTAGGAAAGGGTCTAGCTCCCACAACGTGTTATGCACTATCTCATTGGAAATTACACTCAATTTGAATATACCAATCTGTTTAACAACTCAGTATATAAGCCTCTTATCAATGTTACTAGACAAGGGAAAAGGAGAATATATTTTCAACACTGCCGGAGATAACAGTATATGACTGCACTTTGTGTGTTTTAGGAACCTCCCCTGAGAAACACTGATTATTAACTAGTCCTGAGGAACACCAACACATTTATTAGAGGATCCAGGTACACACTTTCAACTGACTGCATTGTGAAGACAAACTTGTGGTTCCACTGTTAGCAGTATGCGTCACATTAACTACCAATAATACATTCCAGACATGAAATAAATGAGGAATTTCTCAAGAACAGGAGGAAGAATGTAACATGCAAAACATACCATTTATCTCAGGCAGAGCAGTAAGGACACTGACTTGTTTATGCAGGGGAATGGAGGCTGATTCATGACTTGGGTTCAGTAAAACATCTTGAAGAAAGGTGGGGTTAAGAGACTAGACCTGAACTACCTCCAAACAGAAGAGAGAAGTTATATGTAGTGCTGCATTTGATTAGGAACAGACCACAAACAGCATTATGACTGCTAATGCTACAGCATGCCCACCTCAGGTGGCTACAGAGAAACCTACAGCAGAGCTGGTGGACATGAGCATCACAAGTGCCAGCATAGCTGAATTCTCTAACCTATGTCAGGATTAAATAATCAGCAGCAGTCAGATGAACAGTGCTTTTTATAATCACACCTGCAATACCATGACAACTGTATAGTATAAGGCTGGCAAGCCTTAGCTTTGCAAGTGGGATAACCAGGGAAGATGCACTGTGACAACTCCTGGTAGCCTAATCTTTGATGGGTAAACAGGAAAATTAAGGTATACGCTCCTCTTCTTTAGTTTAATGACTCACAGATTTGTTACCAGCAATAACAATGAAGTACGGCCTCCTACATAAAAGTAATATCATGGTATTATCACCCGAGACAAAAGGCTTTTGACACAGTGGTGTTATTACAACGAGGTATGTAATTAAGCATATGCAGAGAGTACACATTAATGATGAAATGAATTAAACATTACATAGACAGAAGAAACATATTTCAGTTATCAGCATTTTTATTTGAATGAGCTGTTAGCAAAAATACATATTTTCATAGCATTCACAATGGTAATCAGAGGAAATAGATTTACAGGATAATAAAACTTAAGAAAAATAAGCAATTGGGATGCTTGAAACTTCTGGTATGATGCTCAGATAGATGGCGTTACTTAGCCAAGCCTTCCCTTTTAGTAATATTCTATAAGTGAGCATCTTGGGGTGTCTGCCATTAAAATCACATTTAATAAACATGAAATACAACTGGAAGTGAATGTTTCTCTTAATGCTTAAAAATAAAAACATGTCTGCTAAGAGATTCAGATATTCCCAATACTCCATGATATCAGCCAGCAGTGTGGCATCAGAAACAGACTCAGTTACTTCAGACCAAAGGCAATATCCAGAAAAAAAAGCAACAGGGAACTCAGATTTAGTAGTTGCTTTGGTGAAAATGATATTAGCACAAATTATTCATGTCCATGCTAAGCTGGATGATTTTATGTTAAAATTACTGGAGATCGGGTGAAAGTAGGCAGAACCCTAAATGATCATTTGGACACAATAGCTCATCTGTGAATGGAAAATACAGGCCTGAAGGAAAATGGGGTTAATCCTGAAATGAAAGTACAGCTGCTGGAAGGAAAGAATACAAAATTAGAAGATTCAGAAGGAAGAATATTCGACTTGCTAGAGTGCTGCAAAGACATGAAAGTGAGAATTGTTCAATCTTTGTGAAGCAGCATTTACCTACATCGTTGGGGCTGCCAAAAAGTGAAATATTAACTAAAAGGGTGCAGAGGGTGGCACAGCAGAAACTACTGGAAAGGAAAAGAAGGACTTGACCTATGGTGGTGAGACTGTTAGCATATTTTTTTAAAGGGGTGACTATTATCAGCAGTATGAAGACTTGACAACAGAGGGAATGTAGGGTCATGTAGATCTACATTCAAAATGAATATTAAGCTATAATGACGGTCAAGGGTGCAACCTTTTTCACAGTAATGAGGGAGTTCCAGGAAAAGAAAAAAATGTACTCACCATAACGTTCCGTCTGTGTTGTCCATTTTCATTCTTCCTCAACTGATGGTTCGGATCAAAGACTTGGATCCTACTCGCCTGCTTCTACCAGATCTTCGGATCCAAAACTCTCAAGCTCCTTCCTTTACCCACAATGCCCCACCAATGATGAGGCAATGGTGTTCACTGGAGGATATTTAGCCACTGATGGTGTGCAACATATAGGTCCAGGCGAGAATAGATAATGAATTGGAAATGGCGACTAGAAGAGTGGGAGAGTAAAGTAAGTAAGAACATACAGTGAAACAGACCTTTTCAATATTTACAAATTGTTTCAAAACAAGGACTTAGACTTGTGACTCATGGCTGGATCCATTAATAGGAACCAGGAAGAGGAAGTTTAATGTTTAGAGGATTTTGCTGAATTGCTATATTTTCCCCTTTTCCCCCTTAACTCTCCCTTCCTTGTGGTTTATCTTAAAGCAAGGTATGATAAATTATTTCTGTCACTCTCACTTCTTCTTCTTCCCCTTGCATTATAAAGCAAACACAGTGTGACAAAATATGCTGATTTAAACTATAAAAGCATAAGGAGGAATTGTTAAGTGGAATGTTTGATTATTGCCTTCACAACTCAGGTCTGGCTGAAAAGGATACCTGGACCAGGTCACTTACCCAGTTATTAAACACTGAATAAATAAACTAATGTATTCTGGCCACAAACTGAAGCTACTGTGTTAGCCTTGGCTTGAATATGAATATGGGTGTAGGAAATGTAAACTGATGTTAAAGGTAGTGCCCTTGGAAAAGCATTTAAAGCAGTTAGCAGTGCCCTCAGATCATCTTGCAAACAAGATTGTGCCTACTGGTTTATCCAACAAATTAATACAGTCAATAAATATAGTGGTTCAGAATACTTGAGACATATTTCATATGATTAACAAATTCATACCGTGCAGCAACAGAATGATTTACAGGCTTGACCAAGAGCAGTGTAAGGTGAATGTTCAGATGAAGACACACCAGTTTCATTTGCACAGATGTTGATTGTGCTGAGGGGATGGCTGGCTAAGTTTTTCCTGCTTGATTTGGGAAAAAAAATTACTTTAATCCTTTCCTGTCAAGACTATATAATCTGAACAATCACTGATACACAGATTTAATTTGGGGAAAAAGTCGAATTACTCTTTCAGTACATCTCAATAAAAAAACAATAAAGTCAGAAGTATCCTAACAAGTAAACTTAAGAAATTAAATGATTATTGTCTTATGCAAGCCTCCACAAATCTACCATAAGTGCACCTTCTTACACACCAGATCCCTCCTAAATCTAGCATCTATTTATAAAGTCAGTAACTAACTGCAGACCAAACCTAAAGTGACAGGTTGCAACCAATGAAAGAGCAGACCTAAACTGACAGGAAAGTAACACAGAACTGTAGAAGGTATATTTTCTGTGGTAAATTCAGGTGACGCAAACTTTTCCATATTATCAGCAGGTGAAAGGTTTCAGTGGGATGCATATTACTTGCAATATGTCAGCTATTGCTGAAAACAGTTATGCAGAACAAATAAATCCTTAAAGTTTTTGAGTTCTTACAATCAGTCAGCATCCTTTCCATTTCGGACAAAATGAAGATCTCATGCTCATAAGCCTGCTCATGTACGTACCCTTACACCCACTGGCTTACGTCATGCATTGGATGTACGGCTCTATGACAGGTTGTGGCTTTTGTACCACATATGGATGTCCAGGTTATTTGGTGAGATAACCCAATAGTATTGGAATAATGCAACAGTGATCTAAAGAAGGACATCATCAGCATCATGGCAATGTGCTTGCAGTACTAACATTGGTCTGCTGAAACAAATATAATATCATATTCCTTTGACAAATTTGATACGCCTTCTGTTCCAAAGGTTTTAAGACCATGATTACTCTTACCTCATCTTCATACTGCTGTTGTGAATTGGTATTAGTTCCTCAACGACATATGCACTTGGAAGATGCTACAAGATCTTGTACATTTAGAAGGCCTTGGACAGGTGGTGCAAGAGGAAGAAATCTACTTATATGGGCCCAGTACAACATGGATGGGAATGTTGACACTGATGATCAATAGACTCTTGGAATATACGAATGCGACCAGAATCAGGGATACAAAGATTTTGTTTCACAGTGTGATGCCAGCAGTCTGCTGCCCTTCATCAAGGAACATGTGCTACTGAGCACAGATGAATGGGCTGCATACCATGGCATTTCTGCAAGGGGTATGAACTACCATCCTGAGACTGTCAGTCATTCTAAGAATAGTTTGAACCCATTCACTGCAGCACACACTAATGCTGTAGACGCATTCTGTTCACATGTGAAGACTTTGAGGGCAGTAAACAGCACCTGACTTCAAATGGTGGTGTTGTACCTCAATAAATTTATGTGGAGAAACCAGTATGGCAGAGACAGCTTGCAAGTATTTGTTACCTTCTTATCAGACATTAACATCTATGAAGAACAAGTTCATCCGAGTACAGAAAATATCTCTCACAGCAGGAAATATGAAGTTATGTACTCACCATAACATTCCATCTGTATTACCGATTTTCATTTATCCTCAAATATGTGTTCTGATCTGACACGGCTGTTATAATAGCTCGTGGCAACCAAAAAGCTCTTGGGCACCTCCCCTTACCCATAATGCATCCCTCCTTGTTACCTCAGATCTTGTTTGCTAAGGCTATCTTAAGAAGGAGTATATAAAGAAAATTTCACATAAAAATGACCATAGTGAGATCATTTCTGGAGTATGGAGGAATACAGCCAATCTACCAATATTGAACTTCCTGCTCTACTAGGAGCAAAGGCTGAGGGCTTGGAGGGAAAGGATGTAAGGATAAATAAAAATCGACAATACAGACAAAACATTATGGTGAGTACATAACTTCTTAATCTGTTATTGCCAATTTTCATTTCGTCCTCACATATGGGACAAATTCCCCAGCTACCTTTAACTTGGGTGGACTCATGGGAGGATGTTCCTTGGAACCATTGAACCAAAAGAGGCCCTTCCCTTGGAGATCAAATCCAATTTGTAATGAGTGATAAAGGTATGATGATTAGCCTATGTGGCCATTGCAGAAATCTCATCCATGGATGCTCTAGCCTGAAACACTGAAGAAGTGGTCATGGCCCTGGTTGAATAAGCCCATACAGGTTTGGGAAGATATATGCCTAATTTGGTGTAGAAGAAGGAGATGCAATCAGAGAGCCATTTTGCTAGAGTAACTTTGGATACTTGGAGGCCTTTCCTGGTGCCTGTGAAGGAAAGAAACAATTGACTTCCTTTCCTAAAGTCTTTTGTTCTATGAAGATAAAAACGTAATTGCCTGTGGACATCCAAGAAATGCAGAACGTATTTCCCTTTGTTACTGAAATTTGGGAAGAAGACGGGTAAGTTAATGGTTTGGTTGATAATAGTGGTGGAAACTACTTTGGGTAAAAAGGAGGGACTGGTACATGAGGTGACTCTGTCTTTATGGAAAATCAAGTATGGTGGTTGGGAAGATAAGGCCTGTATCTCTGATATCCTTCTTGCTGATGTAATGGTCACTAGGAAGATGTTCTTCCAAGATAAGAATTTAATATCACAAGTCACTGCATGTTGAAAGGGAGGTTGCACAATAAAATGTAGCACTACGTTCAGGTCCCATGTAGGGGAGGGTCCTTATGAGGTGGTGTTAGCAAAAGGGTCCCTTCAAAAAGAATTTGCAGAGTCTGTGGGAGATCAGTGATAAATTATCTTTCCCAGTGTGGAAATCAGAGATTGCTGCTAATTTCACTTTAATTGTTGAGGCAGCTGCTCCATTATCCAAAAAGCGATCCAAAAATTCAAGACTAGAGTGGACTGGTGCAATGGCATCATGCTGTTGAGCCCAGATTACAAATTGTTTCCATTTGCTCCTATAAAGTTTTTGTGTGGAAGACTTATGGGAGGATAGTAAAATAAGAAGAACTGGGGAGGAGAGCATAGCTTGTCTGGCTATTAATGGAATTGGAGAAAGCAAGCCATCAGTTTGAGTTTGGAAAGTCCGGGAAGAATCATTCCTGCCAGATGTGACAGTAGGTCTGGAGTGAGATCCATAGTCCAAGGTTTCTTATGTAAATGAGGCCAAAGGAAGGGAAACGCGATTTGTTGAGGCACAAATGGGGCAATGAAGATTACCATTCTCTTCAGCATATTTGCTTTCTGGAGACATTTAGCAATCGAGGGAGTTGGGGGAAATGCATACAATAGATCGGGAGGCCAATTGCGTAGCAAAGCATCCCTCTGTGACTCTCTTATCAGGGAAATTAGGGCAAGGAAGCTGCTGCATTTGTTGTTCAGGGGGCTGCAAAGAGGTAATAGCAAGGCTGGCTCCATCTGTGGAAAATTTCTTCTGCCACTTTCTGGTTGAGGGACCAGTTGTGAGGCATGAGAATGGATTTGCTCAGCCTGTCCACTATCACACTGCACTTTCCTGGAATGTGAGATGCTTCAAGAAAGTGGTTTGAAGAGATCACCCATTACACACCTGGAGCACCTCTCAACACAGGGAGCATGATCTGGTTCCTCCCTGTTTGTTTATTTACCAGACAACAGACATGTTGTCTGATTGAATCACCACCATTCCCAGGGGAAGATCATTCAGGAAAAGCCTGTAATGTTAGGAGCACTGCTCGCATCTCCAGGATGTTTATGTGTAAATTGGCCTCATTAGTAGACTAGGTTCCATAAACTGTCTTCCCTAGATAATGCCCCCCCCCAATCTGGGAAACGTCCATTGTCACTGTGGCCTGCAGTTGTGAAGGAACAAAGGATTGGCCTTGTGTTAGTTGAGTGGAATGAATCCACCAGGAGAGATCTCTTTTTCTGGTGCCCATACTGAGAATCTGGTAGGACATAGTATGTTGGAGAATTGACCACTGTGTAGCTAGTAGCCAATGAAGTATCCGCATGTGAAATCTGTCTAGCAGAACCAAGGTAATAACTGCCATCATTGATCTCAGGGCCTGTAGGACATAGCGGGCAGCTATCATCCTGTTCTGAAGTAGCTTGTAAGTTTGGTGCCTGATTGTCTGTACCCTGGAGGACAGAAGTTTTGCAATCATCTGACTCATATCTAGAAGATTCCAGTTGAGACTTTTCATAATTTATGGTTATGCCTAGCTCTGTACAGGTGTGGATAATAATGTCCCTTTCTTCAATAAGTAGATGCATGGTAAAGGCAGAAGTGAGCCAGTGGTCTAAATAGGGAAATGCGCTTAATCCTTATTGTTTCAGGTGAGTCACTACCACTGCCATGCATATGGTGAACACTCTGGGGGTGGTTGTGAGACCAAAGGGCAGTTGTCTGAATTGATAATGACTGGCTCCCAGCCAGAAGCAATCGTGTCTTCTGGATTGCCTGTCCATCTTTATATGGTAGTACGCATCTTGAAGGTCAATGGAGCACATCCAATCACCCTGTTCCAAAAAAGGAAGTATGGACTGTACTGTGACCATTTGGAACTTTTGGCATTGAACTGACTTGTTTATCTACTGAGATCCAGTATTGGTCTCCAGTCCCCTGTTTTCTTTGGAACTAAAAAGAACCATGAGTAAGTTCCAAATCTTGTCTGGTGTGGGGGGGACCTCTTGGATGACTCTTTTGTCTAGCACTTTTTGTATCCGAATGACTGCATGATCCCTTTGACTGGGTGAAAGATCTGGAATTTTCTTGTTTGAGGGGGGCAGGTAGAGAAAAAAGGATTAGGTAACCTCTGGATATTGTCCTCCACATCCATATGTCAGTGGTTATGTTTAGCCAGGCTCTCCAGTGCAAGAATAGTTGACCCCTGATTACCTCTGGAGGAGGGCAATTGGGCCTCCTTTCAGGAGCACTGGAAGGGTTTCCCAAAGAAAGGTTTTCTGGACCCTTGGTTCTGTGGGCCTCCTTTACCGCAAGGGCGGTGTCTTCCAGAATTGTTCCCCCCTCTGCCTCTGGGGGAACTCTCTCCATATGTGTCATGATAAGACATTTGTGATTTCTTGAACCACATTTTGCCACCATCTCTCTGACTCTTTGGATATGGTCTCTGAGTGGTGGAAAAACATATGCCTACAGCAGACAGGGTCTTACCCTCCTTTTCACATCTGGATAGCATATCTTTAACCTTGGGACCAAAAGTGACGTGCCATCAAATGGAGCATTGACAGATAAAGGCTTTGCAAAGTTGCAAAGCTGCATCCAGGCATGCCTCCTCACAGATATGTCTGAACCCACCACTTTGCTCATTCCTTCAGCTACATGCAAGATGAGCCTCTTGGAAGAGTGAACTATAGAATATAGGGTTGCCAACTAGGAAGTATCCTTTTCTTGGACCTCTTCAGCTATGGCTCCCTCAAGGGTATCTGTGAGCTCCTTGATCAGATCCCTCTGAAGTCTAGTAAAATGGGAAAGGAAATTCAGCAACAGTAAGGCAAAGGTCACTGAAGAGAAAACGCACTTCATGTATCTATCCATCATCCTGGAATCCTTATTAGGGGGATGGATAGTGAAACTTTCCTCTGAAAGTTCCTTCTTGGTAGCTGCCACCATGACCATGGCATCTAAGTCCAAAACTTTTTATCTTCTGGCATGGTAATTATTTTCTTTTGGTCTCCTGGGTGTTGGCTCAATAAAATCTAGGCTCTCCCACGTCCATTGAAAGATCAAGTCTATGAGCTCATTGATGGGTGGCATCATCCAGGAAGTAGAAGGTCAGGATCCAAAGGCCGCCAGGTATCCTGACTCCTCAGGTGAAGGATTACTAGTCTGCCAGCCACCTCTCTATTTCAAGATCTCCAAGATGTCCCCGAAGGAAACATCCTCAGCAGGTGACTGTGGGTATCCTTCTCCCTCATTGAGGTTGGTGTCTTCCATGGCTGACTCCTCCATGGAGTCCAAATTTTTCCTCTTACAAGTCTTCTTCTGAGGGATCTCCTCAGTGGGATACTCTGGGGAGGTATTAGAAGAGGCGACCCACTGTCCCTGTGGAATGTCATGGTCAGAATGCGTGTGCAAGGGCTGCTGATGGGAAGACTGTGGATCCAAGGAGAGAGGTGTCTTCTTAGCTGCAGAGGCAGTTATGGTCCTCTCCAGACCCCCAAAGGCTGATTGGTCCTGAGTAGAGAAGGACCCCTGAGCCATAATGCCACGCCTATGGATCAGAGACCTCTCAAGCTCTGAAGACAGCCTGCCCATGGTTGAAGCTAGAGCTGAGCTGACCTGTGCAGAAGCCCCAAGGTGCATCGATCACTCAGAAGGTATCGGAGTTGAATGCCCCCATGGTCTGAGAGGCTTGCTATGGCTCCAAGAGCTCTCTGGCTACAAAAATGCCAAGGAGCTCCAAGCAAAGACTCGATCCAAAGAAAAAGAAATTCTGGTATCTAACATAGAAGACACCAGGCATGTCAGACCCGATAGTTCCAAAGCTTGCCCTGAAGTTGGAAGAGGAACCAAAGGGGGAGTCGATGGCTTTGATGAATCCTGGAGCTTATAGGTAGGAGCTGAAGGGGACGTAGTAATGCCTTGTGCCTACAATATCATCTGGACCATCCATTCCACCTCTTCTTCTGTAAGGCTTCTGGTAGAGCAGGAAGAGGAAGTGGATGGAGATTTGGATTTACTTAGAAAGGGAGACAGTGCTCTCAATGGAACCAGGTCTATAGATGAAGAGTACATGGTCCTTGGTAGAGGCACAATTGGCTTGAAGGGCCTGGTGGTCAGATCTGAGTGCAATGTCTCCAACCTATCTTTATCAGACTGACTTGGAGCTGGAGAAGCCTGATCCGAGCTAGACAAACTTGGGGCAGATGGATCCAACTGATTTGTTTGCTCAGAAGTCTTGGACATTTTAGTCTTCAGCTCCAATGAGTTTTTAGAAGCCAATGAAGGTCTCTTCTTCCCTCTAACAGAACTCTTGGAAGAAGAAGAAGTGGGGATCAACTGAGCCAGCTTAGATTTTTCAGAAGGCTTTGGGTCACTGCCAGAAATGGCCTCTCCAAAGGAAGATGGTAATATACCCCTTAGAATAAATTTGTTCTTCCTTTCAACCAGAGCTCTGTGGTTGAAAGAATGGCAAACTGAACACTCCTCCTATAAATGGAGGGAGCACAAACAATAAATGCACAAACTGTGCGAGTCACTAACAGACATTTTGTGACCGTACTTTTTTTAAAGCCAGATGACTTCTCAGATTTTTCAGCCATAGATAAAGAATGGCAGAGGACACACACATAGACATGTGCTCACACACACAAAGGAATATAGAACTCCAACAAGAAAGGCAAGAATTAACATATACATATATATACATATATATATATATATATATATATATATATATATATATATATATATATGTGTGTGTGTGTGTGTGTGTGTGTGTGTGTGTGTGTATGTACCTATTGCTATAAGAAAATTAGTAAAGTGAAAAGGAGAAGAAGGGGAAAGATATTAACGATAGCAGCAGAGTTACCCCGAAGGGTATTATACGGGAAGGAAAGAGAAAGTAACCTAATAAAAAATGGTTACCGAAGAAGAAAAATGTTTCAATAAAACTGGGGGGGGAATGTTACACTAAAACAGCAGTATAAAAAGGAAGGAAAAGATGTAATAAAATGTGAAAATCCCACTTATCTGTCCAAGAGCAAAGGAATGACCACATCTTCACAAAGCGGCAAAAGAGATCTGAGTTAGCAAGGAGAGATGCATTGTGGGTAAGGAGAGGTGCCCAAGAGCTTTTTGGTTGCCACGAGCTATTGTAATGGCCAAGTCTGATCCAACGAATTGAATCTGAACCCATATGTGAAGACGAAATGAAAACTGACAATATCAGATAAAACGTTTTTTTCCACATTTGCTCTTCTCCCTGTTTTGGTAAAAATGTGTTTCCTACTTTTTAAATGATGTATAACCTAACCTAAATAAATACATAAATACCTTTGGAAATGGAGTGTGTTATGTGATTTAAGTTCAGTGTTTACACATTTTGCAAAAATTAGAACTGAAATGAGTAGTGTGTTACTTAACTAATGTGCTGTGAAATTTACTACAATGTTCTATATTATGACTTACAATATTTCATTGTTATGAGCTATGTAATTATAGGTGTTATTACTGAAAATAATTTTACGGCTTTTTTTTTAAGAAACACTTGGTTTTTGGACTGTGAAAATACTGCAGTGTATAATGCTTTTCTTGGAATATTTGCTGCTTTTACTTATTTGCCAGAATTACGATTTATGTTTTCTCTTCGAATTTAACTGTATCCATTTCTGCTTTTAATTATTGAGACTTTGTAAATGCTACTGGTTATGTCTGAGTTTCATGCATTTAACTGGTCAACCTTTTGTAATGTCACGGTTTGTCTGACTTTCATGCCTTTGCTACTCAGATTGTCAAAATGCTGCCTTTAGTTAGTTAAACTTTCAAAATGATGGCAGTATGTCTGTGTTTTGTGGTGTTAGTTTATTTTTTCTGTGACAATTTATAGTTCCTGCTGTTTATTTACATATTTTCCTATGTATAATAAAGTCGCTGTTAAAGTGAGTATTATCACGATACAATTTCACATGCAAGCATCATGCCGTGATGGTCTTGGTACTATGCTTCTGCTTGTCTTAAACTGAACAACTACCTAGTGTAAATGTGCCTCTCAGAAATATAAGCCTAATGGCTGTAAGGAGGCTGGAAATGATAGTACACAAATCAGCCAGAAAGTCAGTTATTGTGAGGGTCACCAAGACAGTGCAAATAGCTCCAAAGAGGAATACAGCTGCATAGACCTTAGCAGAATGAAAGACAATAGTGGTATGCGTGTTTCTAGTAGAAAAATAATACTGAAGTAATCTGCTAAAAGTGTTGACAGAGCTAGCAAATGTACTAACGACTAAAGTTATAAGTTTTACTAAGGGTCAGCAAACACAAACATATTCTGACACATTCACTTATTTCAGATGTCTATGGGGACTAAAGACTTCAACTGACATCAGCTGTATGTAGAATAAAATGAGTCTCAACAATGCTTAAAAACAGGGCTGAGCACATGGAGGATAAGAGGGCAACTGTTAAAGCAGAACAGAATGGCAGTACTGCTGAAGTAAGAAAAGTGTGGAATGCATAGAGATTCAAGATTTAAAACATGGGTTAAAAGGAAGCATGATCTACTTTACATAACTGAATAAGCTACTGTAAACCTGCCTAATGCTATGTTCTGTCTGTGCTGGATGATAATCAGGGATTTTGGCAAACTAAGCTAGATCCGGTTCGTTCCAAGCTTAATGCATTCAACACCCCTGTGCATAAATTAAATCTTTCTAACACTGCTTTTGGAATATCATTCACCCTAGAATTGCTTGAAAGAACAGCAGATGAAATGACTGAATGACTTAAAAGATTGGTCAATATAAATGATGTACAATGTTTGCAACTAAAATTATGTCAGTATGGTTTGTTTCATGTATATAAACATGATTGTCTATGTCATAAGTGATATTTTAATAAAGAGGTTTCTTGTTTAAATAATATATATATATATATATATATATATATATATATATATATATATATATATATATATGATTATCTATTGTGAGGATTTACTAAACAAGAACATGACTCGTGACTTATCAAGTTGTTGAAGACACTGCAGCAGGAAGGCCTGAACAGGAGTATCAGATGTGTGACTCCACTCGTCAATGTTTTGAACGTAGACGTATCAAACCAGACTGTAAGACTGGTGTCACTGAATACACAGAAAAGCCATGACAAGCCATTTCTTACACAATTCCTGGTATGGAACAATATGGTTCACTCCAAAGGTTAGGAAGCTGCTAGAGCGTGATGTTGCTTCATTCTAGTCACACAGACAAATGCTAGACACTCAGGTACCTGCACTAAAGTTCCAAGCTGTGGCAAACAGTTATACTTCAAGCAGATACTGGCATGAAAGACTTGAGACAATACTACTACAGGACGGTAGGCAATTAGTACGTGGTGGAGGTCATTGAATGATGCTCACTCTGTTCAGAGAAGACGATTATAAGCATAGTGTTTTGGCTTTCAAATACTCCGTGACTACACCTATGGTAAATTAGTCACAGCAGAGTCAGAGAACAGGTCACTATAGAATATATTCAAGACTCTTCATAAAGCATTTATTTGATTTAATTGGATATACAAAAGTATGTCTTTTCATTTCAATACAAGCCAGGTAAACTGATGCACACAGCAGATACATTTAGCAGAGCAAACTCAAGAGTGCAAGAATTGCTGCAGAAAGACTGGGAAGTTCTGTGGATTATCCCACAAGTGCCTAAATCAGCTGAGGAGAAATACTAGATAAGAATTTATATTACAGAAGACAAAAAAATGCAGCAGCTAAGTTGAAGTTGAAGTCATGAATGAGGTGGCAGTCAATGTTCATCTAGCCTTCCCTACCAAGTTGAGCTCCTGCATGTACAGGGCTTTAATATTCAAAGGTGACAGTTATACTCATGACAATGGCACAGGTGAACCATGTTCAACTAGTGGATAAGGCACCTAGCAAGGCAAGCAGGGGGAGGAGATTGGGTAGTGCAATGTATTCCCGGGGGGGGGGGGTTGTCTCAACAAGCCATCACATGGTAGTAGCCCTCATTGGCAGGTGTGCAGAAGCATACACTCACTTAGGGAATCTCAGTAGTTTCCTGTGGTGAGAAGGATAGCTCATCTCTCTACCTAGTAGTATGTTAGAACCACAGAAAATGCTCTCATTTGTCAAGATGTTGGCAAGGGCTCAAGCAGTCCTCATGGTTACTTGTACAACAGCTTCTCTAGGGGGCTCTCATCCACCATACAGGACTGGGTATGCCCCTCGTACACAGGAATGAAGAGGCTTGGCTTTAGAAGGAGAAGCTTGATGGTCAATAGGTATTTGGTCAAAAAAAGGCATGAAAGAAAAAATGAGTCATTATTTATATTCAGTTATGCAATGCTACTTTACACAAAAGTCATGCAACATATCAAGGAATGATCAAATGGAAAGGAAAAGCACACAATGTTCATTACTAGCCTAAGACGTCTGAGCAGAAAGAACAAACAGATGGTTGACAGTTGTTGTTAAGCCTGTAATATATATATATATATATATATATATATATATATATATATATATATATATATATATACAGAAAAATACAGAAAAAGAGGTGTCAGGCCAGTGGGCAACACTTGTTGTATGATGTGTTCAGTGAATGTGAATGTGTACCAGCAGAACTGTACACAGGATGATGAGGCTGAGTACAATAAAGGAAAGTGGATTTAGGACCAGCCAAGAGGAGTAAAATATGCACACAACACAAATACATTGCACTCAGAGAGGTACAGCACTGTGTCTGTGGCATTAATAAAATGATGAATTCTGCAAATACAACACACAAGAATGAATTTTTTTTCTTTCAGAAGGTGGTCAACAACATAGTACAAGTTTGGCACATTACAGAAAAGGAGTGTAGGCAAGCACCCAAAGAAAGAATGGCACAGTGTGTTGACCAAGCTTATCAAGGGCCTGAACAACATATCGTCGGTATGGTGACATTTTGATAATAGGGAAGGCCCTGAGTCTGCTCCCAGAAATAATCTGCCCTGTCCTGCTCTTTTTTAGGAAGTACTAATAATTCAGTGACAGTTACATATCTTTTGGGCAACAGAAAACTAAGACTGTGATGTCATGACTCCACTACATTCTGACTGAAGGGCAGAGAGACTGTGATCACATTGCATAACACTCAGAGGAGCCGTCATGTCAAGATGGGAAGAACTGTTTGTTGGAGAACTTGGCAACAATCTTCCATGGTTACCATGGACATAGTATTCAACAAACAAGCATAATGTTGGTACCAAGGGATGTCCATGGGTGGAACATAACCCAGGGCAAGCAGCTACTTTAGGGTAGTTCCCATACTGCACATTAAGATGATGCCCTTTACTTGCTGCCACGATGTCTGGCTTAGATGGTAGTTGGACCTTCTCACCCTGTCTTTTATGAAGTGCACACAGACAGGCGTAAATGAATGATGAACTCCCTGATAAGGGTCAGTTCATCCTCCTCTGCATACTCCACAATGCAGTAAAAATGGTGACTGCAAGCAGCTTCACTTCTATGGAATAAGTCTGCTACAACTAGTAGCAGGAACTTGTTACTGTCTTCTGCCTCCAATAAGCTCACGTACACAGCTATCTGAAATGCATCATGCATCATCCACACTCACAAGACATAGATTTTGAAGCATGACAATGGTGGAATGTGCTGAGACCACAATATCCTCCAATGGGTCTTCACACATCTTTGGGAGAAGCCAGTCTGTCTTCAGAGAGAATAACTCCAGATGGAAGCCCCTCGTGGCACTTACATTGTTTGGCACTACTGACTGTTTCCATCTTGAATGGCTTGTAAAGATTTGAACAGGCTTTCTTTATTCATGGGGGTGCTGCAGGGTTCCTTATCTTGTGTACTCACACACCCCTGAATAATAGAGCTTGGGGGTCTGATGCTATGCTGGCTTCCTCTCTGATTGCCAACAGTGACCCTAAAACACCAGCTGTTGGGTATCCTGCCTCTTGGTGTGCTCCAGCTCATATACACCATTCTCAACCTCATTTGTTACCACCCTGTCATGGCACCTGTCATTTCCCTTGTGCAACACAGTAGCCATCTCATGGTATTAGAAGCAACCATCCACATTTAGCCTAGGCTCTCCCTTCTGGAAGGGAGTTATTCATAAACATACTCTAGTACACCTGGTGACTCAGTAAACTGTGTGTCTGTGCTGCAGTTCACCTTCTATCCCAGGCCTGTCTGTGCAGACACTGGGCCATGTAACTCACTTAAATACACCTCCTGAAAGCAGACCAGCTATGTGTTATTACCAGTCATTGACTGCCAACTCCTGACAGGGGATGTGCCTGTGCTTTTTGGGCTTTTATCTTATGTGGATTACTGCCAGGTCTGACACGTCCATGGCCCACTGTGCTGTTTATACACTACAGCATTGTTGTCTGGCAACTGCACACAATGTGAAGAGTGATGTGTATTGCTGGTCAGTAGTGTTTGTGTGTTTAACATTCTGCTGCTATTATCGGTGTGCTTGTGGTTACTGTAATGTACTCTGTTATAGCCCTTTCTGTTCCATGTTCAACAAACTGACACTGCTTATTGCTGCTCAGGCAAAAACCACTGCATGTTATTTTGGATACAGCCAATGGCAGCTGTTGTACTGCTGCTTAAATATGTCACAATATGACCGTATATGGCCACAGCTTTTCTGTGTACAGCTCTGTAGTGACAAGACATGCAATCATCTTTCCCTGTTCAACTAATTATTACTTGTACATTTTGTTGACAAGTTTTAGTTATGAAGCCAAGAAACTATTACCATGTAAAGTACCAGATGATTTTTGGATGAAATCTGAGAATGAAATTCTTTCACTATAAAGATGCCCATTGCCTTCTTTTGCTGAATATTCAGAATACTGATAGGCAGTACAGCTGAATGTTTCAGGATAATGGACTCTAAATGTGAAGTTGTTCAATCTCGCAGTTTATTCTTACACGTGGGTTCGAAGCTGAGCCATCAGCTCCAAGTCGGCCGCTTTACTAATTAAAGATCTCAGAATAGCTCGAGGCCAGGCCCCTATCCCATGATGCTCTCTGTCCTGCCCCAGATCTAGTTTGCCGCTGCAACTGATCACAAGGTCTTCGGAGAGCTCGGGCCAGTAGAACTTTATTACTTATCTTTTGACTTGTTTGAAGTGTTTTTCTCTTTAAAAACTTGATATTAAGATAGTGTACTTTCCTTGGTAGGACTTTTGGTCGGTTAATCTTTGATTTCATTTATATATAATTCATGTTATATAAGGAGCAGTTGCTCTTAGGCCTCTGGCCATTTTTTCTTTGTAAAATACAGAGTGTTGCCATTAATATTTACTTTCATAGCCTAGTTGTACAGGGATCTGTCAACTCGGTACTGTTGTTGCTACCCTATCCCTCTTAAATCTAAGATAGTCTGTTAAGTAGTTAGTGTGTGTTCTATCCTTTTGATATCTATAGATAGTGTGTTAAATATTGAACATGTTTTATCCTTAGTTGTGCAGGGATTTTATATCTTAGTACGGTTTGTTTGCTGATTATTGTTGATTCTGTATATAGAAGTTGACCAGGACTCTGATCACTTCAATTCAGTTTTGTATAACATGGCGGATCAGAAAGAAAAGCAAAGATCTGGTTTCAAGAAGTGTAACTGTGGGCAGAAGATGTTCATTACAGATGTGCACATTAATTGTGTTTATTGTTTGGGGCCTGTACACCTCCAAGAAGATTGCTCTATCTGCCACTCCTTCAGCAGTAGGGTTTTATTAGAATGGCGAAGGAAGTTGGTAGATAGAGGCTTGTTGAAGCCAGACTTTCAAGAATCCCTGGATAAGGGTGACCAGACCTCCAAGTCCTCGAAGGGGTCGAAGTCCTCGAAGGTGTCCTCGGAGCCCAGGTCATCGGCTCCAAGCCTTTCTGTGAGGGCTCAGTCGCTGGCTCCGCAGTCTTCGGAGCCATGCACTGAACAGATGTCTCAGAGCCAGTCCCCGGCCTTGGAACCGGTCTCTGAAACTCTGAAGTCTCCAGTCCTTTGATCTGTGGCATCTTCGGTTCCTTCGACCCATTTTTCGAGGACCCTTTCCAATGTCAATGTGGACCGGGTGGTGCAGAAGCTTTTAGAGAACCCAGCATTGGCTAAATTACTATTGGCTTCATCCCCACTGCGTTCAAAGCCTGAGACTGTCCCACTGGCTGTGACTACTCCCCCTCCGAGTTGAGCAGGGCCTTCGGAGCTGGAGGAGGAGGATCTGATAATTGTGGAGCCTTCAGAACCGAGGCCTGTCCCAGTGCCTTCGGCTTCATCAACCCTGACTTCTTCGGTTCCATTGGAAGAGTCTCGGAGTTGACACTTTCTTGTCGGCTCTGGGGGGAGAGTCAAACCGATGCATCAGTTCCAACCCTTCCTCTCGGGGCTTTGGCACAGATGAGCTCGGCTCCGTCCTCTGGTTCGGAGCCTGCTGTCTCGGCACCGGGGAGGTTGCCATCTTCCTCAGTACCGGCTGCTTCCTCGGGTCGAAGCAGTGGTGCCTTCAATGCTATGAGGAGGGTTATGTCGTTTAAGACACACACATCATCAGGTCCCTCCTCTTCCTCCTCTAAAGTGCCGCGTTCTGCCTCTACATCACAGGTCCCTGTCAAGCGTCCACACCCAGAGCCACAGGTACCCCCACTGGGTGACCCCTGCTCTACTGAGACTTCAACAGAAGCCCCCACTGATGAGGTTCCCAGAAAGAGATTATTCAAGAGGAGGCATTTAGATTCCCCTCTGGAATCACTGACATCAGACACCGACTTAGAGGAATCGGAAGGGTCCCCACGGTCCCCCTTGGAGGATATCTCCTTTGCGGATATCCTGGAAGTCCTAAAGTAGAGGGGTGACTGGCAGTCCATTAGCCCTACTGAGGATGAGTTGGTGCTCCTGTAGGCCTTTGGGTCTCAACCTTCCACCTACTGGGTTACTCCGCCCTTTGACGAACTGATGGATTTGGTCACTCGAAGGGTGTGGGAGTCTCCTGATTCTATGGAACCAGTCCCTCGGAGGCCTAATAAATTTATCATCTCCCCCCAAGACAGATGTTTCTCACTAAGGGAGTCCCCGTTGATGCCATGGTGGTGGCGGCGGCCACCAAGAAAGAAATGTCAGAAACCTCTTCCACTGTCCATCCCCCTAATAGACACTCTAGAATGATGGACAGATAAGGGAAATGCATCTTTAGTTCTGCAACATTTGCCATGAGATCACTTAACTATTTGACTCATTTTACCCGTCTTCAACGAGATCTCCTCAAAGAGCTTGGAGATACTCTACAGGGTAACACAGATGAAGCTGTCTCTAATAAGGTGACGGCACAGCTTAATACCCTTAATTCTATTGTGAACTCGTCAATGCCGATGGATTGAGTCGAGCAGCAGGTTCAGCGATAGCTCTCTGGAGACAGTCCTGGATGCATTTATGCTCCTTTTCGGAAGCCTTCAAGTCTTCCTTTGTTAACACCCCATTTGATGGCTCTTTCCTCTTTGGGCCCAAAGTCAAGGAGACTCTCACTATGTGTGAGCAGGAGAGAAAGACTCTATCTGCCATAGGAGTCCGTTTTTACACCCCTACTAGACCATACCCCAAAGGGCAGAAAGGTGGGAAAATGTGGTTCTGAAAGTCCCAAGGAGCTTTCTAGAACACACATAGTGAACCCCCCCTCCAGGGGCAAAGGATGGGGCAATAACAGAAGAAACCACCCTGGTGGCAGAGGGGTCCACAGAACCAGGGCGACAGGGATCAGTTCCTTGGCAAGCCTTACCAGCGCTCCTGACAGGTGGCCTGACTGTCCTGCTCTGAAGTCAGTCGGGGGTCACTTGTCTTTGTATCCAGATGCCTGGCAAGGAATTACAATAGATTCTTGGGTACAAAGCATAGTTACCAGAGGATATATCATTCCATTCCTACAAAGTTCACCAGTCAGCACAAAAATCCTAGACGTTCCACCCAGTCTTAGGGATCAAGCAGCCATAGAAATCCAGAGGCTGCAGGAAAAGAGAGTTATCCAGCCAGTCCCAGCAGACCAGATAGGATCCGGAACTTACTCCAGATTCTTTTTAGTTCCAAAAAATACAGGGGACTGGAGGCCCATCTTGGATCTCAGCAGACTCAACCCATTTGTAAAGAAGGAGAAGTTCTGGATGGTCATGCTTCAGTCTATTCTTCCATTCCTCGGAATGGGCGATTGGATGTGCTCCATAGATCTCAAGGATGTGTACTACCACATCAAAATGGCCAGGCCATCCAGAGATCATCTGCATTTCTGGCTGGGAGCCAGTCACTACCAATTCCGAGCACTGCCCTTTGGACTCACAGCAGCCCCCAGAGTGTTTACCAAATGCATGGCAGTGGTTACGGCTCACGTGAGGCTTCTAGGATTCCGAGTGTTTCCATATCTGGATGACTGGCTCCTTATCGCCACCTCCAGGCATCAGCTAATTCTGTCCAAGGATCACACTCTCAATCTCTGCTCTCAATTAGGCATCACTATCAATTTCAAAAAATCTGCGTTGTCACCATCGCAGCATATCTCCTTTATCAGAGCAAAACTAGACACTACCACCACTACAATAAGATTACCCCTGGACAGAATAGCCTATTTACGGAATCAGGTCTCAGACATTCTGCAGAGAAAAAAGGTACCGGCCCATCAAGTACTGAAACTCCTAGGCACAATGGCAGCTACACTCATAGCAGCTCCTCTGGGACGAATGCACATGAGGATTCTTCAATGGTTACTATTCACCCAGTGGTCATACCAACAACTTCCCATGTCATTCTTGCAAGAAGGATCTTTGCTGGTGGTTGACCAGCCAACAACTTACGATGGGTCACCCATTTGTTCCCCTGCCGTCAGCCACGGTGACCACGGACACTTCTCTGATAGGGTGGGGGGGGGCTATTTCAAGGAAGAACTGCCCAAGGCACGAGTCATAGTTGCACATCAATGTTCTGGAGCTGAGAGTGGTGCTTTTGGCATTGCAGTACTTTCACGACTCTCTGCCTCTAGGGACGATTGCCATACAGACGGACAACATGTCGGTAGTCTGGTACATCAACAAAGAAGGAGGAACCAGGTCTTATCCCCTGTGTCGAGAGGCCTTGAGAATTTGGCAGTGGGCTGTGTCCACCGGGCGCTTTCTGATAGCAATTCATATCCTGGGGAAATCCAATGTAATAGCAGACAAATTGAACAGAACCATTCTGCTTCCTCACAAGTGGTCCCTCAAAAACAAAGTTGCGGAGAAGATTCTCCGCAGATGGGGCCAGTCTTGCTGCGACCTGTTTGCATCCCCAAATGCAGAAGCTACTTTGCCCTGAATGCCCCACCGGGGGACAGCCCAAGGGACTCACTCATACATGAGTGGCCTCCGGGACTCCTGTATGCTTTTCCTCCTGTTCCCCTGATTCCCAAGTTCTTACAGAAAGCCAAAGCCCTCGGCAGGACAGTAATCTTAATAGCCCCACTTTGGCCCCATTAGATTTGGTTCCCCTTCCTCCGACTCTACCAGCTGGAGGAACCTTGGATTCCGGACCCAGTTCCAGACCTTCTGACACATTCGTCAGGGACCCTCCACCCCTCTCTTCATTCCCTCAGACTGACAGCTTGGCTGCTCCAATTCCCTTCTGAGCCAGGTCACATAATTTTTCTTCGGAGGTACAGCACATTCTTGTATCTTCCCATAAAGTTTCTACCAGAAAGTTGTATGCTAGTAAATGGAAGCGATTTGCCCTTTGGGCTTCTTGAAACACCGTTGATCCCTATGTGGCCCCTATTGCAAGTATTCTGGAATTTCTCTCTAAACTTTTTCAAGAACATGCTGTGGCTGCCACAATTAGAGTCCAATTGGTTGCCATCTTGAATTTTTATCTTGGAGCTGAGGGTTCTAACTTAATGTCACACAGATTATGTCGGGCCTTCCTTAAGGGCACCATTCTTCTCAGGCCTCCTGTTAGACAGCCCTTTACTCCCTGGAATCTAAATTTTGTACTGTCCTGGATTATTCTTCCTCCCTTTGAACCTGCATCATCCTGTCAATTAAAGTTCCTTTCCTGGAAGACTATTTTCTTGGTGGCCATTACCTCAGCACGCATGGTATCTGAGCTTCAAGCCCTTTCTGTCAAACCACCGTATTTGGTGTTTCATCCAGACAGGGTTTCACTGAGGACTAATCCTCATTCTTGCCAAAAGTGTGTTCTGAGACCAATCTGAACCAAACTATTGAGCTTCCAACCTTTTTCCGTAATCATTCTAATCAGTTGGAATACATGTTGCATAAACTTGATGTCCACAGACAATTGAGATACTGTTTGGACAGGACAAAGGAATTTAGAAGTTCTGACCAACTTTTTGTATCTTATGCTGATGCTAAGAAGGGATTACCACTTTCTAAAGTTACCCTTTCCAAGTGGTTAACTGACTGCATTAAATTTATCTACTCTTCAGCCAACCAAACATTAGACTATGATGTGAAGGCCCATTCAACTAGAGCCCTCTCCATGTCTTCAGCTTATACGGCTCATTTACATTTGGACACTATATGTGCAGCTGCCACTTGGTCTAAGCCTCATACCTTTATCTCTCATTACAAAGTGGCCAGGGCTTCCTTTAGGTCCACTGTCCTCAGGAATATACTCCCGTGAGCCACCCAGGATTAGGGTGCTTAGGACGCTACCCACGTGTAAGAATAAATGTCAAGATTGAACAACTTCACATAAAGTAGTTATGTACTTATCATAACATTCCATGTGAGTTGTTCATCTCGCCTTTATTCTTACATTCCCACCCACCATCTCCCTCCAGGGTCTCGAAGAAAGGGTAGACTTGGGGTCTGGTACTCCTTTCTGGGATTCTTACTCCGGCTGGAGTACTTCTGAGTTATTTTTTATTGTTGCTGAGTTCAGCAAACTAGATCTGGGGTAGGACATAGAGCATCATGGGATAGGGGCCTGGCCTCGAGCTATTCTGAGATCTTTAGCTAGTAAAGCGGCCTACTCAAAGCCGATGGCTCAGCTCCGAACCCACGTGTAAGAATAAAGGCAAGATGAACAACTCACATGGAACATTATGGTAAGTACATAACTTCTTTTTTTGCTATGGTGCACTTGACAAGGTAACATCAGACAATGATCACCAATAAGCAAGCCAAGAGTTCTGTACTTTTGTGAAGCAACAGGAATTTAAATGTATTAGCTCAAGTCTTAGATAACTGCAAAACAATGGAAAAGTAGAGCATATGGTCAAAACTATACAGAACCTGATATGAGTGTGACAGCTCTGAAAATTCAGAATGCTATCTTTCAATTACAGAATATAAAAAATGCTTTGGTAATATTTTCTTTTTTTACACTTGCTGTATGTTGAACATCTGCCTTCTTCTGGTCAATTGAACCATTTGTTTCCCATCACTAGCTCTAGGATTGGCAGAGACTATAACTTATTCAGCCAATAGGGTGGTTTGAGCTAGTAAAAATGCAGGAGAGGATGTGCAATGGGTTGACAGCAGAGGCCATCCTCTCACTTTCTCAGGGGGCATTCCCTCCACATAGCCTTGCCCCTCCCACCAAAGCAATTAGTAGTGGTTTCTCTAGTCTTCACCAGGAAAATCACTCTACCTAGTGCGCCTTCAAGTGCATGCAGTTGTCCTCAACCCCCTTCTCCAAGAAGAAGTGCGGGCTATACCCACTTCCTTTCTCCCCCTCTCCCACATAGCTCCTCCAATGCTCGGGCCGCTACATGAACTCTGATTGCCTGGGTCCCTTCCCACCATGGAGCCAGAGATGCCTTTGCAATATGCAGGACTTTTCATTAGCACATCTGCTATTGGAAAGCTATTTTAAAGTTAAACCACCTACCCTCATAATCCTTATTAGTCCCTGAGAACAAGAGGACTGCTACTAAATGACTGACATTCAGGCAGTATAAACGGAACTTTTACTACAATAAAATCCTTTGAGAATTTTACTGAATTGCAAAAAGGGGAAAAGAATGAAAATGAGTGCAGATTTTGGTCAATGTGCAGAAAAAGTAATGTACCTGTCAGTGATTTGTCAAGCAGTAGAGCTGAAAATGCTCTGGGTGCAAAGTCTAGATAAGCAGACATACAGAAGAAACAGAAAACATTTAATTAAACAATTTGGTCTTGAAGGTCAGCTGTTTAACTATCAGAATTTTTCAGTATTATCTCAAAGTTCTTGAGATGGACAAAGTACTGCCACTTACTCATTATGAAAATGTTTCCCAAATAGTTATTCAAACTCATTCTCAAGACTTGCAGAGTCAAACAGTTGACTTAAATCTCCAGGACTCACTGCCTATTGCAAGACCAGGATCACAAGTAGAGATGGGAAAATATCCATGTTTATTAGAGATATAATTCCCATAGTCCTCATGCTAAATTAATTTTTCATTTATTTTTCATTTGTTAACCAGGACTGGCCAACAAAGTTCAAGATTAGCATAATTTCAGAAGTGGCTCAGGGAGAACAGTTCTACTTACAAGTATAGTTAAATACAATATGTTATATATACGTAGTAACAAAGTATTAGCTATCATTCAAGTATAACATAGTTGGATACACATTGCAGAGACAAATATGAGATACTTACAAAACAAACATATAAGCCTATAAACAAAGACATCACGATTCTCTGTCCTTCTAATTCTCTGTGTTTCTGTAGTGTTAGACAAGTCTTATGATGGTATAGTCCACTGACACTGATTCATCATCTTTTGAGTGATGAGTGTTAACCCTCAGGGTGAAATCCTTGGAGACAACCATCAGCACACCATGGGCTTGTTGTGCCCAAGACAATGCAAACCCATTGGCACTTGTCAGTATATTTCGATTGCCTTACTCCTAAGGGTGAAATCTTTACAGCTCCCAACAGCACACTGCGGGCTCCTTATGCCTAAGACAATGTAAGTCTACTCTTCCCAGGCTGGCATCTTTTGAGAGATGAACCTTACTCCTGAGGGTGCAATGCTTGGACCACCTCCAAAAGGACATTGAAGGCTAATCACTCCTACAATAACATGTCTACCACCACCAAATCATTATCTTTTGAGTTAGAAGCCTTACTCCCGAGGGTAAAAGCCTTGAAGCCAACCACCCAACATCACAATGTAGGCTCCTTGTACCTTAAGACAACATAAGGTATGCTTTAAACGACATATTTTGAAAGGGGATCTATAGCACTGCTCTAAATCTTAGCCAGTATTGCAGGTTAATTAATTTTAAAGTTGGTGTTCCCTTGTGGGATCCTTAGGATTTGTATCTTCGCCCAGTAGTTTACTTACCTTTGTTTTCACTCTTTCCTACCTCTGAAAGTGTAGTAGTGCAGCTTTACTGTTTCTGCTTCACTTCCCAGTGTTTTATTCCACACACTAACACCTGCACAGGTGGAGGTGTGGTTTGATACTAGTATTCTCTTTGATTTCCTTTTTCTGCTTATACAGTACACAGCAGTAGTGTGCATATTGCTTTCACCTGGCCATCCTAATTATTCTGTTTGCAGCAAGCATCCCATTATATATCTCCTGTAACTTATTCTCATCTTTCACTCTATCCTTCAACTTCTCTATACTTCAGTGCTGTGGGGCATATGGTGGGATAGTAAAAGTACTAGCAATTTTTATTAATTTTTGGGACACCTCTTTAATATGATGCTAGTTCTGCTTGAAAAGGCAACAAGTCAGTGTTACATTCATCTTTCTGTTACACAAGGATTTGTTCTCTTGCATTGTTAAAGCCAGTTAGCGGTTGAACAGCTGTTACATAGCAATGTCTGCACGTTAGCATTACAGTATTATGTTCAAAGATATTGCTGTAATACTGGGACCACTACAAACACTCTCATGCTATTAGTTCAAGGCTGACTTGCTTGCTGACACTCATTCAATATGCCAAGTGCCCAATCGTATTTACTTTATTTACACACTGCTGACCAGGTTAGTTTCACTAGCCTAATGGCCTCTTTTCTGGGGATATCCGAGATGGAATTCATACTGACTAGGGGAACTTCCTCTACTCTTTTCAGTAAGTGCCATGGGATCTTTTACATCCACTTGAGCTACCACTAAATCAAGCAGATGGGGCCTTGGTTTATACAAAGGACTCCCACTAGCTCAATCCTAGTAAACTACGTGGCTCTGAGAACCCTAAATAACACCTAAAATCTCACCTGGTCTCTGTCCCTAACCTCAAACCTCACTCTCTGTCTTTAACCCTAAAACTAACTCTCATTCCTTAACCTAAAATTCCCCACTTCTTAACCTTAAATTTCTGGATTGCTCCCTAAACATAAATTCCCTATTCACTTCCTAACCTTAAAAGTTACTCTTGCTCCCTAACCCTAATCCCAAACCCCATTCCATAATCCTAACAATAAATCCTCTAGTTGCCCACTAAACCTAACTACTAAATGACTGCTCCCCTACTCCAGCTATACAGCTGCACACTTACCTTACTCATACCTGACTACGTGTTCAAGTGGCAGTTCCACTTTTGCCACATGGATGTTGCACCTTGCTCTAGAGCAACAACCAATGCAACCTGCTTACAGAAGAGTCCCTGGCTGTGAGACTGTTGTCTATGAGCAACCAGAACATGATCATTTAAACTATACTGATAGTACTGTTAATATTTAAACTGTCTTCTACATAACAGTATTGTGTTATCCCAGATGGACTTTATGTAACATCACTGGCATATTGCAAATTTTCCAAAGTTTTACTCTTTGCAGGACTGTATTATATACATAGGTGTCTTTCACTGTTGAGTAACTAATAATATGCAATAGGTATCTTTTAATTACCTCCATACAGTATCTGTTGGAACAGAATGCAGTTCCTGTGCACATACTGACACCTCTCCCTAACTATTTTATTTTTCACACAAGCATTCTCAACTGAAAAAACACCTCTTTATTCAAAGACAGTTCAAAATATAACACTTCCTAGCTAAAGGTAAATTTTTCATAGAGAAACACAGCTTTTCTTCTGAAAAAGAGTTTAGTGGAAGTTTTTTCCATAAAGGGAAATTACCTGCCCAGCCTTGAAGGAATGCTAGCTGATGTCAGTTCCAAGAAGTCCAAACAGGGAAAGTACTTCAGTAGCAAGTAAGCTATCAAGCTTTCTGGTTCTCTGACTGCCTTTTATATGGACCTCTGTTTGAGCTTCTGGCAGCTGTAACCTGTGGAAGACACCCTGAAACTTTTAAAAGCTGGTCAGTTGGTCATATCCTTGGCAGGATATAAGCCAAACAGCTTAGGCAACTGCAACAGTGATCCGATGTTTAAGATATCCTTGGACCCCCCTCCCCCCACAGCAGCAATATGTAGACTCATTGTGCCAAGGGCAAAATAAGGTAAAACATAAATGTCAATTTCTGAAAGGGGACCCATTACCTCAGATGTAGTTCTTAGTGTTTTTACAGTAACTATCCCACTGTATATCCCATTTAAATTTTGTACTGATCTTCCGGTACTTGAGGTACTACTTCACTGGTACTATTCTTCTGGTATATTTGCCTTTGTTTCCACTCTCGCCATACCTCTCAACTGTCTGTTATTACTTGGAAAACACATAGTTTTGTGGAGAAATAACCCCAGGGGCACATAATACTGTGTTGTCCCTTTAAGTTGCAATATTTTTTGGCAGTCTGACCTAAGCCATTCTATGTGACTTGCCACATCATCGGCCCACTGCAGTAACATAAGTGAAGTCACAACTACAAACAGCAAAAGGGTGCATGTTGTGAAAAGTACTTTAAATATGAGCAAACTGGGTAGACAGACTAGTTGAGCATAGGCTCTTTACTCGAATAATCACTACGGTATGCAGAAACAGGAAGAACCAGGAGGTAAGAACACTTTCAAACTGCGTGAACTTCACATTAAGTTATTTAAGCACCCAATGCTCCTTAGTTCTCAGACTTCAGTTGAGCCCTGAAAATCTGGTGGGGATTACACAAGTAAATTATATATTCAACCAGTTTTTCACCATATTTTTGCACACGTGAATCATTTTCACTATAGTGAAATAAACTACGCAGTATTTTGTAATTAAACTCATTTCAGATTAACAGAATCCCTTCTGGTGCAACTTCTATCTGTAAGTTTACCTGTTTAGCATGTGTGCTGTGAGGAATTCTGAGGCATGGAAAAGACAGAAAGTAAGCTGCGGTCCATGAAATGGTAAACCTTTATAATCTATTTCTAGAGTAACATACAGTCCCCAGTAAACTGGCTGGCAGCTTTCTAGAGATGTTTTAATGGAAAATAGGGTACCATTTGCTATCACTAAGGTTTGCCACACATTTTTTTTATGGAATGCATACTATAAGTATATTAACAAGTACTAGAAAAGTCTACAAGTTGTTCAGTCTGTTAATGCAAATTACAAGCCATAGTGCAGCCCCTGGTTATATATCTTCAGAAAATTAATGAATTACAAAAGATTCCATCAGTATAAGAGGAAACAGAGCTCAAAGGAAGATCATCAGTTTTGTATAATTTTGTCCCATTCAGTTTTTTAAATGCTGGTTACTGCAATTTACTATACTGCTGATGATTTGTTGATTACTTGATTGTTTTAACTACTTATATCATCGTATTATTATATTTCCTTTGACTGTGATGAAGCCAATTAATGGCAAAAGCACTTAATCTCAGGAATTTCTTGTGGTGAATAAAGTTGGTGTGTTCCTGGTCGACTGTTGGGATCGTTTTTTCACTTTCTCAGTTTTTTAAACGTGTTCAGCTAAGTGATAAGGCATCCTACAATCCTCTTGAAAGTGGGATAGGTTGTGTTATGCAGTATGCAAATGTTATACTGATTAGGTGCTCTGATTTTGGGGATGGATGGACCCACTTTTCATGTGCCTTTGTCCAGACTTTTTTTGAGTCAGCAGGTTGAGATGTATTACTGTCACAAACAGTTTGCTTCCACTGCATTACCTCTTGGTGATGCTGTGACGCCCGTACCCTGGCCCAGCAATCAAAGAGCCTCAATCCTCACCACTAATACCAATGAGAGGCATCTCATATTGGAGGGAAGGATAACAAATACACACAGTAAAGTGCAATTTCCCTTAAGAGCACACAGGGATCACAGTCAGTCCAGGGATGGTCGCTCCCTTGCTCTCCAGGTCCCCAATAAGACTCCCCACTGGCACAGCTATAGGGTCCAGATCTCAGCCAGTTGGGCAAGCTAAAACCTCCAGCACCCTCTCTGTCCAACCAGTGCTTCATGTCCCTGCCCAAGTAGCTGACACACACACACTTTGAGATAAGAGTTTATACAACCACACAGACACTCCTGGGGAAGGCTGGCACAGGTTCTCCAGCTGTGCCCCTTTTACCCAGACTATACAGTAGAAATCACTGCCACCTCCCAGCTAATATTTATCAGCTACTAAAAGGCCCTTATGAAAGGGTGTCCAATTATTACTGTGCAATATTATTATCCAAATAGGCAAGTGCGACTGAACAGTCAAGGCTTATTTGGAGTGACTTGGACAGTAATCACTATAAATATGCAATGTACTCTAGAGCTTAAATTATCTCTACACAAAACAGCCACAGTTGAAAGGGTTTAAAAATATTTAATAACAAATAGTCAAAACACAAGACAATACTTTTTACTACACAGTGCTAGTCAAGATCACAGAGAAATACTTAAAATAATTCATTAGTACAGTTCTTTTCATCACAGAAAAACATTTAGTCTATCCTTTCTAGTTTCTAGCTATTTCTAAGAGAAAACACAAGTCTAAAATAAACTTACATATAGAGCAAAGGCAGTGCTGAGTTGGATGGTAAAGACAAAAATGCTTAATACTCTCTGATTCTCTCTGTTTTTAAAATCATATTCCTGGTTCACATTACCTCATTCTTCACACTTTCCTGGGTTCCCATGCTAACAGAAACTACAGTTACATTCTTAACATCTCCTTTTGTTATCTTGCAGCTGGTCAGGAAGCAGAGCAATAAAAATACATTTACATGTGTAAATCTAGCAATTTAACTCTTGATTAAAACAATAGAAATAATGTCTTCATTTAGACATTTCGGCACCATGTTTAGATCGAGTCTATATTAGATAAACGAAAGTTTATCTTACCGAACGCTAACATGAGCAAAAATCCCGGAACCCGAAACCAGAATTGTGAGATTGCAGTACAGTGAAGATGGGAATATTTGCCCTTTCCTCACTGTAGTGTGATCTCGGAGTTGGAATATATATTTAGCGGGGGTGTGGGGGGAGCAGCCCCCCACAATTGCAGTTTTGAGTTCTGGGATTTTCGATAATGTCAGTGTTCAGTAAGATAAACTTTTGTTTATCTAATATAGACCCTTTAGATCAAAGGGTCACAACATGTTTACTTGGTCAGCTTTCTGCCAGCAGAGTGCACTGCTGTTACATTTTTTCCAGTTCCATATGTAACACTATGTTTACCATTTAAGACAACAAGCCTGTGGTTTACATTAATATTTACAGATGACAGAATTATCTCCAAAATTCTATCTGACTAGGCTGGCAGCCTTCATCTATCTTCACCCAATCTTCACAGATGCTACTGACAAAGGCCTCTGTAGAGAGCAATAGTGCAGCTTTAATACTGCTGTTTCATTTTTTATGTTGCAACATACATTTTGTGCAGGTATACTGCTGCACTGAATGCCTCCCACACTGTAGGAGGTGTGCCCCATAAACTGCTTCATTACTCCCATTTAAAACACAGCTGTCATTTTACTCTCATAAAGGTATAAAACTAAATCCCAAATAACAGTTTTAATGCTACAATTCACTTGTAAATTTTGTCAAAACTACCTGAACTTTTTTTAGTCCTCTTAGACCTCATTATTACTGGGCACACCCCCCAGTGCCCTACATCTATTCCAGATCTACCAGCCATTCACCTACTCACCAGGACTTCAACCTGTGTTAATGGTGCTGTTCTTGGATCTTAAGGATGCCCTGGGCACTAGCCTATCTATGCTTTCATCTGGTGCTTTTTTTATTATATGCCCTACCCACTTTTCCCTATCCACACTCCTACTGGTTGTATCCAAGGGCAACTCTCCTCTTTGGACCATGTCTCCCCTTGGGAGTGTCATCAAGGAGCACCCTCCCCCCAAGGACGGGTACAACCACCCCTCCCTGCAGCTTCTCAGTCACCGAAGCGGCTAATCAAAACCTGGTCAGCTGGTCCATAGTTAGGGCTTTATCTCTGTATGCCGAGTGGCTAAACCACATGCAGTTTTACAGCTACTTTCTCAACGTATTACTACAGTAGTACAGACATCATTACTTTCTTAAATGGACAGAATTAATATCTTAGTATATCTGGAAAATAACATAAGACAAAATTATTTAAACAGTCCTAAATTATATTGCCCTCATAGCACAAAAGTAATATTTTAGTATATCACTCTTGTAGTTGCACAGTTTTAACTCACCATGTGTTTAAAAAACAATACCTATTTAAAGTATTTCCTTGCACTAACAAATACATGATAATTTCCAATACCATAGTTACTAGTAAATATGTTTCATTCCTTTATAATTATATCCTATTTTTATGCTTTGCTCATAGTATAAAAAACTTCACCAATAACTGTGCATTCTTTTTATTGCAGCTATTTATACCTTTAATTTATATCCTTACAAATACTCATTACTTATCTAATCATACAGTACATCTAAAATTTTAACAGCAATTTTCATTGTACTAATTGTACTAATATGTTATTCTACAACTAATACCCATTGATGTGTACTATAGTCCTTGTACCTTCTTATTATTATAGTAATGCCATTAACTACACATTCTTCTTACTATAACTTTTTGTACCTGTCTCCATAACATCACTTCCATTTTCCATGTAAATATTTAATACTATACATAATCACACTGTACATCTAATTATACCATTTTTATACTCCAGGCATCACCTTTTCCTACAGCCTGAATTTAAACGTGTGTTATCCATTTTTTAGTAAAACACAGTTCTTTCTCTACAGTGCATATACAGCAATTTACTCTCTTTTTACTATACTGAGCTATTTCTACTTCTACTCTGCACACCTCAGGTCCAGTCCTGTATATTAAAACTGATATATAACCCTGTACTAACACACACAATACTACTCCATTAACCTTGCTGCTAGCCATCATAATTTGCAAGCTGCATATTTACTACCCTTCAACTGCAGATCTTCAAACACATCTACTTGTTACATTTGAACTATTCTTACCCATCATACAATCCACATGGAAGTTTCCACAACATTGTGCCAGACTTCTTTCAACAGCACAACTAGAAGAAACTGTTCACCACCTGTATAAAATTATTCATTTAAAGAAACTCAAAACCAGATTTAATTAAAATTTACAGACATACATTAGTTTTAATAACATAAGTATTTTGAGTGGTGACATACAATTAAACCTTGGTCCTACATAAAACTTTGTGTAAAATTAAAAAAAATAATTTAAATATTACCTACATGAATATCTGTGGCATCAAAATTAAATGGGTTCAAACAAACATGGTTTACTCAATATAACCTTAGAGACAGTCATACTCATTTGATAGACTTGGTAGCCAAATTGTTATAGGTGTTCTTACATTTATGAGAAAAAACAGCATATATTAATTCTGAACTAGTAGAGAAAAGTGATTTTACCTTGGATACTGCCAAAAACTGGATAAATATTCAAATAAGCCTAGGAGGGCTGCAAAACTTAAAGCTACAATCGATATCACTCCCCCTTCAGTTTTGATTGTATTAATATTGCTTCTAATCTTGCATAATCTTTAGAGCAGACACTAGTTCTTCTACATGATTTAAACCTTCACTGTAAAGATTATTAGATCCAACTTACAAGTTTTCTGGCTAAAAACAATCCATTTCAGATTGTATAAAATGGTAGTCAGCCTAATGCAACAACAGGCAAATAAACTATGATGCATATACTATTCATAAACCTACTCTATAATATGGAAATTCTACTTTTACTTCCAGAAGTACAGGTTTGTTTCCCAACACAGTTGACGATCCTGTTCTCTCAGTCACTGAGGTAGTAGTCTTTGCAGACTGAGCTAAAGAGAATTCCCTGCTAGAATCCAGGATGGATCATTCAAGGGGTTCTTATAGATGAACTCATGTGAGTCATGAATACAGGAAAACCAGTCAGTCATCCTGTTAGCAGGGTGAGGAAATCCATCTCCAAAGATGCATGTATAACTGGAGGAAAAGCTAATATGCTTGGCTCTGGCAGACAAATGAAAGTGTATCTTAAATGGGCTGACAGTATTCTATGGACTAACTTTGGAACTGCTCCATCTTACAGGTTTCCGCAAAGGACAGATCTTCTGGAGGAGAAGCAGAGGATAAGGTGTCCTCACTGTCCAAGTCACATAGGTGAAAGCTGTGAGATTTGGCCCAGATACACCAGTTTATCAGCATAAGAATCTGGAGTATCAGAATCCCCAAGAGAAGAAGGTTCCACCATACTGTTCTTAGAAAGTACTCCTGACACCTCCAGAATTTCCAAAAATGGCTGCTTGTATTTACCGAAACTCATGTTCTTGAGCCAGTTACACTAGGTCTTGGGAAGAAGTCTTGAGAAGAAGTTTTGGTTGAGAACCCACATGTTCTCGACCAAGGCAAGCTATCATGAGCTAGGCTGATTTTCAGCAACTTGTGACTTAGTTTCTTACAGTGATCCACCTTCAGGGTATCAGTATGTAGGGTAGGTAATAAAGATCACCATCTGGTCTCCAAGATCCTCCTCACAAACCAAGATAGAGGGGACACCACCCATCCCATTGCTGATTACAAACAGAGTGCTGTCAGCTGAAGCCTTCCTACAAGCTTCAGAGCTAACTGATATCACTATGGCTCTCAAGCAAAGAGCTAAAAGTGTGTCAGCATGCTAAAAGTCTGTGTAAGAGGGCTCAGCAAAAGCTGACTTTGGAGTCAGAGACTGTGGAAGAGCCACACTGGGTTTGGCGTTATCAGCCCTAGGGAAACCATTGACAGCGTTCCCAGCTTTTCATTAGTTATCAAGAACTCATTGATAGAATTACAAAACTCCAAAAATAAAAAAAATGCCAAGCTACAACAGCAAACACAAGCTCGATGTGAAATATTGTACTTTTATTACTAAATAATAAAACGATAAGCACTTTCATCTAGAAAAGACTTCATCAGATAACAAATTCATCAAGCTGAACTGCTTAAATACTTCTAATTCAATCGCATGATTGATGAGCCCCTTCCCTTGCAAACACAAATAAAAACAAACAAGTTAAAGATCTCCACTTATAAACCCTTTAAAAAAACAGATAGAGAAGTTACTAAATTCAGCTATTAAATCTGACGAAAGCGATCTTTGTTAACAATAGGTTATGAAAATAGAAACTGATTTTTACATGCAAAATGTATATTTATATATATATTTTTGATTGCCAAATGAACTAAGGTTGATATATTTCCAGCCATGTAGTATATTGTCTTGGATAAAATCACAGACTTAATAATCTACTTAATAATTTGGTTAAATAAGAGGTACCACATCATTATATAATTTTATTTAAAGTACATAAGGGTTATATATTATTATGACAGCTACTAAGTAGGGCAGGACCAGCTCGAATGTCACACTGATGGGGGAAGGGATGTGAATTTAACATGTGTACCAATAACACTTTGTTTTACAGCACAATAAACCACTCCCATACCTGATAAAAAGTATATATATATATTTAGAAAGCTTGTGAGGAAATTATTACTCTATTTTTGTTTTAATTGGATCGCTTGTCTGTGTACTTAATAAAGGATTTTCGACTGGAAACAGACTACCTGCCTTGCTTGGATTACTTTCGAATACTTAGCAATGCTGTACAATTATATATTTTCTATTATTACTTTTTGTTTTTGTTTTGTTTTGACTTAAGACAAGTTTACGTTTGCTACTTCTACTACCATTGTCTGATCTGATTAATATACAGTGATTAACTAGAAATATATGGACTGAAAATCTTCCACACAGAGAAGTTTCTTACACTGTTTTGTTTTTGGACCAACTACACTTTAGTGGGTAGTTTTGAGACTTCGGGGATACCACGGAGATTACTTGTTTTTTAAATTCATCTATTACTAACATCAAAGAACATTAAAAGTAGTGCAATAAATAAAAGTTCAAATCCTTACAGAACATTAAATAAGTTAAATACTCTATTCATTATTAAAACTACATAGACCAATCAGCAAGCCAGAACTTTTATTTTCAATAGGCTGACAATACAGGTGTGTTCATTGAGCCCTGGTCAATTGCAAACATTACACTGCAACTGCCAATGCAGTTCCCGCCTTTCCAGTACTAGTGACTAAGGTCTGAATGGTACTGAATGAAGATTTTACATTAAGAGTGAAACTAGGTGAAAAACTCCATATAGTATATAGAAAGGGAACTCTCTTAAAAATAGTTTTGAAAGTGGAAAAACTAATAAACACTATAAGCATCTCTAACTGCAGGAGTTGCAATTATTGTACATATATAAAAGTTGGGGAGAAGTTCAGGATTATTAATCATATTCAGTTTATAAATGGTAAATTTAGCTGTGAGAGCAGAGGGAGTACAATATGCTGCACTATGCGAAATATGCCCTGCATTTTATTTTGGAAAAATGGAAAGGATGTTAAAGGACTGCATATATGAGCACGTTTATGAAATTAGGAAAGAAAAAAACAAGTAATGCACTCTTTAAACTTCTTAAAAGTTTTCCCAAGCATAATTTTAAATTTATTATACTTGAACAAATAAGTAGAAATAAAAGGGGCGGACCTTGGTCACTAGTACTGGAAAAGAAGGAACTGCATTGGCAGATGCAATGTAATGCTTGTAAATCGCCAGGGCTCAACAAACACACCTCTGTTGTCAGCTTACTGAAAATAAAAGCTCTGGCTGACTGACTGGTTTATGTAATTTGAATAACAAATAGAGTATTTAAGTCATTTAATATTCTTTAAGGATTTGAACTTTCATTTATTGCACTACTTGTAATGTTATTTGACGTTAGCAATACATGAATTTAGCAGTATCTCTATCTAATGTTTTTTTTACAGGGTTTATAAGTGGAGATCGTTTAACTTGTTTGTTTTTATTTGTGCGTGCAAGGAAAGGGGCTGGTCAGTCATGTCATAGATTTTAAAGTGTTTAAGTAGTTCAGCAAGATGAGTTTGTTAACGGATGAAGTATTTTCAAGATGAAGGCACTTATCTTTTTATTATTTTTTAATAAAAGTACAATATTTCACATTGAGCTTGTGTTTGCTGTTGTGGCTTGGCGTTTTTTGTTTATTCTCATCAGTTATCTTGTCACTCTTCTACGTTTGCACTTCTGAAGAATATTCCTAGAGGCCTTGCCGGAACAGAACCAGGCACTCACCCTTTTTAGGAGCAGCATCCTTCTGAAGAAACTTGGCTTTCTTTCAGACTTCCCTATGGGGGAACTTGGCTCATTCAGGACAGCTGTACACATAGACTGTTTCAAGACAGAAACACAACAGAAATGAAAATATTTATATGGGATCTACTTTTCTGTAATGTATACAGTTGTTCTTTTTTAAAAAAAAAACAGTATCAGGGTGAGAATCACCATCAGACATTGCAAACTATAAAAGTTATTATATGAATAAGGAAAGTTATTCCCCTATGAGTAACTTGTCCTCCTTTTAGAAGCAATCTGAACTGTGGACTGATGAAGTTTGGAAGTGTATGCGACCATAACACTGTGGCAAGAAAGATTTGAACATGGCATCAGCTGATGGACCTCTTACACCACCTATATCCTGAAGTCATCCAAAGTCACTGAGGGAAGGTACAGCTCTGAAGTCAGGCCACACGTGGTCTGCCTGTGGGAATGTTATCACACTGCTCATTACTGCAGCACTGAACAGCATGATGAAATCTCTCCTTTTTCTACAGAAGTTATCGGGTAACGCATTCTTTCTTCACGGTCCCTTAAACTAGTAAAAACCCCAAAGAAGATCTTACTATCTAGATACATACCTGAATCTTCACAGCAAACTTTACTGGAAAACCTGCAAAGTATTGGACAGTCTGCTGTATATAATTATTCTGACCCTACCTAATCCCTCACTGCATTTTATAACCTTAGTAGTTAGAGTTCAAGACAGGCTATTTACACTTGGTGAAAGAAGACTCCCATAAAGCAAAACTGCATGGCTGACTACTGAACTCGAATAAAATTGTTAAACAGATGACAGCAGGCATAGGTACATTGGAAAAAATACCCTATGAATACTAACAAGAAGGATGCATTCTAAACACTTAAATGCGAAGCAAGAATAAAGGTCAGTGTATCAAAAATTATGCATGGTATACCAGTTTTCCATTTCAGGTACTAGACAATAAACAGTTCTGGCAAACTATTAAAGCTTTAAATAGCAATAATGTGGTCCCTGAGGCAACTACAATAAATAATGTAACCAACAATATGCTATTCAGTCATTAAATGTATCTCTTCTCTGCCTGTGCCATCCACTCTTCATGTTTAATAATGTAACAACAATTGCCCCTACAGGTCCACTTCTAATCCATCCTACCTTCAGTTTTAAAACCATCAACAGTAAACATACACTAGTACTACTAGATAAAACAGACCAACTACACACCTTTTAGACATATATGATACCCAAACGTCTTGAAATAGGTATTTGTAATACTTAACAAGCCATCGATCCAGATTTTGATCTACCCCTTTCCATGAAAATAATCCCATCATGCTTCAGACATGCCACAGTCATATTACACACCAAGGCTCCTATACCTTCGGCTGCAACAGATTACAAATAGTAAACAACTGCCCACTTACCAAGTTCTTAGAGAAAAACTCTGTATGACCAGATGATTGGATATACACAAAAATATGTCAATCTGATAAACAGAATGGTTTTATGCCTAAATATAGCACAATTACTGCCATCTACTAACTAATCAAATCCTGACAAATACAGACAAAGCCATGTATACAGGTGAAATAATTTGAGACTTCAGGTTTGCCTTTGGGACAGAAGATTATCTTCTCCTGCTGCAGGAAATGGCTAATTGTATTCTCTGAAAATGCCTTTTTATGATTAGTAAATATTCACTAACGAGAATCTTCATGGTGCTAAGTGTTATCAAACCTAAAGATGCTGGCACCACTATAAAAGTCGTTCCTATGGGTAAGTGATAGGTCCATTTTTCACCCATTGTATATTAACAGACTCTCCTGGGACCTACAACATGCTTTTTCTCCCTATATGGAAATTATACATTTATTACAAGGGAAAACAAAAACACAGAGTTACACAATTAATTACAAAAATAACTCGTCCACTATTTGGAACTGGTTGGCCAATCACAAGCTTGCTATTAAAAGTGTCTCCTGCCTTATTACTTGGTGCACTCAAGAAAACTGCATCCTCAACCCCACTAACCATTAAAGAACCAACAGGAATTTCCATACTGTCACACATTTCCTTTATTTATTTAGCACTGATCACAAATTACGAATTGCAGGCTCAGGCAGAGTTACAGGAATAGTAACAGAAAATTGTACTTCAGCATGGAGTTAACATATACAATACATGAGAACAGCAAACTGTGCATATAAGTAGAGATCAACGTATCAAATACATGAATGTAGGAAATTGTGCATTTACACAGTTTTTACACATTTCAATCAAACATTTCAAAAGCAAAATGTATATACATATTTATATAAAAAGGAAAAAGGGAGAATAGGAAGGAGAAAAAAATTTAAAAAAAAAGATGATGGAAAGTAAGCTTGTGTGTAGATTATTCAACTGTATTCAGAAAGGATATTTGTCTGCAAATTAGTAAGCCCTCAGTTGAGTATGTGAGGGATTAGATTCAGTGCAATTGTGTTAGAAGAGCTAAGTGTTATCTACCAGGAAGATTAGCACACAGTCGAGAATAGATGCTCAAACAGAAAGAGGGTGAGCGGGAGTCTCATTACAGACCTGCTCTGTGGGAGGTGCAGAGATATGCGACATGTCCTGTGGTCAGATGCATTCATACAGATTTACTTGAAAGTGCTTGAATTGGTCTGAAAACTGAGTAGTCAGTGAGTTCATCAGGGTCATGAGAATGACAGTTTGTGGCTTAGACTGAGAAGCTTTTACTAGTAGAATGTAGACTAAAAAAAGGTGTTGGTACAGATAGGACATTTCTCTCTTGGCTTCTGATGTTGCAGGTTGTAGATGCACCAAATAGCTTTTTTAACAAGAAATATCTTTATTAAATTATCACTTATGACAAAGGCAATTATACATTTACATAAATTAAAACAAACCATATTGACACAATCCCAGTTGCAAGCATTATACACATCACAACCATACTGATACAAGTCTAGTTGCAAACATTATACTTCACTTATGATCTACCTAATCATTGTCAAACATTATACACCTCCATTCACATCCTGCCTTCTTTTAAATCTCATTCCTCCACTGTATGTATTGTTCCCACGATTCTCACTTTTTGTTGTGTAATTTGCTCCTACCCTTTTCTAAAGATCACAATTCCAGTTGTTTTATCTCTGTTAATATATTCACTACTTCTAGTACAGTTGGTTGAGACTTTGATTTCCATTTTCTAGTAATTGCTTTTTTGGCAGCCACCATAATTAAACTCAGCAAGGCCTTACTATGACTAGCAATTCCAATTCTGCATCACAGCTCAGAAAAAGCATTTCTCTAGTTATTCCAATTTGCTCACCCAGTAATTCTGATACAGTAGTTTGCAGGGAATCTCTGAAGTCTGACAAGTCATTACACTCACAGAAAATATGTTCCCAATTATGTCTTTCTTCCTCATCACACCTCCAACATTTGATGTCTACCTGAAGAATAATCCTCTGGAATCTACTAGAGTATAAAAATATCTATGTAAATATTTCCAAGCAAAAATACTAAATCTTCTAGATTTTGTTGCATATTTGGAAGACATACGTATATCCTCCCCCATTGTTTCTTCATGAATTGCTTATTCAGTCTATCTTCCCAATCCTTTCTAACCTCCTCTAATTGATTCTTATAGTTATGCAATATTTTACATGCTCTACTAATTATTCCTTTTTTAACAGATGCTTCTGTTCTAAATTCTATTAAAAACTCTACCAGTGCTGGTCTTTCATTTAGGATCCCTTTTTTCTTTGCCTATACTCTAATATCAATCCCTGATAAGGAAGGCAATCTCAAACCCGTAGTCCAAATAAGTTCTTAGCGTCTTCCCATTCTATTACCTTTTGCTCTCTAGTTATTTGTTCCAATACTTTGGCTCCTTTGTTAGTTTTCTCCAATAAATCCCAGCCCCCTCTTGCCTATTGTCTGTATCCCTAATTGCAGTCATCCCTCTCAGCACAATCTCTTTTCTCCATTCCAGTGTTGGCTTAGTTGTAAGAATACTTTCTGCTACTTTATGAATATAATATTCTGTATGATATTGTTATTCTCCTTAAAGACTTGCATCCAAAATCCCAGTCTCTTCTTGTTTCTTGAGCTTCCACCCTGTTTCTTCATCATCCCTTTCCACTTTGAATTGTATGGGTCTGCTTGTGCTATGTATAGGAGCCTTAACTGTGTAGATCTGAAATATCCCTTCAAATCGGGTAATCCCAATCCACCTTGTTGTACTGAAAGAATCAGTTTATCCCACTTGACTCTTGCCATCTTCCCCTGCCAGATAAAATCCTTCAGCTCTTGATTGCTATCCAATACTTTTCTTCTGGTTGATAAAAATATGCCTGACCTGTGTAAAAGAGTAAAGTGACTAAAACTTTTTAACTGCTTGTATCTTATTATCCATATCCATATAGCAGAACTTCAGATTTCTAAGCTTTTGTATTCTCTTGTTTATTCTCTTCCCACATATCATTAGCTGCCACACCAGAATCATTTTAAACCCACATTCCTATATACTTCATTTTATATCCCCATATATATATATGGATATTGCTGAACAAATTCATGTGTGGGTACATAATTTACCACTATTGCCTTTGTCTTAGCTTCATTCATTTTGTATCCTGAAAAGACTGAAACTTTCAAAATGTTCCACAATACTGTATTATCCTTTTCTGGTTTTATCATGTATAAAATAATATCATCTGCAAATAGAGCCAGCTTTTCTTGACTACCATATCAATTATACCCTCAAATTTCTGAGTCCCTTATTTTCTTTGCCAATAGTAAAAATAACAAGGGAAAGAGGACATCCCTGCCTGGTCCCTCTGCTCGAGCAGAAATTATCAGAGAGGAACCCACCCACTTTAATTTTCTCCTCCAATCCCTCATATGTCCTCCTAATCAACCTTATAATTTTATCAGGGAATGTAAATATTTCAATTGCCTTGCTCATAAACTCCCAGCTTTCTATGTCAAATGCTTTCTCTGCATCAAGACCTACCAATAACAGTGGTATTCTCTTACATTCTGCTTCCCTCTGGATCATCAGTGTTTTGTTAATATTGACAAATGTTTGCCTTCCCTCCACAAAACCACATTGATCCACATCTATCAATTTTGGCATCACTTTTGCCATCCTTTTAGCCATTTTAGATGTAAGCATGCTATAATCATGGTTTAGTATTGAAATGGGCCTGTATGAAGCTTGATCTGAAGACTCTTTACCCTCTTTAGGTATTACAGCTACCACCACTTTCTTCCAGGATGTTGGTACTTCTCCTCCTCTTTAAATATTGTTAAAAACTTCCAGCTCTTTATCAGTTTTTTTCCCTCCTAACTTCCAAACTTCCACAGGAATACCATCTATTCCTGGGGATTTTCCTGTAGACTGGTTATACATCACCATTTTTATCTCATCTTCTCCTATCCTAACTGTTAGTAATTCAGCATCCCCTCCCAATAGCCTTGGCATATTTAATTCTTCCATAAACATTTCCATTTGTACCTTTTCTTGCTTTCCATATTTCATTGCTTTATACAGCCTTTCATAGAATTTTCAAAATATTTCTAATACCTCCACAGGATCTCTTGTTATCATCCTTGCTATAGACTCCCTAAGCTTGGTGACAGCTCTTTCTACTTTCTGTTGCCTGAGTCGTTGTGCTAAAAGATTTTATGATCTATAGTTATTATCAAAAAACAGTTGCTTAACAGCAATCTTTCTAAACTCATGCATATTATCAAGGTAATCTCTTATTTTATCTTTAGTATTCTGCAGTTGCGCTTCTATTTGTTCCCCCTATTCTGCAATAGTTTAACAGTCCCTCTAAATAATTCCTGTTACTTCTTAACCATATCTCCCTTTCTTTTATTCCACCCTATTTTCAAACTCCACTTTAATTTTATACTGCTCCCTGTGTATATTTTAACAAGATGTTACTACCTTCTCTAAGAGCTCCTGAATAATTTCCACTACCCATTCCTTAAATTCTTCTCTTTTCGACAGATAGGAAAAAATGTGCCAGTGTCTCATTTTTATTTCATTAACCTGTGTTTTTATTTTAGTTATTATTGGCACACAATCTGACCACTTAAATGCACATGTTTCTGTGAAATGTAAATTCTGTCTAGCCCAGTTTTATATCTTGGGGAATAATATGTAAATTCACTCTGAACTCCTAGTGCTGAATTCATATCTTCCATGCCAAATATTTTCACAGATTACTTCAAAAATATACCCTCCTTGTTATACTTTCCCTTCTGGGCCACCCAAACACATCTTCACTGCTGCAAATCAAATTCCATTCCCCATCTACAAGTAATATTCCTTGCTGAAAGATGAATATTTCTCTAAAAATGTTCTTAAGCTACATTATAGCAGTTTAAGGTGGAATATAAATGCATGCCAGTGCAATCCTCCTCCCTTGCCAGTAGACCCTTAGTATTACAAATCTACCAGTACCTTATTTATCCTCTTCTATCACTGTTAGAGCTCCTGTTACAATTAATACAAGTAGTCCTCTTTTCCTTTGTCCCATGTATTCTGCTGAATAACCCTCCTGAAACTTTTCTTTATCAAATTTTCATGTTCAGTTCTTTCCAAGTGTGTTTCCTGTAGCATAGCTATTCACACACTACATTTTTATATAGTTTAATACTCTTTCTTTTTTGTATTTATCTATGAGACCATTGACTTTAAAGACATTACAGAAAGCATCATTGCATTAACAAGTGATTATTCCCACCATTTATATATAACAGCTTTTTTGTTAAATGTCTAGTTCCAGCTTTTGTGTTACATGCATACACTGTTTGGCAGGTTCAACTTTTATACAGTTGTTTCTTGTCATATCCACTTGGGCTTATGTAACGTCTTACAACATGTTTTGTTTTATTGACAGCTCTCAAAAAAACACACCCCAATACCCCCTAAAGCCTATTAACTTAACACTAAAACACAAAACTATGTACATCTTCAAATATTTAAATTTTAACTTCTGAACAGGAACAGATATCCACAACTGACAGCCACACTCACAAACTTCATTTAACTTAAAATAAGATTTAAACATGTTAAGAAAGCTAGGAAAACACTAGAATGTTTTCAGAGAGCATTACCTACAAGCCAACTTATCTATCAGATTGTCTCCATGGAGACAAGAGGACCAGATACAGAATTGCTACTAAGCATACATTTATTTGCTAGAAAAAATGCCTTATAATATTCAATATTCTTTTTTATCTACTTGCTTTCTCTTAAAGCTCATTACTAGATCAAGCTATGGGCCTTAATCCAGTCATTCCCCCATGCAAGAATGAAAAAAGCACATTAATTTTTCTTTTGTCATGGTCTTTTAAACAGACTGTAATACCTGTGCACTGGCCCAGTAATCAAGGAGCCTCAATCCTCACCACTAACACCAGTAAGGGACATGCACATTAGGAAGATGAACAGTACACACATGCACATTAGGAAGATGAACAGTACACACACAGTAAAGTACAATTTCCCTTAAGAGCACACAGAGGTCACAGTCAGTCTGGGACTGGTTTCTCCCTTTCTCTCCAGATCCCCAATAAGACATCCCACTGGCACAGCTATAGGGTTCAGATCTCAGCCGGGTGGTCAAGCCAAAACTTCCAGCACCCTCTTTGTCCAACCAGTGCTTCATGTCCCTGCCCAAGTAGCGGACACCCACACACTTTGAGATTTGAATTATATACACACAGACATTCCTGGGGAAGGCTGGCACAGGTTCACTAGCTATGCCCCCTTCTGCCCAGACTATACAGTAGTTATCACTGCCACCAACCACTACTTATCAGCTACTATGAAGGCCCTTACTAAAGGGTGCCCAATCTTACTGTGTAATGTTACTATTATCCAAATGGTAAGTGTGACCAAACTAAGGCTATTCTAGAGTGGCCTGTACAGTGTTACCAAATATATGCAAGTACCCTAAGAGCTTAAATATCTGTAAGCAAACCAGTCACAATTAAAAGGTTCAAATATATTTAATAATAACTAATAAATAATAAAAGCACAAGAAAATACTCTAACTCAACACAGTGACAATACAGTTCAGAATCACAGGAATACTTTAAAGTAACATAGTAGGGACAGTCTCACATAAATATAGAAAACATCTACATTAATCTTGCTATATTCCTATCTATCTCTAAGAGAAACTATGTTTTAAATAACTTACAGAGCAAGGCAAGTGCTGTTGAGTTGTTAACAGATCTAGAACAAGATACAAAATGCACTGACTTTCTCTTTGAGATAGTTCTTAAGTTAATAATGCACATTACTGCTGAATCATCTCAAATTACATCATTCTTGTCACAGCTGGCCTTAGTTACCCAGGCTAGCAGGAACTTAAAATTTTAACATGCCTCTGTTAAAAATACTTATCCCTCAGAAGCTGAGAGTTCTCTCTTAGAAGCTTGCCTGAAACTGAAAGTCATAAAACAATTATCTTGGAAACCTGTAATTACCTCTGTTTCTAGAGGCTAGAAAGAAGGCCCTAGGCTAGACATCCTGTCTCTTAACTGAGATAAACTAACTTTATAACACATTGTAAAACTCTTTACTTATCAACTTATTTTCTTAGAGTTTTGCAAGTTAACTCTGCATATTCCAACTTTTACTATGAAACCATACATTTGCATTGGCATGTAGTTTACACACATTTCTGCTCTTTTCCAGCAGGGTGCACTGTGGTTACAGTCTTGAAGCTCAGTACAGGACATATAGTTTTTTTAAATTTTTAAGGCAAGCATACAAATATTACTATTCACAAATGACAAAATTATTTACAAAATTCTATCTAGCTGGGTTGGCAGTGTCACATTTCTATATAAATCATATTAATATTTTCAAGTGACATATAATTATTTACAAAATTCCAGCTAGCTGGGCTGGCAGCATCTTGGTTTATCACACAGACTTTTATTTCTTTTTTTTATGTTACAGTGCCTGCATTACTTAAAACTGAACAAGGAGAAACAGAGAAGAAAGGCTGTAGCAATTAATGTCCCAATACCCAGACTACAGTATGCACTGCCTTTTACATCCTTCCTCTCTGTACATAATACCCATTTAGTACAATTGCTGAAAACAAATTTCACATGTTTATTTACTTATTTGGGCCTATTGAGTAACACTGTCTAACAATAGAGAATTTAAGTGGTTATCCAATTGTACCCAGAGCTACCTTTCATGAATGAAAGCTAATGTCCTTGTTTAAAAATCATCTAGTATGCAACACAAACAACCTAAGAAGTTATGAAATCATGCAATTGGTAAGACCTAGCTTCACATTAGCTAGTAATAGTCAACGCTTTCTGCAAAATCACCCTGGCTTCAAGGAGTAAAATGCAAAATGACCAAAAAGAATCTCATCTCAGTACAAAAGCTGAAAGTCCAGTTAGCCAAGGGAACAATCTGACTGTTTCAGAGATGCTAGGTCAATAAACTCTTGCCCTGATATTAATATTAATCATTCAGTTTCATCAATGCTGCATACATCTGACTCTAGAAAAGATATATCCCTTAAATTAAAATACATGTGCATATTTCAAAATGTGAAAATTAAATTTAGTGACAACAGATGTTTAATACCTCTATTTGGTTTCATAGGGATACTGAGATACACAAGAGCTGCTGTACTAATGACTATGAACTTCTCACAATTACTAGTAGGTGCACTACTACTTACCAAGTTATTCCATATAAACACTGCAATGTGATTTAATTTTTCACTAACTGTTCTTACCACCTACATTACTGACTGACAAACTACATTTCCTTTTTCCCCAACATTGCTTTGAAATGCAATTCTTTGCACTAAACACTGTATGATATGTATTCTTATTTCTTGTTCTTAGTGTTTTTGGCAGTATGTACATTCTGATTTTCTACTGCAATACAGAAGTATCAACTATGTTGTTGGCATAAGGCTAAAAATAGCAATTTAACCAGTCTACCTAACTCATTAACAAATGCAAAAGAAAACTCTTATGTATAAACATATTAACTTATTACATACAATACTTGTGCATTTGTTTCGGTATTTTCAAAGTGGACAATTTCTGACAATGTTGCAGTTGTTTTTATCATTATACGGTTACACAATAAGAAATATTGTGACTGAAAAGGGCATTAGTATGCCTACTGGAGTGGATTGAAGTATGTAAAGTAGTTAGTACCAGCAGTGACACAAAGGGTAGAAATGGGAAAGGGCTGTACTACTTTGGTGCTGTAGATAGTGCTGGAAACAAATTTCTTTTTTTTTAATCACCTTTATTACTTTGTCAATCAAGACATAAGAAAACACATATTAACAAAAAATAAAACAAACCATATTAACATTTTCCATATACATAAATCACATATTTTTGTAATCATCATCAGTCCAACAATACATACATTGCTGCATTCCTGACTTCCCTTAAACCTCACTCCTCCTGAATATTATTCTGCATGTACTGTTCCCACAATTTACATTTATTTCTATGTAATATGCTCATTCCATTTTCTGAAGATCCTTCTTCAGTTCTTTTATCTATTTTATAATATTCAATATTTCAAATACAGCTGGTTTAGATTTTGATTACCATTTTCTACTGCTTTTTTACAACCAACAGAATTAAACTTATTAAGGCCTTACTATGTCTAGACAATTCAGATCTTGTGCCCCAGCTCAAAATATCATATCCTTAATTACCACTGTTTCTTCACCAAATATTTCTGACATGGTACCCTGTGTCAGAAATCTGCCAACTCATTACACTCCCAAAACACGTTTCTGGTTACCTCTTTCTTCTCCATTATACCTCCATCTGCTATATACCTGAGGAAAGATTCTGCTTGGGATATAGAAATAAACATGCAAACACTTCCAAGCAAAGATCCTAAACTTTCTTCACTTTGCTGCATACTTATATTTGGAAGTAATACATATGCCCTCCCACTGTTCTCTTCTAAATTGATTTTCCAGTCTCTCTTCCCAATCTTTTCTAACTTTCTCTGATTCAGAGTCTTAGTGCTATCATGCAAAATTTTACATGCCCTTCTAATGATCTATTTTTAGCAGCAGTTTCTGTTATCGATTCTACTTAAAATTCCACCAGAGCAGGTCTTTCACTTAAGATTTCCCTATCCCTTTCTCTTTGCCTGTATTGGGATCTCAATCCCTAGTAGAGAAGGCAGTCTCCAGCCTGAAGTCCAAATGTCTTCTTGGCCTCATCCTACTCTGTTTCATTTCCCTAGTTATTTGCTCCAAACACCTTGGTTACTTTGCCAGTTTTCTCCAGTAATTTCCAGTCCACTCTTGCCTGTTTTCTGTAACCCTACTTGCAGGCATCCCTACTGGCAAAATGTCCTTTCTCCATTCTTGTGTTGGCTTAGTTCTTAGAATACTTTCTGCTACCTTATGAATATAATATTTATACGGTTATTATTCTCCTTAAGGAACTGCATCCAAAATCCCTATCTCTACTTCTTGAGCTTCCTCCTGCTTCATAATTATCCCTGTTTATTTTCAATTATAACATTCTGCTTGTGTTATGTATATGAGCTTTATTGTGTAGCTCTAAAATATCCATTTAAATCAGGTGATCCTAAAACACCTTATTCAATTGGTAGGATCAACTTTTTCCACTTCTTGACCTCTTTCCCTCCCAGATAAATTTCTTCAACTCTTAATTATTCTCCACAATTTTGCTGGTTAATAAAAATATGCCTGACCAACACACAAAATTAAAGCAACTAAAACATTTTCAGTGCTTGTATCTTACTGTCTATATCCATAAACAATAGCTCCCACTTTTTTTGTTTTTGTATTATCTTTTTAGTCTCTTCCCACATATCTTTAGCTGCCATGACTGAAGATTTTTAATCCATACTCCTACATACTTCATCTTATCATATCCCAATAAATATGGGTATTGCTGAACCAATTCATGTGTGGGTACATAATTCACAGCTACAGCTTTTGTTTTATCTTCATTAATTTTGTATCCAGAAAAGACTGAAACTGTCTCAAAATGTTAACACTGAGAGATCCTTTTCTGGATTTAACAGGTTCAAAATAATATTTGTAAATAAAGTCAACTTTTCTTGATTAGTATAGCATTATATCCTTCCATTTTGAGTCCCTTATTTTCTTTGCTAATAACTCTAAATATAAAGCAAATAACAAAAGGGAAAGAGTACAGCCCTGCCTGATTCTTCTGTTCAAACACAATGTATTAGAAAGGAACCCTCCCACTTTAATTGTTGCCTTTGATCCTTCATGTATCCTCCTAAATAACCTTATTATTGTAAGAGGGAATGCAAATGCTTCCACTGCCGTACTCATAAAATCCCAGCTTACCCTGTTGAATGCTTTCTCTGCATCAAGACCCAGCAACAGCAGCAGTATTTTCTTACATTCGGTTTCTCACTAGATCATCATTGTTCTATTAATCTTGTCAAATATTTGCCTCCCTCCCTTCCACAAAAGCAGACTGATTCTTTTAAATAGTATAAACACTTTATAATCATGGTTAAAAATTGAAATGAGTCTGAAAGAAGATGGGTTTGATGGGTCTTTACCACCCTAAGGTAATACAGCCACCACTGGTGCTTCCTCTCCATTTAAAATACTATAAACAAATCTTCAAGATATATATCACTTTCTCCCTCCAGCTTCCAAACTTCCACAGGAAAACCATCTGTTTATAAAGTCTTTCCTGAAGACTGATAATATATCACCATGTTTATCTCATCCCCTCCTATCTTAACTGTTAGTTGAGCCTCATCTACCCCTAATCTTGACATAATTTATTCCTCCATAAATGTTTCCATTTTGTTCTTTCTTGATTTCCAATTTTCTCTGCTTTATACAAATGTTCATATAATTTCCAAAATATCCCTAAAACCACAACAGGATCTCTAGGTAAAAAACTTTCTTACACTGTGAAGGACACCAATGAGGAAGAGAAAAGGCAACCACTTCTAAAAACTCATGATGTCCACCATGGCAGTAAAACTTAATAGTAAAATCAAAACTTTAATAAAAAGAATATAACATAAAATAAGCAGTCCTCAGTCTTCCGATAAGTGCTTTTGGCAAATAAGCCTTCCTCAGATCGTATAAAAAGGACTGTTCAGCTTTTGTATTTATAAGGCATCACAGCCATTCCTCATTTAGTTCTCTGACACACCCTTGTTGCAAACCAAAAGGAGGCCAGCTAGCAGAGAGGTACAATTTCCTTCATTGTAATTAAAGGGGCAGTGCTTCTCTTTACTATAGGATTGTATATGAGAAAACTAATAGCTATGGATGTAAATACATTATATGAATGAAGCAACATTCAAGTAAACTTGCTAATCATATTCCTTCTATTCTTAAGTGCAGGTTTTAATGGCACAATAGTATTCAAGCCTGGTGATCTGTTTGCTCTTAAATTAATTATCCAGCATGTTTCCCTTAGCTCTGTGTGATTATGAACATCACCTCCTCTTGTGGTCTGACAGACTGCCTCTATGGCCTTAAATACAAAGTAATGAGAAGGATACTGTGCTACGTGGGCTGCTAAGGCATTATTGGGATCTTTCTATTTGATGTCCCTCAAATGTCTGAGGATACGTTCCTTAAGACGTTGATCTGTTTTGCCAACATAGAAAGCACTACATTGGCAGCAAGTCGCTAAGTATATGATGTGGGAACTAGTACAATCAGCATAAACATTAAAATTGTACTGTTGCCTGGAGTATGGATGTACAAAAACATTGGAGCTGTCAATGGAGTTGCAAGCTTTGCATCTTAAGCACTTGAAAGTGCCCTTTCTATTAGAATTGGGCCTATTTCTTTCAAATCCATCTTTGTTGCAAATGAGACGTTTCAAATTCTTCTTATTCTTGTATAGGAATCTGGGCTGTTCACCTACAATGTCTCTTATTTTGTCATCAGTTGTCAATACCGACCAAAACTTCCTAATAACTTCACATATTTGCTTATTGTCAGCAGTGTATGTTAACAAACATTTAAGTTGCTGTGATTGAGTTATAAGATCCAGGCTCTCATGATGACTCGATGTTGGTTCAGAGAAGTAGGGACATCCCTTTCCTCTCCTTAATTCCTGTGGATCATGCTTCAATCTTAGATTCTTTCTTTTATAGGATCTTTTACTTAAATGTGTCTCAATATTTCTCTGTTCTGCTACAAAGTCTTCATTCTCAGTACATAATCTTGAGGTTCTTAAGATCTGATTCTCAAAGATGTTATCAAAATATGTCCGGTGCATACTCCCCCTATGCAGATAATGATTTCTCCAGGTTTCTTTTTTATGAATTCCTGTACTGATACCTCTATCAGGATGCAGATGAATCTTTACATACAGAAATTCTATGGTCTCCGAAGAATGTTTAACCACAAACTCTAGAAACTCAGTGCTCTCGTTGATAAAGTTGACAAAAAGGTCCAATTGTGTAGAGCTGCCTCGCCAAAGGATAAAGACATCATCCACAAAACGGCCGTAGTACACTAGATATTGTTTCCAAGTGCTGGGTATCAGTTCATTATGTTCCCACTCAGCCAGAACCAAATTAGAGTAACTATTTGCACATGGGCTGCCCATAGCCACACCCCATGTCTGCAAATAGAAAGAATCCCCATACATAAAGATGTTATTTTCCAATACAAGTTCCAGCAAGGAACATATTGGTTCTACTTCCATACTGTTCCTTGCTAGGAAAGATCTTATTGACTGTAGACCATAGTCATTCGAAATCACCGTAAACCAACTTTTGATGTCCATTGTCACTAGTAACAAATCTTCATATTTCTTGAGGTCCTTAGTAATTAAAAAGAGTTTTTCCAGAAAATCTCCTGAGTCCTTCAATACAGTTCCTACTAGTGGCAGGGCCTTCTTTAATTCATTCTCCACGTACATGGAAACAGGTTCAGTTACCCACCCCCTACCAGAAACTATGGGACGTAGGGGTGGGTCAACTGGATCCTTGTGAATTTTGGGGAGTCTGCTGATGTATGGAAACATAGGTTTAGGGCAATCAAAGAACGCATATAGTTCTTGTGAGATATTTGCCTCTATCAATAGATCATATAGATGGCTACGAAAATGATCTACCTTAGTCGTAACTTCACTGCAACTTAATCTCTTATACGTTCTTTCATCATCCAGCATAGAGAGCATTTTATGCCTGTACCATACGGCTTCCATCACTACTATACATCCTCCCTTATCAGCAGGCTTGATGACCAAGTTGTCTGTCTCCTTTAGCTGCTTCAGCATTTCATTCTCATTAGTAGTTAAAATGAAGAAACGTCCTTGTCCTTTGGTTGTATTACCCCTTAGTTTGAAGATTTCATCTTCACATAATCTCAAGAACATCTCCACTGGTGGAGGATTAGGGGGAACAAAGCTACTCAATTTTGTATAAGGTAGCCATCTACTGTCATTAGCTTGTCCAAAATACATTTTAATGCAAGGTTCCTGCAAAACATTCTGATATCCAGCACAAATTCACTAATATCAGATGGTAAGGCTGGAATAAAACTCAGGACCTTGTCTAACAAGGAAATCATATCAGGGCTTAAACTCTTATTAGAAAGATTCACTACTAAACTTGGTTCAGATCCAATTAAAGTGTGAGCTTCTTCCTTTTCCGTTCTTGACTCTGTGTTCTTTGAGTCCTGTGATGGTTGAATTTGGAAAAAACCGGCAAGGGCCAATTTATCGGTGCATGCATTGCCCCTCCTTTCGGTCTAGTTGCTAGATTGGGGGCTAGGAGAGCATTCCTGTTGCCAGTTTCTGCACCCATAGTGGCTGTACTACTAGATGCTTCTCTTGAATCTGTTTCAGATATTACAAAATTGGAGGTCAGTACTGATGAGTTAAGAATAACGGGGTTGTGAATGGAAGGTTCCAGATCAGTTAAACTGACATGAGTAATCACATCTTCTCCATTAGGTCTAGAAAAAGGTATCTTCTCCTTATGTGGTGGTAGAGCTTATTATTGAATTCCTCTCTCGGCCATTCAAAGATATGGTCTCTCACAAAATCCTGATGGTCACGGGCTAGCTTTTTAACCTTATGCTGTCTTAGCTTCGCTTCATAAGCATTCAAGTTAATCTGTAGTTGTTCTAGGCTATTTAGATGTGAGTCATGCAGCTCTAAGCTTTCTAATTCAGTCTGCTTAGTTGATATAATCGCTGCCATCCTTTCCTCTTCTGGCTTGAAAAATACTATCAGCAAATTCATGTATTTTCAACTTGTTTCAAGATTTATAATTTGCCATTTTGTGAGCAGATCCGGATAAGTGTTCCCATATGAGGGTAAACACTTTACTCGCATACCTCGAGGTACAATTTGATGGTGCAAGCACGCTTCCATATGGAAGCATTGCCACTGCAGTCTCTTGAGCTGCATTCTCCACTTCCCAAAATATACAATTAAAATTATTATCAGGAACCGATGCAACAACTGTGGAAGCAGCTACATTACCCAAATTCAGATCTAAAAGCAGGTTCCATAAGTCTCCCGATAGATTAGAAATATTGCATGTTCTGAGTTTGTCATTCAGGTTCAATTGCTGGCTCGCCATGTTCAGTGTAAGAAACAAAAACAGTCAATAGGTAAAAAACTTTCTTACACTGTGAAGGACACCAATGAGGAAGAGAAAAGACAAATAGTAAAATCAAAACTTTAATAAAAAGAATATAACATAAAATAAGCAGTCCTCAGTCTTCCGATAAGTGCTTTCGGCAAATAAGCCTTCCTCAGATCGTATAAAAAGGACTGTTCAGCTTTTGTATTTATAAGGCATCACAGCCATTCCTCACTTAGTTCCCCACACCCCATGTCTGCAAATAGAAACCTATGTTTCCATACATCAGCGGATTCCCCAAAATGCACAAGGACCCAGTTGACCCACCCCTACGTCCCATAGTTTCTGGTAGAGGGTGGGTAACTGAACCTGTTTCCATGTACATGGAGAATGAACTAAAGAAGGCCCTGCCACTAGCAGGAACTGTATTGAAGGACTCAGGAGATTTTCTGGAAAAACTCTTTTTAGTTACTAAGGACCTCAAGAAATATGAAGATTTGTTACTAGTGACAATGGACATCAAGAGTTTGTTTACGGTGATTCTGAATGACTATGGTCTACAGGCAATAAGATCTTTCCTAGCAAGGAACAGTATGGAAGTAGAACCAATATGTTCCTTGCTGGAACTTGTATTGGAAAATAACATCTTTATGTATGGGGATTCTTTCTATTTGCAGACATGGGGTGTGGTTATGGGCACCCCATGTGCAAATAGTTACTCTAATTTGGTTCTGGCTGAGTGGGAACATAATGAACTGATACCCAGCATTTGGAAACAATATCTAGTGTACTACGGCCGTTTTGTGGATGATGTCTTTATCCTTTGGGGAGGCAGCTCTACACAATTGGACCTTTTTGTCAACTTTATCAACGAGAGCACTGATTTTCTAGAGTTTGTGGTTAAACATTCTTTGGAGACCATAGAATTTCTGGATGTAAAGATTCATCTGCATCCTGATAGAGGTATCAGTACAGGAATTCATAAAAAAGAAACCTGGAGAAATCATTATCTGCATAGGGGGAGTATGCACCCAGGACATACTTTTGATAACATCTTTGAGAATCAGATCTTAAGAACCTCAAGATTATGTACTGAGAATGAAGACTTTGTAGCAGAACAGAGAAATATTGAGACACATTTAAGTAAAAGATCCTATAAAAGAAAGAATCTAAGATTGAAGCATGATCCACAGGAATTAAGGAGAGGAAATGGACGTCCCTACTTCTCTGAACCCACATTGAGTCATCATGAGAGCCTGGATCTTAAAACTCAATCACAGCAACTTAAATGTTTGTTAACATACACTGCTGACAATAAGCAAGTATGTGAAGTTATTAGGAACTTTTGGCCGGTATTGACAACTGATGACAAAATACGAGACATTGTAGGTGAACAGCCCAGATTCCTATACAAGAATAAGAAGAATTTGAAACGTCTTATTTGCAACAAAGATGGATTTGAAAGAAATAGGCCCAATTCTAATAGAAAGGGCACTTTCAAGTGCTTAAGATGCAAAGCTTGCAACTCCATTGACAGCTCCAATGTTTTTGTACATCCATACTCCAGGCAACAGTACAATTTTAATGTTTATGCTGATTGTACTAGTTCCCACATCATATACTTAGCGACTTGCTGCCAATGTAGTGCTTTCTATGTTGGCAAAACAGATCAACGTCTTAAGAAACATATCCTCAGACATTTGAGGGACATCAAACAGAAAGATCCCAATAATGCCTTAGCAGCCCACGTAGCACAGTATCCTTCTCATTACTTTGTATTTAAGGCCATAGAGGCAGTCTGTCAGATCACAAGAGGAGATGATGTTCATAATTGCACAGAGCTAAGGGAAACATGCTGGATAATTAATTTAAGAGCAAACAGATCACCAGGCTTGAATACTATTGTGCCATTAAAACCTGCACTTAAGAATAGAAGGAATATGATTAGCAAGTTTACTTGAATGTTGCGTCATTCATATAATGTATTCACATCCATACTTATTAGTTTTCAAATATACAATCCTATAGTAAAGAGAAGCACTGCCCCTTTAATTACAATGAAGGAAATTATACCTCTCTGCTAGCTGGCCTCCTTTTGGTTTGCAACAAGGGCGTGTCAGAGAACTAAATGAGGAATGGCTGTGATGCCTTATAAATACAAAAGCTGAACAGTCCTTTTTATACGATCTGAGGAAGGCTTATTTGCTGAAAGTGCTTATCGGAAGACTGAGGACTGCTTATTTTATGTTATATTCTTTTTATTAAAGTTTTGATTTTACTATTAAGTTTTACTGCCGTGGTGGACATCAGGAGTTTTTAGTAGTGTTTGCCTTTTCACAACAGGATCTCTAGTTATTTTTCTTGTTAAAGGCTTCCTTAGTTTGACAATAACCCTTTTTACTTTCTGCTAGCTAAATCACTCTGCTAAAAGTTTTTGTGCTCTGGAGTTATGAAAAATAGTTGCTTATCGGTAATCTTTCGAAATTCATGCATATTATTTAGATACTCACTTACTTTCTCTTTAGCATTGTGCATTTGTGTCTGTTCTTGTGTCATGAGATTCCCCTTATTCAGCAATAGTTTAACCTTTTTTTAAACACCTTTACTGAATTATCACTTGTGACATAGGCAAATTTACATGTATACACAAGTAATCAAATTGTATTAAACATTATACTTCACATATACTGTTATATATATCATATAACCTAAGCAACATTAAAGAAATCATTCGATTTCTGACCCTTATTTAAACAAGAAATATCTTTATTAAACCATCACAATATAATCAATCATACATTTATATAAATGAAAATAAACTATACCAACACAATCTTAGTTGCAAACTATTTACATCACAAACCATAATGACACACTCCCAATTGCAAACATTATACGTCACTTATAATCTACTCAAGCATTTGTAGTCAAATATTGCATAGCTCATTTCACTCCTGCCTTCTTTTAACTATCATTCCTCCCCTGTATGCATTGTTCCCACAATTCCTATGTAGTTTGTTCCTACCCTTTTTTAAAGATCACAGTTCTAGTTGTTTTATCTCTGTTACTATATTCACTACTTCTAATATAGTTGGTTTAGATTTTGATTTCCATTTTCTATTAATTGCTTTTTGGCAGCCACCATAATTAGACACAGCAAGGCCTTACCATGTCTGTATCATAGCTCAGAATAATCACGTCCCTTGTCACACCAATCCGCCCACCCAGCATCTCCAACAGTGCGTCCCGCAGGGAATCCTTAAAGTCCATCAACCCACCACACTCCCAGAAAATATGTTTCCAAGTACCTCTTTCTTCCTTATCATACCTCCAACATTTGCTGTCTACATAAGGAAAACTCTCTGGAGTCTACTTTGGGTATAAAAATATTTATGTAAACATTCCAATTAAAAAATCCTATATCTTCCAGATTTTGTTGCATATTTGGGATACATATATCCTTCCATTCTTTCTTTATGAATTGCTTATCCAATCTCTTTTCCCAATCCTTTTTAACCTCCTGATTGATTGTTATAGTTACCGTGCAATATTTTATATGCTCTACTAATTATTCTTTTTTTAATTGCAGCTTCTGTTCTAGATTCTACTAAAAACTTTACCAGAGCTGGTCTTTCATTTAGGACGCCCCTATTTCGTTCTCTTTCCCTATACTCCGATATCAATCTTTGATAGGGAAGGCAATCTCTAACTTGCAGTCCAAATACATTCTTGGCCTCTTCCCATTTTATTACCTTTCCACCTCTAGTTATTTGCTCCCAATACCTTGGTTCCATTGTCAGTTTTCTCCAATTTGCCTATTGTCAATATCCCTAATGCATTCATCCCTATCGGAAAATCTCCTTTCTTCATTCCCATGTTGACTTAATTCTTAAAATACTTTCTGCTACTTTATGAATATAATATTTTGTATAATTACTGTTATTCTCCTTAAAGGCCTGAATCCAAAATCCCAGTCTCTACTTGTTTCTTGACCTTCCCCCTTGTTTCAACATCATCCCTTTCCACACTGAGTTATAGTTTTCTGCTTGTGGTATGTATAGGAGCCTTAACTGTTTAGCTCTGAAATGCCCTTCAAATTGGGTAATCCCAATCTGCCCTGTTCATTGGAAGAATAAGCTTATCCCACTTTACTCTTGCCATCTTCCCCTCCCAGAAAAAGTCCTTTAGCTCTTTGTTCATTGCTATCCACAACTTCTTCTCTGGTTAATAAAAATATGCCTAACCTGTGTATAACACTAAAGGGACTAAAAGCATTTTGACTGCTTGTATCTTGCTAGCCATATCCATATAACAAAGCTTCTATTTTCTCAGTTTTTGTATTATCTTTTGTTTAGTCTCTTCTCATATATCCTTAGCTGCCACACCAGAATTATTTTTAATCCATACTCAATGCATTTTATCATGTCCTCGTAAATACAGATATTGCTGAACCAATTTATGTGTGTGTACATAAGTTACCACTATTGCCTTTATTTTAGCTTCATTCATTTTGTATCCCAAAAAGATTTGAAAATGTCTCACAATGTTCCACAACACAGTAATGTCTGTCTCTGGTTTTGTCAGGTATAAAATATATCATCTGCAAAAAGAGCCAGCTTTTCTTGACTACCATACCAATTATATCATTGAACTTCTGATTCCCTTTGCCAGTGGTTCTTAGTATAATGCAAATAAAGGGGAAAGAGGACACTCCTGCCTGGGTTATCTACTCAGTCAGAAATTATCACAGAGGAACCCACTCACTTTAATTTTCCCCTCCAATCCTTCATATATCTTCCTAATCAACCTTATATTTTTTTCTTCAGTAAACGCAAATGCTTCCATTACCCTGCTTATAAAGTCCCAGCTTACTGTGTGCCAAATGCTTTCTCTGCATCAAGACCCACCAACAACAATGGTATTTTTTTATATTCTCCTTCCATTTGGATCATCAATGTTCTGTTAATGTTGCCAAATGTTTGCCTCCCTTACAGAAAACCAAACTGATCCATATATATCAATTTTGGCATTGCTTTTGTCATTCTTTTAGCCATTATACACATGAACACTTTATAATCATGGTTTAGTATTGAAATGGGCTTGTATAAAGCTGGGTCTGAATGATTTTTACCCCCTTGAAGTATTACAGCTACCACTATTTTTTCTAGGATGTTGGTACTTCTCCTCCTCTTAACATACTATTAAACAAAACATTCCAGATCATTATCACTTTTCCCTCCTAGTTTCCAACTTTACACAGGAATGCCATCTATTCCTGGGGAATTTCCTGTAGGATGGTTATACATCACAATTTTTATCTCATCTCTTATCTTAACCGTTAGCAACTGAGCCTCATGTACCTCTAACTTTGGCATATTCAATTCTTCCAGAAACATTTCCATTTGTATCTTTACTTGATTTACATATTTCTCTCCTTTATACAAACTTTATTTCCAAAATATTTCTAATACCTCTACAGGATCTCTTGTTACCTTCCTTGTTATAAGCTCCCTAAGCTTGGCGAAAGACTCTTCTACTTTCTGTTGCCCGAGTCATTGTGTTAAAAGTTTTTGTGCTCTACTGTTATCAACAAGAGTTGCTTAACAGCAATCTTTCTAAACTCATGCATATTATGAAGGTAATCCCTTATTTTCTGCTTAGCATTCTGCAGTTGGCCCTCTTCTTCTTCTTTGAGAGTCCTCCTATTCTGAAATACTTTAACATTTCTCAGTCCCTCAAAATAATTCTTGTTAAGTCTTAACCATGACTCCCTTTCTATTATTTCCACTCTGTTTTTAAACGCTACCTTAATTTTATCCCATTTGCTAGCTATATTTTAAGAAGAAATTTCTATCCTCTCTAATAGCTCCTGAATAATCTCCACTAACCATGCCTTAAACTCCTCTCTTTTCAACAGATAGGTGGGAAAGCACTAGTGTCTCATTTTTATTTCATTACCCTGTGTTATTTATTATTGGTGCATGATCTTAAATAGTTATTGGCTATGTATCAAGACCTTCAATTAAATGCACACGTTACTGTGAAATGTAAATTCTGTCTACCCTAGACAGTTTTTATATATTGGGGAATAATATGCAAATTCAGTCTGCATTCCTATCACTGAATTCACGTCTTCCATGCCAAATGTTTTCATAAATTTCAAGAAAAATCTATCTTTCTTTGTTATACTTTCCCTTCTGGGCCACCCAAACACATCTTCACTGACGCAAATCACATTCCAGTCCCCAGCTAAAAGTAATATTCTTTGCTGAAAACTGATTATTTCTTAAGCTTCATTACAGCAGTTTTAGGTGGAATGTAAATATATGCTAGTGTAATCCTCCTCCCTTGCAGTAGGCCCTTAGCACTAGAAATCTGCCATTATTATTTGTATCCTCTTCTACCACTATTGGAGCTCTTCTTCTAATTAATATAAGAACTTCTCTTTTCCTTTGTCTAAGGTATTCCACTGAAGAACCATCCTGAAAACATTTATTTATCAAATTCACATGTTCACTTCTACGTGTGTCTCGTGTAACATATCTTTTTGCACTCTACATTTTTTAATATAGTTCACTACTCTTTCTTTTTTGTATTAATCTGTGAAACTGTTGACATTTAAAGACATTACAGAAAGCATCATAGCATTAAAAAGTTATTATTCCCACCTTTTACGTATAACATCTTTTTGGTTAAATGTCTAGTTCCAGCTTTTCTGTTACATGCATACACTGTTTGGCAGGTTGAACTTGTATACAGTCGTTTCTTATTATATTCATTTAAGCCTATGTCACATCTTACAAACCTTTTTGTTTTATTGAAAGCCCTCAAAATAAACACCCTCCAATACCTCACTAAAACCTATTAACTTAATACTAATACACAAAACTATGTATATTGTCAAATACTGAACTTTTACCCTCCTAATAGGAACAAATATCCAAACTGACAGCCACACTCACAGACTTGAGTTAACCTAAAAGAAAGGTTAAACATGCTAAGATGCATGGTGCCTCCTGTGCTTCCACTATGTGCTAATTGGTTTTGTCTTTTCTTTATATCTCTCCCTGCTAGGAAACCCCCTGAATGCTTTCATAGGACATCTCTCCTAGCCAATTTTTCATCTCGTTTTTTTTTTTTTCTTCATCCAATCACTCTCCACCAGACTATAACCAGTTTATCTTTATCAGATTGTCTCCATGGAGACACGAGAACCAGGGAGCCAATTTATCAGATTGTTTCTATGGAAGCATGAAGATAAGCTGCAGAATTGCTACTGAGCATATGTGTATTTACTAGAAAAAAGACTCATAATATTCCATATTCTTTTTCATTTACTTGCTTATTCTTAAAACTTGTTACTGAATCCATTAATTGGTCCTTAATCCAACCATTTCCCCACGCAAGAATGAGAAAAAGCAAATTACTTTTTCTTTTGTCATGCTCTTTTAACCAAGCTTTTTACCCACTGCACTACCTATATTTCATAAAACTGAAGAAGAAGAGAGAAGGGAGAAAAAAAGAACAGCAGTGTCTGTTTATAATTCCCATTACACCTACAATAACTGAGAAAACTTTACTTTATAGCAAAGAAAAACATACACCACAAAAAAATAGTGTTAGTAACAGTTAACTTTCTCCCTCCTCTTCCCCTCCCCAAAACATGTTTTTGAAAATTTATAACATGAAGTAGGGCATATGCTTTAGAGTCTAACAAATTCTGAAAAGGTCCAATATTTCCAGACTTTCTTGTTTTGTCATATTTCACACACACAATTATTGCATTGTAATCCCACATTAAGTTACTGGTTTTATTACTGTTCATCTTCATCTCCTAAATCCTGTCTAGTCCATTTCAAACGTACTCTCAATTCTTTTTGTCAACTCTTATGCTCCCTTCCTTCACTCCAACATTTTCCACTGAAACACTGGAAAAGTTTTACAGGTAAAGTCTCTCTCTGTGGTCTTTATTACCAGAAGAAAAAGAAGCAGAATCTCTTTCTGTTTCACAGCTCACTTTTTGTTGGACAAACTTTTGTAATTCCTATTTACATGTACTTCATTAAAAAATGTTGTCCCTCCAGGGAAGGATACTTTGAAGACAGCTGGGTACAGCAGTTTGAATCTCACACCTGCATCTCAACATTCCCTGAATAGTGGAATAAATTTGCTTCTCTTCTTCATGGTGTACAATGAGAAATTATTCTCCACAAATGCTCTGCTGTCTCCCGCTTTTAGTATTTTGTCCTTCTGCCAGAGTTTTACAAAATCAACTTCTTCTGCTGGTAGGATTGCATTTTTACTATTAAAGGTCTAGGCTGCTTTCTCATAGTCAGGTTTAGGACATGCAAACAATGTGCCCTTTCAACTAACAACTCCTGCTGTGAAATACCAGTACAGCTGCTTATTTATGCTTTCATAAAATGAATGCTGTCTGTTCCTTCCAGCTCCTCTGGTACCATTGAAAATCTCAGGTATTCCCTGTTTGTTCTGTCCCCTACTTCTATTATTTTTGAAACATCTCTTCCTGAGCAGTCTCATATTCAGCCAGCCTTTTCTTCATTTCAACCTCTGATTTTGCAGGTTTATCACCTCATCTGAATATTTGTTTAAAGCTTCTTCCATTTTTCCAGCCTTTTGTTGTTTGCATTGATATACTCCATCAGTGTTTCATTTATTTTAACCAGGTCTGTGTACAGTTATCTTATATCTTCCTGCAAGTTACTGGAATTCATGTCTGCAAGTTGCATTGCGTTTTGGTGAACAACTACAAAACTTTCCCCAGTCAATGTTTCTTCCTCACTTTTTGTAGCTGAGTTTTTCCAGGTCCTCTGCATTTCTTTTTTCCTGGCATGCAGGCAGTACACTTACTAGCCAGTTACTAAAATGTACCCATAAACAAAGTCTACTGGGCTTATCTGCTGAGTTTCTGTTTTCACATTGGGAGAGCTAGAATTAAGCTGTTACTCAATGTGCAACCATCTTGGAAGTATCAGGCAATAGCTTAACATTGATCAGCCTCTCTAAATAATTCCTATTATTTTTAACCATATCTGTTTGTCCTTTATTTCTACATGGTTTTCAAATTCAATTTTATCCCACTCTCTAGCTATAACTTCTGAAGATATGTCTGGCTTCTCTAATAAATCTGGAATAATTTCCACCACCCACTCCTTAAATTCCTCTTTCAGGTAGGTGGAAAAGCACCAATGTCTCATTTTTTGTCATCACCCTGCATTTTTATCTTAACTTTTATTGGTGCATGGTGTGAAATATTTATTGGATGTCTGTTGAAGCCTTCAAATAAATGCAAACATTCCTGAAAAATATAACTTCTATCTTGTGTAGCCCAGTTATTCTCCCTTGGGGATTAATATGTAAATTATGGGTTCTGACTGCTTTCACATCTTCAATACCAAATATTTTCATACATTTCTTCAAACAGCTACCCTCTTTTGTTATATATTCCCTTCTAGGCCCTGAAGTACAACTTTACTATTGCAAATAGTCATCACCTATAAATAATATTCTCTGCTGACAGCTGATTATTTCTCCCCAAATTTTCTTAAGCTCCATAACAGTTTTTGGTAGAATATAAATATACACCAGTGTAATATTCCTCCCTTGCCAAAAGACCCTAACTGCTACATACCTACCATTATTGTCTTTTCCCTCTTATGTCATTATTGGAATCTCTCCAGTAATTAGTATAATTACTTCTCCTTTCATTTGTTCCTGATATTCTGCTGTATATCCATCCTGAAATCTCTTTTTTAATGAAATTCACACAGTGATTTCTTGCCAAATGTGTCTCCTGTAATACTGCTATTTGCACTCTGCATTTCTTAACATAATCCTTTTTGTCTCTACCTGTAATGCCATTTATGTTCCAAGATAATATAGATAGCATAGTCATTATTATAAAAAAATATATTGTTCTCACCTAATATACATGATATTTTTAAATGTATAGTTCCATCTTTTGCACTGCATGCACCCACTGTTTGGTGGCAGGCTGATCTTTTGTAAAGTTATTTCCTCTCATCTCCCTTTGAAACTGTATCACATTTTTTTTCAAAATAATTTGTTTAATGAAACCCTCAAACGAAAAAAAAATATATATACATTTACAAAACACCCCATCCCCTATTGACTTAGATCAGACTCACAAAACTGTATACATCTTCAAGAAATATAGTTTAACCCTCCAGACAGGAACAATTATCTCAAATTGACAGTTGAACCCATAGGCATTATCTAACCTAAAATTAAGGTTATCAGTGCTAAAGTGCATATTACAGCCTATGTTCCAACTTACAATGACTGCTGGCTTTTTTTCACTTTATACCCATCCCAGATGTGAGAAACATGTTATATGCTTTCAGAATTTAGCCCAATGAAAATGTGCACTGGCTATCTTGGTACACTGTTCTATTAAATGCATTAAATAATTAATGCTGCTAGGGAGGCTACTTTCTCTTATTCACATCCCATAATTTCAAACTATTTTTCACTGAACTGCTTGCCATTGTGCCTTTAAATTTTGCATTTCCCTCAGCAAAGAATGTTCAGAATTCTCAAGATCATTTGCACCTGCAGACAGCTGTCTTCATGCAAAAGTACTCAGCAATGAATCTTTGTAAATTTCACTCAGAACAGAATACTTCCTGACTGGACATTTACTAATGGGGAAAAAAGCTAGCATCAGTTGTAAACTTAGCATTTTTTCACGGATTTCATCATTCTGTCTCACTTTAAAAACCTACTTGCTTAGAAAAAAATCACATTTATAACTTAAGGCAAAGACATTCATCTAGGCATTCACCCTTGTAAAAAATAAGAGAAAATATCTTAATTCTACATCAGTGTATTTTTACATCCCAATCCCCACCAGCAGCCCAAGATCACAGCATATTAACATTAAACTTGCTTTTGTCCAGCCTTTCTTATTATACTGTAAAGCCTATATTTCTTACAACTAAAAAGTATTTGGTTACTTTAATATCTTTAGCATATACAACAGTCAATGAAAATACTCCCCAACATTTAAAATACCCCTGACTGCACAATACACAAAACTACTTTACGATGATGCCTCGACACAAACAGAAAATGATTGACTTCAATAACTGGCTTAGTTTTTGGTATCACTTTAAGGGGAACCAGTATCTGCCAGCCTGGGATGACATGATCAACAGATCTTGATGCTTTGCCAGAGATGGTCTTTATCTATCACCCTTGGGATTTCGGCTACTCGCTAAGGCTTTTGCCACCCCCATAGTGCCTTTTTAGGCGGTGTCTCAAGGACAATGTTCCTGACATAAAACTCTGTCTAAAAACAACCTCAAGGTTATGCTGCTAAATGCTAGGAGTGTTAACATGAAACGGCACTCACTGGAAGCAGTCCTCACCTTGGAAGACGCAGATATTTGTGCAGTCACAGAGACCTGGTTCACAGCCATGGACAGCACCCCAGCCATACTGGGTTACACCGCCTTCCACAAGTTCAGACCACAAACTGAAGGCATGAAAACAAAAGGAGATGGTGTATTAATATTCATTTAAGATAAATACACCTCCAGATTGGTTAAACAGTATGATTATCTGGTGATACTTTAGGTGCAATTAACTGTTGGTAGGACACCTATTCAAGTCATTGTCAGCTACAGGACCTCCTCCATGAATCAGGACACCCACTCTGCCTATTTGGATCTACTTGAGTCTATCAAGATACATCCAAACATCACAGTTTTGGGTGACTTTAATTTCCCATCCATTGACTGGGTAAATTACTTATGCTCAAACTCACTTGCTCAAAGTTTCCTCAACTATATTAACTCCAATGTCCTGGACCAGCTGGTTGACACCCCCCACAAGAGGTGGTAACATCCTGGATCTTGCGCTTACAAATATGGGGGACCACTGTAGCATCCCCACTATGTCTTCCCTTGTGAGATCTGACCACAAATCAGTCATATTCAAAGTAACTATCACACCTGCCCCCCCCCCCAGCACCAAGCTAAAAAATTTCTCCAAAGCAGATTATAACCTCTTACAGGATGGTATAAATAGCTTCACTGCACCTTCCCCATCAGGTGGAATTGGCAACTATGCCGAGTTCTACACCAATGCTTTATATAAACACCTATATAACTGCATTGACTTGGCCATACCTGACAGGACCAAAACAAGCTCCTCAAGGAAGAGAAAACCTGCCTGGTGGACAACTGCCATTAACAGGCTTCACAATAAGAGGAAGAAATTGCTGTCTAAGAGTAATAGGGAGTGAGCCCTAAACTGGAAACACTCTCTTAAACAAGAAAATAAGACTTTTTGTGAAGTCCTCCAAAGCAAACTACAAATCTAAATCAGCTTCCTCAACTAAGGACAACCATAAGGTGTTCTTTAGTTACATCCATAACCTAAAAGGAAAGGCCCAGGTTTGTGCCAAACTGGTAAGTTAATGATACCACATATACTGAGCTTGTGGTCAAAGAGAGATCATGCCTGTTAAACTGGGTAGACTTCTTTGAGACAGTCACAAAGGCCATGAATGATGGGAAATCAGTGCATACAGCTTACCTAGACTTAGCCATGGCTTGTGACACTATTCCCCACTCAGGCATCATTGACAAACTCACCCAGCTAGTTATCAAATATTATATCGCTAGATGAGTCACTAACTGGCTCATTGATCAAACCCATATAGTCAAAATAGGGGAATCCACCTACAACAGCAAACATGTAACCAGCGGTGTTACACAAGGATCAGTCCTGGGACCTCTACCATTTGGAATCTATTCCTCCAAAGTACAAGAAAAAACTAAAGGTCTGTGGCTGACAGTTTATGGATGACTGCAAACTGGGAGAGGTTGCAGAATCTCCGAATGATGTCAACATCCAACATGAGGGTCTTACACACACAAATGATTGTTGCGAAAGTAATGGCCTTAAACTCAATGGCCATTAGCCTAGCAACGTCCTATGTCCCTATATATAACAGGCTTATATTGTGAAATATTTTATACAAACACTAGTAAGAACAAAAATTGCTTTACTTAAAGATGATTTCCCCTTTTCAATGTACTTCTAAGCATTATTGACAAACTGGAGTATATGTTTAACAGTACTCCCACACATTTAATAAAGTCAGAAGTCAAGTTTTTTAGTCACTTTTTCTTGCAAAACTATATTTCACAAATATTACTGATGTTTTATAGTCTCCCATTTATTCACTGTCAGTGTTGCTGGTGGTCTTCCTGTTCATCTCCATCTCCTAACACTAGACTCTAGTTCAAGTCCAAGGTACTCCTGTTTCTTATAGGCAACTCCTGTTGCCTTCTTTTTTTCTGTTTCTCAAGCCTTTTCCTTTAGAACATCGGAAAAGGTTTCACTGGCAAAGTCTCTCTATGAACCTTACTGTCAAAAGAATAAGAAGCAGAGTCTGTTCTGCTTGCTGGCTCACTTTTCGTTTGATAAACTTTTTCTAGTTTCTTATTAGTCTAATCTGCATCAAAAATGATTTTGATCCTCCAGGAAAAAATACTCTGAATACAGTTGATACAGCAGCTTGAACTTTACACCTGTCTCGAAACATTATTGTATTTCTAGGAGAAATTTTCTTCTCTTCTGCCTGATACTCATATTTTACAAACACTCTTTCTCTCATGTTTAATACTGTGGCTTTCTGTCACAGCATTGTCAAGATCAACTTTTTCTGCTGGTATGATTTCATCTTAATTAATATAGGTCTGGGCTGCTTTCTTATGGCCAGGTTTGGCACATATACCCAATGTGTCCTTTCAGTTAAACTCTGCTGTGCAATACCAGCCCAGTTTCTTACTTGTGCTTTCATAAAATGAATACAGTCCGATTATTCCAATTTTTCTGGTACAGCAGAAAATCTCAGGTTTTCTCTGGGCACACTCTCTTCTAACTGTACTATTTTTTGAAACAGCTCTTCATGAGAAGCCTCATAGTTGGCCAGCTTTTTCTTCATTTCAACCTCTGATTTTTGCAGTTTTATCAGTTTGTCTGAACAGCTAGTTAAAACTTCTTCTATTATTTTCAGCTATTTGTTATGCGAGTTGAGATACTCCAATGTTTCATTTATTTTTAATCATCTCTTAGTCTCTGTGTACATGTGATTTATTTTTCCACTAAATTACTGGAAGCCATCTCTTGAACCAAAGTTGAAGCTTGACCTTTTTTGCTGAACAACTGCAAAATCCTTACCAGACAGTGTATTTTCTATTCACCCTTTCTGGATGATTTTCTTTCAAGTTTCCATATTTCTTCTTTGCTGGCATCCAGGCAGTGTACTTACTACCCAGTAACTGTTTTTTACCCAGAAAAACAGTTTCAATGGCACTCCTTTTTCTCAGTTTCTGTTTTCACACTGGAAGCGCTGAATTTAAGCTGTTGATCAGTGTCCAGCTATCTTGGAAGTACAATGTTTTTTCTTTATCGGTAATTATAGGTACATCTCTATACTTCTGGAGGAACACATGGAATACTTAAAACATGTTTCGCCAAATGGAGCTCAAACCATACACTTTTTGATTAGGAGATGGCAATTACCCAAACATCAGCTAACCCACCTACACATCCAGCAAATTACTCTTGTGTTAGGAAATTGCCACAACCTTAGATACTCAAGTAGATTTTTAATTGCAATACTGACTCTTGAGATTTTCTGCCTGCAAAATCCCAAGGCTGGCCTGAACACTAAGAGATCTCACTTTCACCATGGCCTGGCACACACAACCCTCCCCTTCTGTCAGGATGTCAGTGGTACAAAATGGTCATCAGCCAGCACCATTTTAGGTATTTCTTTATCCCCCAATGTAGACATTCTCTCCCAAGTTCCAGTACATATGGCCCAATCTGTCTCAGATCTGTGCTAGGGGGTTAGGTATGGTACCTGGAGTTAGGAACTAAGTTGGTGTGGAGAATGGTGCCCACCACAACTCTACAGAAAGAAAGAAAATCTGGGAGCTGGAACAAAGGAAGTGGTACTGCAACAGTGAATCTACTTAAACATCTACAATTATGATAAATTCCTAACACAACTGTACTATGTCCTTAGCACACTGCTGGCAGTACTCACTCTTGGTATGATTCACAGAGCTATTTGCAAGTTGGGTGGCTGGAACAGAGGATGCAATGTGACACTGCTGAAATTATTTCCTTCCTCAACATGAACAATTGTTAAAAAAAATGTATAATAGCTGTGCATATACCCCCAGATAACATTTCCTTATTGGAGGAAATTCTTGCATGGATTTCCAACAATACCCATAATTAAACCATTATCCTTGGTGATATAAATATTAACTGGCTAGATCTTTGCCCTAACATCCCTTCTTTAAAAATCAGTCTATTCAACTTCACTCAGCTCACCACTTCCTCAACCAGACCCAATAAGAACAATAGCTCTGGCTCCTTCTTAGATTGGATTTTAGTCAATGACCCCAATAAAATCTCTGCTGCCGGTACTCTCCCAAGCACCCTTAGTGACCACCTCCCTGTCTTTGCTTGCCAAACTATCCCCTCAATTCAAAAGCCACATCAGTACAAACTAATAAGGAACCTAACTAAATTCAAGCAGGTGAACTTCGTAGATACCCTAAAATAGATTAATAGATTAACTGATGTAGGCTTAAAAACACTCCCTCTAGATGAGGCAGTTATGTACTTCACCTCTACATTTCTTAATATAGTAAACAGCCTTGGCTCCTCTTCGACTAAAATGAATTAAAGTGAATCATGCCCCATTGCTGACTAAAGCTACTAAAGAAATGATGAATTCCAAAGACAAGAGCTGGAAAAAAAGAAGTTACATCTTATCATAATGCTCCATCTGTGTTGTTGATCTTCATCTATTCTTGACTTGTGGGTATGGTTCTGATCCTCGGAACTGATCCAACCGATATATAGCTTGTGTCAGCCAAAAAATCTCTCGAGCTGCTAGTCTACCCACAATGCCCCTCTCTACATTACCTCAGATCGAGTTTGCAATCATACTGAAGAAGACACTCTAATTCAAGCCAGAAAACTTGTCCAAGGTATGCTTAACAATAAAATCCAGTACAGGATGCCGCTCTGCCAGAACTCCAAAGGAGGGGGCAGGTGAGGAGGGATGCAAGAATAGATGAAGATTGACAATGCAGATGGAACTTTATGGTAAGACATAACTTCTTTATCTGATGTTGTCAATCTTCATCTATTCTTGACTTGTGGAGAGTCCCCAGCTGCCTTAGATCCTGGGTGGCCCTAAGGAAGAACATTCCTGAAAACCATAGAACCAAAGGAGGCTCTCCCCTGGAGACCATATGGAATTTGTAATGAGTAATAAAAGTATGTGGTTTAGCCAATGCTGCAGTTGCACAAATTTCTGACATTGAAGCTTTAGAATGAAAAATAGCTGAAGTCGCCACAGATCTGGTAGAATGTGCCTTGACTGGCATAGGCAGTCTTAGATTTTCTTTCGTGTGAATGAAGGAAATACAATCCCTTAACCATCTAGATAGAATAACCTTAGAAAAAGATTTGCCCAAGGCTGCACTTGCAAAGGACACAAATAATTGTTCTGATGGTCTAAATTGCTTGGTTCTATCCAGATAAAAATGTAATTGCCTGTGCACATCCAGAAGGTTCAGGCAGTATTTGCCTTTATTAGAAAAATTTGGGAAAAATACAGGCAAGTCTATAGATTGATTGATATTGGTCTATGAAATCACTTTAGAAAGGAAGGTCAGGTTTGTTCTGAGTGACACTATCTTTATAGAAAACTAAATAAGGGACTTTTGAACATAGAGCCTGTAATTCGGATTCTCATCTCGCCGAAGTGACAGCTATGAGAAACAATGTTTTCCAAGAACGAAATTTTAAATCACATTTAGCTTGCAGGTTCAAACACAGGTAAAGTAAGAGATTGCAATACAATAGTCAAATCCCACAGTGGACGCGGATCCTTGAAATGGGGCTTTAAACTGATGGTGCCTTTAAGAAAAACCTTGCAGAACCTGTGACAGATTAAAGGCTGGTCACCGATACCATTATGGAAATTAGAAATAGCTGCTAGGATAACCTTGATTGTGGAAGCAGAAGGTCCTTTACCAAAAGTGGTAGCTAGAAACTCTAGAAATTTTTATACTGGCACTGAAAAGGGATCCAGACCATTATCAGAAGCCCAAATAGAACATTTCTTCCATTAATAAGGTAGATATTCTGGTGGATGGTTTATGGGATGCCAGCAAAACATGTTGTACAGGAGAAGGAATATCATTATGCCTGGTGATTAATGGAAATGGAGAAACCAAGCAGTTAGCTTGAGAGTCTATAGATTGGGGTGCACTAGTCCGTGAGGATGAGACAGAAGGTCCAGAACTGGGTCCAGAATCCATGGGCGGTGAAGTAGAAGAGGCCAGAGGAAGGGAAACCATATCTGTCGAGGCCAGTAAAGTGCAATGAGGATCACTTTGCTTCTCAACCGAGCTGCTTGCTTGAGAAAAAGGGGGATCAGAGGGCAGGGGGGGGAGGCACAAAGGAGACCCGGGGGCCAGTAATTTAGAGACCACTCATGTGGCATGAGGATGCATCTGCTCAGCTTGTCTGCAATCATGTCTGAACTCCCCAGGGTGTGCACTGCTACCAGAAAATGGTGGAAGTTATGGCCCATTGCCACACTAGGAAGGCTTCAAGACACAGAGTATAGGACTTGGACCCCCTTGCGTGTTGCTGTACCAGACTACAGACTCTGACTGAACAGCTTTTGTCCCCAGAGGTAAGGCAGGATGAACTGCTTGCAATACCAAAAGCACTGTCCTTAGCGCTAGAACACTGACATGCAGATTGCCCTCAGAGGAGGACCAAGTGCCTTGGACTGTCTTCCCGAGATAATGCCTCCCCACCCCATCTGGGAAGCATCCATGGTCACTACAGCCTTGGGCTGTGGGGGGGGGGACAAAAGTGCAGTTTAGAAGAATCTCCCTGGAGTGCATCCATCAGGTTAGGTTGTTTCTGCATTAGCTGGATATGAAAACTAAGTGATTCATGCAGTGGGTTAGAACAGACCATTGGTTCAAAAGCAGCCATTGGAGACGTCTCATGTGAAACCTTGCCATTGGAACTAACATGATCACTGCCGCCATGGAGCCCAATGCCTGCAGAATTTGCTAAACTGTTATTTTGTTTGAGTGAATGAGAGGGTGAACCTGCGATTGTATTTTCTGCAACCTGTGGTGGGGAAGAGATGTCACACAAGACAGAGTATTGAGAGGAGCTCTGATGAATTCCATATCCTGAGAAGGGGTTAGATGAGACTTTGCAAGATTGACCGTGATGCCCAACTGTTGAGATAGTTCCAGAATTAAATCCATTGTTCATAGTAGTAGATGCCTGGTGGAAGTGGTAAGGAGCAAGTCATCTAGGTAAGGAAACACTCAGAATATGTGCAGCCTCAAATGTGCTGTGACTGCTGCCATGCACTTGGTGAACACCCTGGGGGCTGTGGTAAGACCACAGGGCAGCACACTGAATTGGTAATGACTGGCTCCTAGCTGGAAGCGGAGAAACTTTCTTGAGCATTTGTCCATCTTTATATGGTAACACGTATCTTGAAAGTCAATACAGCACACCCAATTGTTTTCCTCTAAGAAGGGAAATTTTGACTGAACCATGACCATCTGGAATTTTGACTGCTGGGCAAATTTTGTTCAGAATACTGAGATCCAAAATTGGTCTCCGGCCCCCTGTTTTCTTTGGCACTAAATAAACGAGTAAAATCCAGATTCTAATTGGTCTGGTGGGACTTCTTGGGTGACTCTTTTTATAGCAGCTTTTGTATTTCTAATGCTGCTTGATCTCACTGACTGGGTGGAATTGTGATGCCCATGCCCTGGCCCAGCAATCAAGGAGCCTCAATCCTCACCACTAACACCAGAGAGGGAGTCTCATATATGAGGAAAGGATAACAAATACACACAGTAAAGTACAATTTCCCTTAAGAGCACACAGAGATTACAGTCAGTCTGGGGCTGGTTGCTCCCTTGCTCCTCAGGTCTCTAATTAAGACTTCTTCCTGGCACAGCTATAGGGTCCAGATCTCAGTCTAGCTGGGCAAACTAAAATCTCCAGCACCCTCTCTGTCCAACAAGTGCTTCATGTCTCTGCCCAAGTAGCTGACACACACACACTTTGAGATAAGATGTTATACAACCACACAGACACTTCTGGGGAAGGCTGGCACAGGTTCTCCAGCTGTGTCCCTTTTACCCAGACTATATGGTAGTAATTACTGCCACCACCCAACTAATACTTATCAGCTACTCAAAGACCCTTAGAAGGGTGTCCAATTATTACTGTGCAGTATTAATATCCGATTGGTAGTATAGCCCAGGGCTAAAGATATTAGAGTTGCCTGGACAGTGAACTCTATAAATATGCAATGTACTCTAGAGCTTAACTTATCTCTACACAAACCAGCCACAGTTAAAAGGTTTTAAAATATTTAATAATAAATAATTAAAACCACAAGACAATACTTTCTACTACAAAAACACACTTCTAAAATAACTTACATACAGCAAAGGCAGTGCTGAATTGGATGTTCAAGGCAAAATGCTTAATCTCTGTTTCTCACTGTTTAAATTGAAACTGCCGTTCTGATAAAATGTTACATCATCTTTTACACTTTCCTGGTGTTCCCAGGCTGACAGAAACTGCATTTACATTATTTTACACTTAGAGCAATAAAGGACATTCCACATGTAAATTCCGGTCATTAACTTTAGCCTTAAAACAATAGGCAGGATGCTTACTCCAGACTCATCGACTCCAAACTCTAACTTCAAAGGAACAGACAAAGTAATTTTAATTAAAAACGACCAACAAGAAATGCTTGACTTAGCTTTCTTTACAGCAGAGGGCAATGTTACCACACTGTTTTAAGTTCAACATTTCAAAGTATTTACAAATGATAGAATTATGTACCAAATCTATTTGACTAGGCTGGCAACCTTCGCCCATCTCTACCAGTCTTCACAGGAATGTTGGGGAGTCTAGCTTGGGTTCTCGGGTAAAGAGTGAAGTGGATTAAATAACTTCTGGAAATGACCCTTACCACCCAGGCATCAGTGGTTATGTGTCGCCAGGCAGTTGGATGCAAGGAAAATCCTCTCCCGACTGCCTTCAGATGCAAGTAATTGGGCCCCCTTTCAGCAGCACTGGTAGGGTTGTCCAGAGAACTCCCTGGAACTCTGATTCTGCACACCACCCCTGTCCCTGAGATGACGTCTTCCACTGTAACTCCCCTCTGCCCCGAGGGGAGTCCTAATCACGTGTATCCTGGAAAGGCTTCTGGGACTTCTTTGAACCACATCTTATCACTCCTTTGATTCCTGGAGTAGGATCGTTGAGGAGTAGAAAAATGTATGCCCACAGCAGAGAGCCTTTCCATCCTTTTCACACCTGGACAGAGTTTCCTTTACGTTGGATCCAAATAAAGAGGATCCGTCACAAGGAGCACTGATGAAGGAAAACTCGAATAGTTCTGCAAACCCACACAGGCGCATCCGTGTGTGTCATCGAATAGCAAAACCTGAACCTGCTGACCTGGTTGTCCCTTCAGCTGCATGCGCAATGAGCCTCAGGGATGAATCAAGATAGACTCCAGAGTAGCTAACTGGGAGGCTACTTTTTCTTGGACCCCCCTCAGCGACTGCACCTGCCAGGGTATCTGACAGTTCCTTGACCTGATCCCTCTGAAGTATAGTGAAGTGTGCCAAAAAGTTCATGGACCTGATGCAGAAGGTCGATGATGCATAGATCTGCTTCCCAAATCTATCCACCACCCTGGACTCTCAGTTAGGAGGATGTACAGTAGAACTTTCCTTGGCTAATTCTTTCTTGGTGGCGGCCACAACTAACTACTAAGCCCTTTGCCCAATGAGGATGGTCTTCCATAGCGGATAATATCTTTTCAAGTATCCAGGGGACAGGTTCTACAGAATCAGGAGCCTTCCAAGCCTGCTGAACGATCAATTTAATTAGGTCATCAGTGGGCGGGGTCACCCAGGAGGTAGACAGGTGAGCACTTTAGGCTTGCAAGTCCATAGATTCCTCAGAGGAAGGGTCTTTGGGCTTCCAATCACTGCTCTGTTTTAGGACCTCAAGAATATTTCCGAAGCAGACGTCTTCTGGGGGTGACCATGGGGAATCCTCCCCCTCATCGAAATCCCTGTCCTCAGTGATGGATTCCTCAGGATAATCAATGTGTTTCCTTTTACACAATCTCTTTCAAGGATGCTCTTCAGTGGGAACATCTGAAGAGGACTCAGAAGAGGGTATACCTTTAATAGGCACATTTTGCAACCTTGGGGCTCACTGTCCAGGGGTCGAGCTGGTGGTAGAACCAAAAAACCTGGGGTCACAAGGAGAGACTTTGGTAACACAGGAGCCTCCTGAGACAAGGCAGTGACCAAAGCTCTTTCAATGGCTTGAAAGGCAGGACCCACTGAAGAGGGATGGGAGCCCAGAACAGACACAAACTCAGAACTGGGGTCACACCCTGCCCCGACAGATCCACCTGACAAACTGGAACAGAGGATGGGTCAGCACAGCCTGAAGAGGCAAGGCTGGCTCCATAGAAAAACTTGGAACTGACTTGAACTCCTTAGGCCCAATGGCAAAGACACGGTCGCCAGGACCCGATGGTGCCAAAGGCGCCCAATGTGTCAGAGCCAGACTCAGCACTGAAGCCACTGGAACCTATAAGGTTGGAGTAGAGAGCTCTAAAGCCTTTGAAAAGGTCGGAGGAGGAGAAGAAGAAGGGGTCATAGGGGAGAAACCCTCTGCACCACAAGAGAGGAGGGGTGAAGATGAGGGAAGTCCCCTGGCTGTCAGGATCTGATCCACCAACCTTACAATATTAACTTCAGAGAGATTTCTGGTGGAGTGGATGAACAACCCAGAAGAGGACTCTGGTCTCTCCAGATGGCGTTCAGGGAGGGGGAATAAGTGGTCCTGGGTTGAGTGTAAATATCAGTCTTCAGCACCATCTGCTGGGCTGTGGGAGATATCGGTGCTGGCACGGCAGTAGTGACAGTTGGTGCCAGTGTCAGAACAATGATCAAGGTAGGACTGGTAGTAGTCAAAGGTTGGGTAAGTATAGTGGTCGGTATCGAAAGCACTGGTATGGGTATCGGTGCTGCAGGTTTAGACTGCTCCAAAAGCTTCATAACTTTAGCTTTTGGTTCCGAAGAGGAGCCTGCAGATGCATGCTTATGCTTCTTAACACAAGTGCTGAAGGAGATGTCAGTACCAAACGAGAGGATTTTGATCCAGAGGCCACAGGAGAGTGGTCGGCCTTGAACAAGACTTCCTTGAATGGGGCTTTAAGGAGCCCATTGAGAATAAGTCTATTTTTCCTCTCTGCTAGAGTTCTGTTTCTGAAACCCTGGCAGATTGTAGAGTCAACATTTAAGTGGGGCACACCCAAACAATACATGCAAGTCATGTTATCTGAGTTTGGCATTTTCCTGCCAAACTCTGTACACTGTTTGAAGCCTGTAGAGGAGCTTTTAGGTTTTCTGCCATTGTCCTAAATAAAAAAGCAGGAGAGGCAGAGAGAAAAGAAAGAATGAGGAAAGGACAGAACCCAGTCACACTGCAAAGAAGAAGAAATCTACCAGTGATAGTAGAAAGATTACCAACAGTAAAAAGGAACACACACACTGAGTGTAGACCAAATATTTTAAAACTATAGAATAAAAATTAGAGAAATAATAAAAGTTTTTTACTTAGCTATGAGAGAGGAATTGGCTGACATGTCTTGTAAGAGTGGCAAATGAGATCTGAGGTAATGTAGAGAGGGACATTGTGGGTAGACTAGCAGCTCAAGAGATTTTTGGCAGACATGAGCTATATATCTTCCGGATTGGTTTAGAGGATCAGAACCGTACCCACAAGTCAAGACTAGATGAAGACTGACATCAAATCAAAACCCTCCTGACCTACTAAAATTTAAACAACTTCAAAACCATGTTAAAAAAAAATAGTCAGCAAAGATAAGACAAATCACTATCTAAACTTTCAGAAAGAAAATAAGCCAAGCTAAAAGAAATTTTGGAATATCATTACTAAATCTAGGTACAGAGAGTAACTCTTGTACTCATCCTGACAAAACTCCACTAGAAACAGACACCATCTTTAACTGTCATTTTATTAATGCTATAGCACACCTCACAACATCCCTTCCCCAATCTAACCCCACTACTCCTTCTAATGGTATCCAATCACACTACTTCCACTATATCCTCCCACTCGGCCAACTCAAACCTACATTCGATTTTAATCTCATCCCTACTGCCACAATAAAAAGACTACTGCTTAAACTCAAACCATGTACCAATGCTCTATGATATGGCATTGAAAAGGCCTTTCATCAAATGGCTTTATAATCAAAAACTGCATTAACAGAAGTTGCTTTTGTGAGATTGCGGTAGAGTGAAGATGGGAAAATTTGCCCTTTCCTCACTGTAGTGCAATCTTGGAGTTGGTATATATATATATATATATATATATATATATATATATATATATATTTAGCGGGGGGGTGTAGCCCCCCCCCCCACAAACTCTACTTCTATTAATGCAATTTTCGATTAAGCCATTCGATGAAAGGCCTTTTTGATGCTGTGTCATAGACCCATGCTCCAGACAATCTACCTAGATAATTCTTAAAGTTAGCTGTGGAATCCATATATATAGCCATCTTTCTAAAAAGATCTGTCCAAGAATGTTATGTCCCCAAAATCTGGAGAAAAAAAAAAGCTTACATTCTTCCTCTTCATAAAACAGGCAAGAATTCTGACATCTGAAACTCCCAACCTTTTGCCATTCTCTCTCCAATCTCTAAAGATCTTAGAAAATGCATTCACACTCAATTCCTACACTTTCTTCTTCATAACCTAATTCCATCTCCTACAGAGCGTGGCTTTAGACTAGGCTATGGCACCACAATTGCCCTTCATACATTTGGACACAATCAACAAAGCCTGTGACTCAGGAAAATCTTCTCCTCTCTATTCCTTGACTTTTCAAAAGATTTTAATACTGTCTCCACCCCCTACTTCTAAATCAACTCTAAAACTGGCCTTTCTCTCTCCTCTCAACTGGTTCTCTAGTTATTTAACGGACAGACAACAGGCTGTCAAATGGCAAGATTCCTTCTCCCCATATCTCAGTACTTCTACTGGAGTTCTCCAGTGGTGCTATACTAGGACCCTGTTATTTAGCATTTTTATTAATAGTTTTGACTCCTCTCTAGGTCAGGGCACATTTATTCAATAAGCTGATGACTCAACAATTATATGCACCTCTAATTCTATAACTGAACTACAACTAACTCAGTCAGCATTCACCACAACTGAGACATGGATGTATAACAATCACCTTTCCCTCAACGCTGAAAAAACCAAACTCCTGCTCTTCACACCCAATAATTATATCACCTTTAACAAAACCCAATTCACTATAGTCTCACAAAGTAACAGTTATTGAGGTCGTTACTCAGACAAAACTGCTAGGGGTGTTTATAGACAAACACCTGAAATTTGACACACACACACACATCAGCAAGACCCACCAAAAACTTGGGATCCTCTATAGGCACAAATACTTCCTTAGCTCATTCCACAAAATAAGTTCTTGCTACCACTTACCTACTATCTTCCCTATTCTATGGTGCACCCCTACTTACTAATCTCTCATCCTCCCTAAAAGCTAAACTTGAAACATGTTACAAAGTTGCAAAATTTGCCCTTAACACCAAACATATTACCCACAACTGTACTGCACTTCACTTTCTCAAATGGCTCGAACTGCCTCACTACCTATCCTACCTACCTACCTATAACTGACTACAGCCCACAAACTAATCTTTAATGACTACAAACCAAATAGGGCTCTCAGATCTGAGAATCAGCACCATTTGCTGGTTCAAAAAACATCCTGTCTGCTGGACAGCTTCTATACTCTTGCTCCACAACAAAGGCCTGGAATGCCTTACCCTTGGACTATTAGAACTACAAAAAATCCTGTACACTTTCAAATCCTCCCTAAAAAAAATTTCATCTTCCAACTGGAACTGGAACTGCACCTGGTCCCCCTCCCTCAAATCATAATCAGCCTCTGCTTAACATATACTTTATTATTGGACATTTAAACTATTTAATTCAAAGTGTAATGCCCTGCTGTTTCCCATCCAGTTATCCAGGTTGCGCTTAAAAAGGGATAATTCAGTATTCTGCTTGATGTGGAGAGGGAGTCTATTCCACAGATGGGGGAGAGTCTCTGGGTCATAACTTTGTCCCACCAAATCCTACTGCTGTCACAGACCAGGTTGAGGTAGCATGTGCAGGTTACTCGAGTGAAGCTTGACTTGTAGATATGCAGCAGTCCCATCAAGGCGGGGTCTGAGATTGCTTTGTATGCCAGACAGAGGTCACGTCTGAGGAGTCTGTATGAAATTGAGTAGACAGGGCTTTTAGCCTCTATGTGTAGGGTAGATGATTGAGGCCCTGGGTTCTCCTGGTGAGGAACCTCTGAAGTCTCTCAAGCTGCTGCACGTGCTTTGTGAGGTACATGATTAAGGGGGCGTTGTACTCAATAATTGGCCAAATAAGGGAAGAATACAGGGATGTTATGACCTCCTTGTCCCTGGATGAGATACCCTTACTTATGAGGTGGGCCATGTAGAAAGCTTTCCATACAACGGAAGCAACATGGTGGTCAAAAGTCAGGTTGCTATCAACCTGGGTGCCCAAATCCCTCACGACTGACTGTATCCTTAGGACGTTGTTATTAATGTGATAATATGTGAGGAAAAAACACAGACAGGCTGCCAAGGTGTCCAGAAACTCAGTAGTAGTTTCTTACCTGTTGCAAATTGTACTTTCGTACCAAAGAAATGAGCCGATAATTCACTGGTTAAAAAACAGAATTTATTTCCACAAACAGAAAGCTGGTAAGCGCTTTCGTCTTGAACCACAGAACTTCATCAGACAAATGACATCAAATACAAAACATCTTTTTATACTCTAATTACTTAAAAATATAGTTCTAGTTACGCCCGCTTAAAGGAATATTCCTATTAGTGCGAAAAAACATTAATGTAGACACTGTAAGTACATAACCTAATAGCAGCCATCAAAAATTATGTATATGTATGAATCTAATGTACTCATATATATATATATATATATATATATATATATATATATATACAATTTAAAACCTAGAATAATTTATTCTTATACATTAAAATAATAAATGTAATTAAATACTCTAAATATATAATATATACAAGTATAAAATATATGATAATAAAAAAGCACACATATGCAAGTCTCTATTAATAAAATCAGGTCATATGTATAAGTAAAAAATATATATAAACAACTGTATGACAGCACTTCTATTAATTTATATAGGTGCAAATCATGTAAAATATTATCTTATTAAGGCCCTAATTCTTAAAAGGGAACTAATGCAATACTTTCATTCAAACCAGGCCAACTAGTGGCATCAAAAAATAATTGCCAATACAGTTCCCTTCTTTCCAGAAGTAATGACCAAGCACCCCTTCTAATATCAGTGCATATGCAATCCATCACAAAAAAATGGGAGTGGCCCTCATTCTCTGTCACATGTTTGCTTAGGGCATTTGTATCCTTCTTTTTACGTATTTCATATAAATGTTCATAAATGTGATTTTTTAGTTTTGTATCCATCTTTCCTATAAAATAACAGCAGCATGAATCACATATTGCACAATACACTACTCTTTCTCAATTACAATTAAATTTCTCTTTGATCTTAAAATTCCTCTTATTAATTTGGAACACATCCCCTTCCTTAATATACTTGCAAAAGTGGCACAGGGCAGTTGTTTGTGATGGCATCCAAGGATATCCTTAATGACTTGGTGGATCTAACTAACTTAGTGCATAATCTCTCGCACAAAGTTGAATTGTTTATGGCTACGCCCCCTAATGATGTCAGATGCCATCCCTGCACGACGAGTGAACGGAATACGGCGTCCTCTAACTTGCAGAACACTCTAAGGGTTTGTAATCTACATTCCCATTTACAAGCTTCTACTAGAGGGAAAGGACCAACGGAGTCCATTCCCTTGGAATCTACATGCAGCAGCTTGATTCTGTGTGGCCAGCGATGTTCTCAAGTAGAATCAGTTGGACTAACTGCTGTTGGAGTCCCACTATTGAAAGACTGGCTGACAACAACCATAACACTAAATAGTGGACAACCCTCTAGGACTGGTTCTGGTAACAAAAGCTTACATTACCTTTTGGAAGAATGTGACTATTATTTAACAAAAATAAAATGGCTACAATTAGACAATGTGTACTTTTATGAATGCATAAAAGAAAAGGTGGTGCCAAAGGGTTTAGGGATGTGGCGTTACCCAAACGGCCTAAAAGCTGATTCTGTCTTTTTTAAGGAATTAACTGCAATGTTTGACCAGCACGGACTTGATTATATGAACTTAGTAATTAAGCACAATAATATTTTAATTGATGAATTAATTCAGACAGTTACTGAATTAGACAATGTTATATGTACTCATAGACAATATGATTTTAAAAATGAACATATTAAAATGTATGATAATATTGATTTGTTAGCTGGTAATATTAAAGCAAGAAAGTTGAAAAAATTAAATAGAGACAAGAATGAATATAGTAACTGTCTAGCATAACCCAGCCTTCCACCTTCACAAGAATGGGGTAATAAATTCAATGTAATTGAGATGGCTGATAACAATGGTGCTTCTAATCATTACTCTCACATAGACCAAGAAGAGCGTTTTTTAGGCAAAGAAGAATACCCCCAACTGAGATGCTCAGAACGTTTGAAGAACAGGATGGGCCCATTAGAAAGGCGAGTCACCCTGTTCCCCAATTTCAGAGCAACCCTTGGCAGAGGGGGGAAGATTGTGAGAGGGAGGAACACTTACAGCAGAGGATGGAATAACAGGAAGTACAAATATTACAGGTTGAAGATGTTTTTGTAGAAAGGCCTGAGATACAAACAGGATGTCAGGACCATTTACTACCTGAATGTTCTATTTTACTTAATACTGCTGGAAACTTTAAGGTTTATAACTTTTCACAGATTAATATAAGTACTAGTCATTGTGATGTGTTTTCAAAGGGTTTGGGCTTTGTACCCTGGCAACGTAGTGATATAGGTAATATCCTAATGGGTTTGAAACTATTCACCCGCAAGGTGAATTTCAGAATATTGTTCCAAAATTCTGTATCTAATCAGACAATAAACCCCCTAGCAATTTCCAGTACCTATAACCCGCCATTACATCCTATGGTATTATTATTTGAAAGGATGTGTGAAACTGATATAAGGAATGTATTGTCTAAACATATAAGTATTGATGAGATCACAAAAAGGGAAGTAGATACTATTAAAGAGATTAAGATGTTTTTAGATAAAATAAGAATTTTGAAACCTGACAAAGGGGGTGGAATTGTTTTAATGAATCATGATGATTATAATAGTAAAATGTTATTTGTATTGAATGGTAGAGGGTACTTGAAATCATCCCTTAATGAATTAAATGGAGCATACCCCAAGATTAATAATGAATTACAGGATTTATTTATAGAGGGCAAAATATCAATTGATACATTAAATTATCTTTTGGTTACACACCCAAGAATCCCTATTACGTTTGAATTACCGAAAAGTACAGTTTTGTACCTACCATAAATGTAGATGTTCGAGTGTTCACCCTGCTGCAGTCATCACACTTGGGTTATCCTGTCATCAGGCGGTCCCGCAGTCGGCCGGATTTCCAAAGTCTTGGTCCGACGTCGGTTGCTGTCGCCTCATCCCTGACGTCAGTGCGCCAGGGGTACATATATTGCAACCGACGCCAGTTTTTCTTGCCCCAGATGTCAGGTGCCCCCAAAAAGGTGATCCAAATTAGTACCAAAAGGGGTGAACACTGTATAAACACAAAATCCCTTCAGCTATAAGCAAATACATCAGAAAGGCATAGCAAAGATTTAGCCAGTAGATCAGAGGGGTTGGAGGGAGGGTAACCTGGACTGCAGCAGGGTGAACACTCGAACATCTACATTTATGGTAGGTACAAAACTGTACTATGTTCATCGTGTTACCCTGCTGTAGTCATCACACTTGGGTTGAGTCTGAAAGCTAAGGTAGGGTGGAGGCATCATAGAGTGTTAGTGGAGGCAATGAGGCCCTGCAGAACTGCAGTGGCGAAGCCTGCCCTGGACTTAGAATAAAGAGGTAAGTGATAGTGTTTGGTGAAGGTGTGTACAGAACTCCAAGTTGCAGCTTCTAAAATTTCCTTGGTAGGAACCCCCCTGAGAAAGGCAGTAGAGGTAGCTGTTGCCCTGGTAGAGTGGGATCTAATGGTAGGAGGAACTGGTTTCCCATGATGGGTATAGCAGAATCGCATGCAATGGCCTATCCATTTAGAAATGGTTTGCTTGGATATGGCCCTCCCTTGAGAAGCTGTAGCATAGGAAACAAAGAGCTGGTCAGTTTTTCTGAAAGCCTTAGTTTTATCCAAGTAGTACCGAAGTTGCCTGTGAATGTCCAAGGAATGCAGGAGTCTCTCACCTTTGTTCTGTGGATTGGGGAAGAAAGTGGGTAGGTGGATGGTTTGATTTAAAGCTACACTGGAAACCACCTTAGGCATGAAGGAAGGATTAGTTCGTAGAGAAACTCTGTCTTGATGGAAAATGAGGAAAGGTTCCACTGCCATAAGTGCCTGTAATTCTGAGACTCTCCTAGCAGAATTTATTGCCAGGAGCAAGGCAGTCTTCCAGGATAGGAACTGAAGGTCTGCAGAAAAAGCTGGTTCAAAGGGAGGTAGCATTAGTTTTTCCAGAACAAAGTTGAGGTCCCATGTTGGTGTAGGGGCTCTTCTAGGTGGTCTAATGTTTTTTGCCCCTCTGAGGAACTGCCTTAGAAGAGGATTGGAAAATAAAGGTGGATTAGTGTGGTAGTGAGCTGAAATAGCTGAAGCATGGATTTTAATAAGAAGGAAAGACCTTTATGCAACATCTCAGCTAAATACTGCAGAATGTGAGCCATATGAGGCTGAGTTGTGTCTTGGCCTTAAGCTTGGTTCCAAGCACAAAACCTTTTCCATTTGTCCGAGTAAGCCTTCCTGGTGCTTGGCCTCCTGGCCTCTAGAATAACATCCAGTACTGCTTGTGAAAGTGGGGCTGGTGGGATGCTTAATTGATTTGCCATGCAGCCAGGTTTAAGGTTTTGATCTGGCTGTGTAGAATCTGCTTGTCTTGCTGCGTGAGTAAATAAGGAATTTGAGGCAATATCCATGGTGGGCTGTGAGCCATATTCTTCAATAGTGGGTACCAGTGCTGGCATGGCCAGTCTGGGGCTATGAGAATCAGTCAAGGTTTCTCCTTTTTGACCTTCAAAAGAACCTTTGTGAGAAGAGGTAATGGAGGAAAGGCATATGCTGTCAGGTGTTTCCAACTGAAGGAGAGAGCGTCCACTTTCCAAGCTTGATGGTGGAATGTCCTTGTACAAAATTTTGTCAGCTGGTAGTTTTGAGGACTGGCAAACAGGTCTATATTTGGCAGACCCCATCTTTGAGTTATCATTGTAAATATTTGTGGGTCTAGCTTCCACTCGTGGGGATCTTTGATGTTTCTGCTTAGGTCGTCTGCCAATGTGTTTTTCTGTCCTGGCAGGAATTGAGCCTGTAACTGGACTTGGTAGGCCAGAGCTGTATTTCATAAGATTATTGCTTGCCTGCAAAGAAGGTAGGAATGTGTGCCCCCTTGTTTGTTTATGTACCACATTACTGTGGTGTTGTCCGTCTTTATTGCAAGTTGTCCTGGCTGTAGTAGATCCTTGAAGGCTGTCAGAGCTTTCTGTACAGCTAGCATCTCTTTTTGGTTTATGTGCAGTTTTCTTTGTTCTGCAGTCCATAGGCCTTGAATGCATTGCCCTGCCATGTGTGCCCCCCAGGCATAGTCTGAAGCATCTGTTGTGATAGTTTGCCTGGGTGGGGGCAAGATGAAAGGCTGACCCTTGTTGAGGTGACATGCTTGTTCCCACCATAGAAATTCCTGTTGAAGGCAGGGAATGAGAGATATCACTGTGTCCAAGCTGTGGCTGGGTTGAGACCATACACTTTTTAGGTACCACTGTAATTTCCTCATATGCAGTTTTACAAATGGTATTATCAGAATGCAAGATGCCATGAAGCCCAAAGCCTGCAGAATTTTTCTTGCAGTTAATTGGGTCTTTGTTGCCATTGTCTTGAAATATTGAGTCAGTTGTAATTACTTGTCTGGTGTAAGATAAGCCTTCTGGGCCGTTGTGTCCAAGCTGGCACCCATGAATGTCATTTTTTGTGAGGGTACTAGTTTTGACTTCTTTTCGTTTACTGTGTACCCCAGACAATTTAGTAGATGCTTCACAAAAGCCAGATGTTGTAAGAGAATGTATTTTCTTTCTGCTTGGATGAGGCAGTCATCCAGATATGGATATATTTGAATTCCTCTTTGTCTGCAGTATGCAATTACTGGTGCCAGGCATTTTGTGAATACTCTGGGCGCAGTAGATAAGCCAAAGGGCAGTGCAGAGAATTGATAATGGGTTGAACCTGCAATGAAACGGAGGTATCTTCTGCAACTTTGTCTGATAGGGACATGCAGGTATGCCTCCTTGAGGTCCAACGTTACCAGCCATGCTTCCTTGCCCAACATGAGAAGTAGCTGCTGTAGTGTTAGCATCTTGAATTTGGGAACTTGTAAGTGTTTAGAATTGAAAGGTCCAGAATTGATCTCCAAGCATTTTCTTTCCTGGGTACTAGGAAGAGTCTTGAGTAAAATCCTTGGCCTTGCTCTTGAGTTGGTACCCTTTGAATGGCTCTCATGGCCATGAGAGCTGTAATTTGTTTTTTGAGCCTCTGCCCTTTGATTTTGTGGCAGGTTTGGCATTCCTCTTTTTATTGGTAAGATGTGAAAGTGGAATCTGTATCCTCGTAAAATTATGTCTAGGACCCATTTGTCCTTTGTGACCATGTGCCAGTTGTCTGCAAATAGTGCTAGTTTTCTCTCCAAGGGGGCTGACAAAAGAGCTTTGTTTGGCCAGCTGAGGTGCAAGTCATTGAGTTTGCCTTCTGGTGGGTTGAGACCTGTCTTCTCCTCCCTTCTGGGTTGGAGTGCCCCACTGGCAAGGCTTATACTGAGCTTGTGGTTGTCCTCTGCCCCTTGGGTGCCTGTATTTACCCCTCTGAGGCCTGTCAGTGGCTGGAAAGGACCAATTTTTTGTTGGCCAGTTTCTGCTGAAGCGAGGGGGTTGTACTTGTAGAAAATCTTTGACTGTCTGCATTGATTTCGCCTTATCTTCCATTTCCTTTAAAACTTCTTCTGCTTTAACACCAAAAAGAACATCCTGCTGTAAGGGAGCATCTAATAGTTTTGCTTTAACATGATCAGTCAGACTTTGTTCTTTTAACCAGGCATGCCTACTTATAACTGATCCAGTGACAGCTGCTCTGCAGGAGGCCTCTAAAGAATCAAACCCACATTGTAAGGTATGTTTGCCCACCTGCTCGGTGGCGTGCAACACATCCTGCACTTCTTTCATTTCAGATTGTTGAGGTAAGGTGGTTATCTTTTGTTTTAACTGAGAGATCAGACATTGCTGATACTTAAGCATATGAAATTGACAGTTTAGTGCTCTCATAGCTAAAGTGGCTGAGGTGTAAACCTTTTTCCCCCATCTGTCTAGTGCTCTTGAATCCCTTTCAGAAGGTACTGGATTTTTAGCCATGGAAGCCTTAGCCCCCTTGGGACCCTGGGAGATAGTCTCTGGGTCAGCTACTGGGCTTTTGTAAAGGAATTTGTGGGAATCAGGTACTCTGTAGTATCTGTCAGGCTTGGCCGGGGCAGGAGGTAGAGTCAGGGTTGAAACTGGATTCTAAGTAGACATCATCCACAATGTCCAAAACAGGAGGGATGGCTAGAGGTCTGTGTTGGGGGAGTAAAAGAAACTCTCTCAGCCTTTTCTTGGAATCAGAGTAATCCTGACCTTCCCAGTGAAAATGTTCCCCTCATAGTGTGTAAAGTTTCCCCAAAAGAGTAATCTTCTGGAGGAGAAACTGGTCCTTAGAGGAATCCGAAGAAATAGACAGTTGTTCAGAGGAAGCAGAATCTTCCTCTTGTCTAGGCCTTTTGTCAGGAGGAGGCTGTGAACCCCTGATAAGAGAAATCAAATCTTCTGCCATTTTGAGCATCTGTTTCTTAGGCATAGGGCCTTGAACAGGAGACTGAAGTGAAGTCTTTTTTGATTTAGAAGGAGTCTTCAACTTGGAAAATGTTTTGACTGTAAGAGTCGTCGGTCTGAAAACGCCTTCAGAAACCGAAGGCGTTTCAGAAGTACCGACATCCTTGGAAGGTAAATCGTTGGTAGGGCCTGAAGTAAAAGGCTGCGTCAGCCTAGTACATTCTGACAAAATATCTGTAGCGGTCTCGGGTTCCAGAACTGCGGTAGTCAGAGGCTGCATCGGAGCCTCACTGATAACCGGAGAACCGGAGACCGGATCAACCGAGGCCTTGGAATCGGACTTAGGCCTGGGCTGTCGGTCCTTGTCCCTGTGCTTTTTGTGCATGCCGGTAGTCGGTAGCTCCGACGGCATGTTATAGTTAAATTTTCTACCAAAAAAGTGTTGTGCGAAATCAAATCGTCTTTTAATAGTACGTTTATTAAATCTAGCACAAAAACGACAAGAAGTGACGTCGTGATCAGGGCCTAGGCAAGGTATGCAATAAGAATGAAAATCCTTATGAGGTATTTGCTTCCCACAAGAAATACAATTGTTAACTTTTTCTGACATCGGTCTGAGGCAAGAAAAGTTTCCCCAACGGGGTACTTAGCTTTATAGAAGACTTCAGTCTGAAATTCGAATTCGAAAATCTCAGGAGTCGGCCGACTGGCACTTGCGAACTGCTTCTGTTTCGGGCACCACACGGCAAGAAAGACTGAAGAAAATGGCGTCGGTTGCAATATATGTACCCCTGGCACACTGACGTCAGGGATGAGGTGACAGCAACCGACGTCGGACCAAGACTTTGGAAATCCAGCCGACTGCGGGACCGCCTGATGACAGGATAACCCAAGTGTGATGACTGCAGCAGGGTAACCCGATGAACATATACATAAAGACTTGGCACAGCCCCCCATGCGCCCAATAGTTGATTCGAAAGGGTCCATCACACAACCCCTAGCAAAATATTTGGACTCAAAGCTTAAACACTTGATAAGTAGCGAGACATATATGTAAGGACTCATGGAGTTTTTAAAGATCAAGTAGTAATATTCCATTTAAGGAGTCGTACATATTTCTCACCACTGATATAAAGGACCTTTATTCTATTATTCCTCATAATATAGGTCTTGAATGGTTTACAGTTTCTGTATGATAAGAAAATTAAACATTTTGATGTTTTACTATACAGTCAACTCATGGAAATGGTATTGAAGAATAATTTTATCTTATTTAATATTGAGATTTTTTTGCAGCAAGAAGGGGTTGCTATGGGTTTAGTATGTGGGGGCTTGTATGCCAATATTGTAGTAATGCAATGGGAGAAGTATGTATTTTCTAGTAATTTCTTCACTCACATCAAATATTACTGCCGCTTTTTGGATGATATTTTTGTGATTTGGGAAGGACATTTTGAAATGATTAAGGAATTCATGGATAATATAGGGTCCACTACACAATTTTTTTAAATTTACTTGGAATGCTAATTTACATGAAATTGCTTATTTAGATGTTTTATTATATAAAGATTATGAAAATAAGAGAATTTTATCTAAACTTTATAGAAAAATTACATATTCCAATTCATTACTACATTACAGTAGTATTCATCCATATAACAGAAGAAAGCCATAGTCAAGGGGCAATTAGTTTGAGCAGCTCGGATGGTATCAAACATGGATGACTTCTTAGATGAATGTGATTGTTTGAAAAATATGTTTTTAAAAAGAGGTTATCCCTTTAAGTTGGTGAACAATATCATCATAGAAGTAGTGAACAAGAGAGAAAGGAATTTTTATTTACCCTTGCTAACTGATGACTATGTACAGGATCAAACAGCAACAGATGTACCTATTAGGATAGAAGGAACTATAACATGTCCTTTATTTCCAATTTTACTACAGATAGTATGGATATAAAAAATATTCTAGAGAGGAACTGGATTACTCTGAAACAAGAGAAGAATATGAGACAAGTTACAGATGTGAGTCCAATAATGGTATTTAGGAGAGGAATGAGTCTAAAAAACTCCTTTGAAAGGGTTAATAGTGGAATAATGAAAAGGAGTGGTTACATGAGTAAATGTGGCATGTGCCACTTTTGCAAGTATATTAAGGAAGGGGATGTGTTCCAAATTAATAAGAGGAATTTTAAGATCAAAGAGAAATGTAATTGTAATTCAGAAAGAGTAGTGTATTGTGCAATATGTGATTCATGCTGCTATTATATAGGAAAGACGGATAGAAAACTAAAAAATCATATTTATGAACATTTATATGAAATCCATAAAAAGAAGGATATGAATGCCCTAAGCAAACATGTGACAGAGAATGAGGGACACTCCTTTAAGTTTTTTTGTGATGGATTGTACATGCACTGATATTAGAGGGGTGCTTGGTCATTACTTCTGGAAAGATGGGAACTGTATTGGCAATTATTTTTGATGCTACTAGTTGGCCTGGTTTGAATGAAAGTATTGCATTAGTTCCCTTTTAAGAATTAGGACCTTAATAAGATAATACTTTACATGATTTACACCTATATAAATTAATAGGTGTACTGTCATACAGCTGTGAATATATATTTTTTACTTATACGTATGACCTGATTTTATTATTAGAGACTTGCATACGTGTGTTTTTTTATTATCATATATTTTATACTTATGTATATTATATATTTAGAGTATTTAATTATATTTATTTTAATGTATAAGAATAAATTATTCTAGGTTTTAAATTGTACATATATTATATATATATATATATATATATATATATATATATATATATAAAATGTACACTGGATTCATACATATACATAATTTTTGGTGGCTGCTATTAGGTTATGTATTGACAGTGTCTACATTAATGTTTTTTCACACTAATAGGAATATTCCTTTAAGGGGGCGTAACTAGAACTATATTTTTAATTAGTTAGAGTATAAAAAGATTTATTGTATTTGATGTCATTTGTCTGATGAAGTTCTGTGGCTCAGGATGAAAGTGCTTACCAGCTTTCTGTTTGTGGAAATAAATTCTGTTTTTAACCAGTGGATTATCGGCTCATTCCTTTGGTACAAAAGTACAATTTGCAACAGGTATGAAAGTACTACTGAGTTTCTAGACACCTTGGCAGCCTGTCTGTGTTTTTTGCAATAATATGTGAGGACATCAGTCTCCCCAAAGTGGATGATAATGCATTTTTTGGCATTCAGCTTGAGGCCATGTTTCTGGCACCAGTCATTTGTTTAGGTGAGACCCTCTTGGAGTCCGTCTACATCACTTGGGGTACTGAAGACTGCACACAGCCTGCAGACATCTGCAAACTTGGTCAGCTACAGCCCACTGGTTTTGGTCTGCACCTCAGAGAAGTATATCCTGAACAAGAGTGATCCCTGGGGTATGCCGCTCATTACAGGTCTACTGCTTGAGGTGGTTTCCCCTATTCTGAATAGGTGGGATCTAGCAGTGAGCCAGTTTGCCACCTATCTGTTAACATATGGAGCGATGCCATATGTTACCGCAGATGTAACAAATGACAATGCAGTAAGTTATGTTCTTACCATAACATTCCATCTGTGTTGTCAATCTTCATCTATTCTTGACAGATGGGTTACAGTTCTGATCCTCGGAACTGGCTCAGCTGTTATATAGCTCATGCCAGCCAAAAAACTCTTGAGCTAAGAGTCTACCCACAATGCCCTTCTCCACATTACCTCAGATCGAGTTTGCAGACTTACAGAAAAATAGGAGGCAACTAAACTGAATGAAGAAGCCATATCCAAGGTGCATCCTAACAAAAAATCCAGAACAAAGGTTCACTCCCCCAGGAATCCACAGGAGGGGGAAGGAAAGTGGGATGCCAAGAATAGATGAAGATCGACAACACAGATGGAAGGTTATGGTAAGAACATAACTTCTTTATCTGATATTGTCAATCTTCATCTATTCTTAACAACTGGGACAGAGTCCCCAGCTACTTTAGATGCTGGGTGGCCCTGTGGAAGGATATTCCTGAGAAAGTATAGTTGTATACCCTTACCATAAATGTAGATGTACGAGTGTATTCACTGTTGCAGTCACCACACTTGGGTTATCTGCCTGCAGGTAGCCCTCAGTCGGCCCAAATACCAGAGACTTAGTATTTCTGCATTTTATGCTGTTGCTCCAGGACTGACGTCAGGTCGTCAGGGGTATAAAAACAGGCAGCTGACATCATTACATCAGTTTTTCTTGCCCCAAATGTCAGGAGCCCCCCAAATAGGGAGCTAGGTTATGGTGGGGAAAACGCCACCAGTAAAAAGTAAATACCAATACCAATACCCCAGAAGGGGTTAGTAACAGTCACAGATAGGAGAGAGAGAGAGAAAACCAGGGGGCTGGAGGGAGGGAAACCAGGACTTCAACAGTGAATACACTCGAACATCTACATTTATGGTAAGTGTACACAACTGTACTATGTTTCACTGTTGCAGTCATCACACTTGGGTGGATTCCCAAAGCTGTAGAAGGGTGGTGGCAGTCAAGAAGGGTTAGGGCTGGCTAGTATGCCTTGCAAGACTGTTGTAGTAAATCCTGCCCTGGATTTGGAAAAGATAGGCAGGTGGTAAAGCTTAGTGAAGGTGTGTACCGAACTCCAGGTAGCAGCCTCCAGGATGTCCCTGGTAGGGACTCCCCTGAGAAATGCTGTAGAGGTAGATGTTGCCTTAGTGGAATGTGTTCTGACCCCCTGAGGGGTTGGCTTCCCGTGGTGCTTGTAGCAGAAAGCTATCTATTTGGAAATCGTTCATTTTGAAATGGCTTTGCCCTCTGCCCCTGTTGCAAAGCTGACTAGTAAATGGTCAGATTTTCTGAATGGCTTAGTAGAATCTGAGCTGTCTGTGCAGGTCTAAGGAGTGCAGGATCCTTTCCCCTTTATTTTGAGGATTAGGGAAGAACGTTGGCAAATTAATGAATGGATGGATTGAGAGCCACACTGGACACCACTTTAAGCATAAAGGAAGGGTTAGTCCTGAGGGAAACCGTGTCAGCTTGGAAAATAATGAAGGGTTCCACAGCCATCAGTGCTTGTAGCTCAGACACTCTTCTAGCTGAAGTGATGGCTAGAAGCAAGGCTGTTTTCCAAGAGAGGAATTTTAACTCTGCTGATGCAGCAGGTTCAAAGGGGGGGAAGCATGAGCTTTTCCAGTACAAAGTTAAGGTCCCAAGGAGGGATGGGTGGTCTCCTTGGTGACCTTAAGTTGTTTGTCCCTCTCAGGAACTGTTTGATAAGAGGGGGTGAGAATAGAAGTGGCTCAGTGTTGTAATGAGCAGAAATGGCTGAGGCATGTATCTTAATGGAGGAGAAGGACAGGCCTTTGTGGAGTAGATCTGCTAAGTAATCCAGGATAAGAAGCAAAGAGGGCAGTGTTGTGTCCTCTCTTTAGACTGAATCAATGAGCAGAACCTTTTCCACGTATCAGCAAAGGATTTTCTTGTACTGGGTTTTCTGGGTTCAAGAATGACGTCCAGCACCTGTTTGCTTAAGGTCGCTGGGGGAGAATTCAAGGAATAAGCCAGGCTGCAAGATTTAGGGTTTGCAGTTGTGGATGCAGAATCTGTCCCTCCTGCTGAGAGAGGAGGGTTGGATTCTGGTGTAGGTGCCAGGGTGGCACCAATGTCAGGCTGAGCAGGAGTGGGTGCCAGTGCTGGCGTGGCCAGTCCGGGGCAATCAGAATTGTCCTTGGTCTGTCCTGTTTTATCTTGAGTAATACTCTTCAAAGGAGGGGCAGAGGGGTAAAGGCATAGAATGAAATATTTACCCACTGAAAAGATATGGCATCCACTTTCCAGCCCCTGCTGTGAGGATTCCTGGTGCAAAATATGCTGTGCTGGTGGTTGTAGGGGGAGGCAAAGAGATCCACCTCTGGGGTCCCCCATTTCTGAATCAGAACGTTGAAGGTGCTGTGCTCCAATTGCCACTCATGTGGGTCTAGGAGGTTTCTGCTTTAGTCATCTGCCAGTAAGTTTTGTTTGCCTGTCAGAAATTGAGCTTGCAGATGGACTTGAATGTCCAAGGCCGTGTTCAACAGGGCCATGACTAGCCTGCAGAGTGGGTAGGAATGGGTTCTCCCCTGCTTGTTGATGTACCACATAACTATGCTGTTGTCTGTGTTTATTAGCAGTTGTCCTGGAAAGATTAGGGATCTGAAAGCTGTCAGGGCATTCTGTACAGCTAGCATCTCTTTTTGGTTGATGTGCAGATGAATTTGACTTGGGCTCCAGTGGCCCTGAATACATGTTCCATCCATGTATGCCCCCCAGGCATAGTCTGATGCATCTGTGGTTAGGGTCTGGGCAGCTTGGAGTTGAGTAAATGGCAGTCCCTTGTTGTGGTTGCATGCTTCTGCTCACCACAGGAACTCTGTCCTAAGACAGGGTATGATAGGAATGACTGTTTCCAGGTCCTGAGAATGTTGGCACCAAAGACTTTTAAGTACCACTGGAGTTTCCTCATATGCAGTCTTGCATATGGAATCAGCAGTATACATGAGGCCATGAACCATAGGGCTTGCAGTATTTTTCTTGCAAATAGTTGGGTTCTGGTGGCCATTTGTTTGAAGTAGTCTGTCAGACAGACTTGTTTTTCTGAGGTGAGGAATGCCATCCGGGAAGTTGTGTCCAAGCTTACTCCCAGGAATACAATCTTTTGACTGGGTACCAGTTTAGATTTCTTTTCATTGATGGTGTACCCCAAGGAAGTGAGAAAGTTTTTCACAAAAATCAGGTGCTGCAGCAGCAATTCCTGACTGTCCACCTGAATCAGGCAGTCGTCCAAGTACGGGTAAATTTGGATATTTCTCTGCCTGCAGTATGCAATGGCTGGAGCCAGGCATTTTGTGAATACTCTGGGTGCAGTAGATAAGCCAAAGGGAAGTGCAGAGAATTGATAATGCATAGACCCTGCCCTGAAATGTAGATACTTTCTGCATGATTCCCTTATGGGGATATGCAGATAGGCTTCTTTTAAGTCTATGGTGACTAACCAGGCATCCTTGGCTAGTATAGAAGAAGCTGTTGCAGGGTAAGCATTTTGAATTTTGGTACTACCAGGAAGGTGTTGAGAATGGAAAGATCCAGGATTGGGCACCAAGAGCCCTCTTTCCTGGGTACAAGGAAGAGTCTGGAGTAGAATCTTTGACCCCTCTGTTCTACTGGAACCGGCTGAATAGCTCTGATATTGAGCAGGGAAAGTACTTGGTTTTGAGCCTCTGCCCACTGGTTTGGAGGAAGGTCTGGAAACCCATTTGGGGTTGGCAGTGAATGGAAATAAAATTTGTACCCCTGGGATACAATGTTAAGGACCTACTGGTCCTAAGTGATGGATATCCAGTTTTTTGCCTGAAGGGCAAGTTTTCCTCCTAAGGGCACAAGCAATTGGGCAGGGCTGGGGAGTGGAGTAAAGGAGTCATTGTGAGCTTTTTTCTGTAAGGAGGTGGCTTGCCACTCCCTGTTGCTTAGATCTCTGCATACCCTGAGACTGAAGTCTGGGTGGTTTGTTTCCCCTGGGTCTGGTTTGAGAAGGCCTGGAGGGGGCTGGAAAGGCCCAGTGTTTGGAAGAGCAATGCCTACTGAATCTAGGGGGTTGCACTTGTAAGAATTCTTTAACAGTCTGCATAGACTTAGCTATTTTTTCCATCTTTTTAAGAAACTCTTCTGCTTTGGTGCCAAATAAACAGTCCTTATTCAAAGGAGCGTCTAGTAACTTTGATTTGATATGGTCTGGCAAGGTCTGCTCCTTCAGCCAAGCATGTCTTCTCAGTACAGAGCCAGTGACAGCTGCCCGGCAAGATGCTTCTATGGTGTCAAAGCCACACTGCAAAGTATGCTTGTTGACTTGGCTTGCAGAGTGCATAAGCTCCTGCAATTCTTTATTTTCTGCACAGTCTGAAAAGGTTGCCACTTTTTGTTTAACAAGTTCCATAATATGTTGCTGGTACTTCAGCATGTGAAACTGACAATTCAATGCCCTAATAGCAAGAGTTGCAGAGGTTTATACCTTCTTACCCCATCTGTCCAAAGCTCTGGAATCCCTGTCCGAAGGGGTGGGATTCTTGGCTGTAGTAGCCTTGATACCTTTAGGCCACTGGGAAATGATCTCTGGGTCAGCAGTAGGATTCTTGAAAAGAAATTTGTGAGTGTCAGATACTCTGTAGTACCTGTCTGGTTTCCTAGGGGCAGGAGGTAAAGTGCCAGGAGTAAGACTAAATTCCATAAAAACATCATCCACAACATCCAGGACAGGGGGTATTGCTAATGGCCTGTGTTGAGACAGCTCTAGAAATTCTCAGAGTCTCTTTTTGGACAGAGGATAGTCTTGGCATTCCCAGTGGAAATACTCTCATAAGGTATGCAAGGTTTCACCAAATAAAAAAATCCTCTGGAGGGGAGGCAGAGGGAATGGATTCCTCTGCATCTGAATCCTCATAAGCATATAAGGGCATGTCTTCATAATCAAAAATTTCAGAGTCATCGGACTCCTGGTCTGTACAAGATGAAGGGGACTGGAGTCTGTCTCTTAGCACGGTAAGGCTGACTTCCCCTAATCAGCGTAATAAGGCCTTCAGCCATTCTAAGCATTTGTTTTTGTGGCATGGGAGCAGGTGCATGCATTTTGGTTGTTGGTTTTCTAGGCGTAGTGCATACTCTGGGCCTAAGAAACTCAGTAGTTTTGGTAAAAAAAAGTTGTTGGTTTGAGTCAAACATTGTTGAATGAATAACTGCCTCCGAAGCCGGTGCCTGCTCAGGGGCTCCGGACCCATCCAAGGTAGAGACATCCACAGTCGATGAAGAGTCTCGTGGCATACCAGACTCTGAATGTGTCTCAGTAGAGGCCTGCAAATCCACTGAAGTGGGCATCAGGGGCTGCAAAAGTGCCTCACTGAGTACCGGCAGACTGGCAACTAGCTTAACGGAAGCATCGACGGCGGTTTTGGACCTATACGGTCTGTCTCTGTCTTTATCTTTACATTTTTTCATAATATCAGTAGTCGGATGGCTTACCGAAGCCAATTCAGAATACGGAGATCGAGAGCGAAAGAATTTGGCGACAGAGCCCAACGAGGAATGGTTTGGGCATTAAATAAGGCACAAAACCGACAGCAAGGGACGTCGTGGTCTGGGCCTAAACAAGTGATGCAGTAAGAATGAAGATCTCTGTGAGGTATTTACTTTCCACAAGCAAGATAATTGTCAACTTTTTCTGACATTGGTTAGAGCAAGAAAAAAAGATCCCCAACGAGGTACTTAGCTTTAGAAGACTTCAGGATTATTAAATTCATAAATAAAAATTCAGGTAGTGGCTGACAGGCACTTGCGAAAGTACAGTTGTGTACACTTACCATAAATGTAGATGCTCGAGTGTATTCACTGTTGCAGTCATTACATTTGGGTTATCTGCCTGCAGGTAGCCCCCAGCCGGCCTTAATACCAGAGTCTTGGATTCCTGCATCGGATGCCGTCTCTTCTTCCATGACATCAGGTCGTGAGGGATATAAAACATGCAGCCGATGCCATTACATCAGTTTTTCTTGCCACAGATGTCAGGTGCCCCCACAAAGTGAAGGAATTATAGGTTATGTTACACCTCCATCAAAAAGCAAATACACCAGAAAGCTTAAAACAAGAAGCAAAGGTAGAGCCAAGAGAAGTCAGGGGGCTGGAGGGAGGGTAACCAGGATGACAACAGTGAGTACACCCGAACATCTACATTTATATGTGTACACAACTGTACTATGTGCTTCATGTTTCACTTTTGCAGTCTTTACATTTGGGTTGATTCCCAAAGCTAAGGAAGGGAGCAGGAAGTTAGAGAGCATTAGGGCCAGCTATTAAGCCCTGCAAAACTGCAGTGGCAAAACCAGCTCTGGATTTAGAAAAAATAGGCATGTAGTAATGCTTGGTGAAGGTATGTACAATGCTCCAGGTAGCAGCTTCTAGGATGCCCCTGGTAGGGACCCCTCTGAGAAAGGCTGTAGAGGTAGATGCAGCCCTGGTGGAATGTGATCTTATCCCCTGTGGGGTAGGCTTTCCATGGTGCTTATAGCAGAAATGAATGCAATGGGCTATCCATTTAGAAATGGCTTGTTTTGAAATGGCCTTCCCCTCTGCCCCTGCAGCAAAGTCAACTAGCAGTTGTTCAGATTTTCTGAGAGGCTTAGTCCTGTCCAAATAAAATCTAAGTTGTCTGTGCACGTCCAAAGAGTGCAGAATTCGTTCTCCTTTGTTTTGTGAATTCGGGAAAAAGGTAGGCAAATGAATGGACTGATTTAGGGACACACCAGACTCACCTTGGGCATAAAGGAAGGATTGGTCCTGAGGGAAACCCTGTCTGCATGGAAGATAATGAAAGGCTCCACTGCCATGAGGGCCTGTAATTCAGACACTCTTCTTGCTGAAATGATGGCTAGAAGGAAGGCTGTTTTCCAAGAAAGGAATTTCAACTCTGCAGTTGCAGCTGGTTCAAATGGAGGGAGAGTGAGCTTTTCCAATACAAAGTTAAGGTCCCAGGCTGGAGTAGGGGCTCGCTTGGGGGGGTCTTAAATTTTTAGCCCTTCTGAGGAATTGCTTTAACAAGGGTTGAGAGAAGAGGGGTGGTACAGTATTATGTATTGAAATTGCAGAGGCATGAATTTTAATTGACGAGAAGGTTAGGCCCGTGTGGAGCATTTCTGTTAAGTACCGACGAATATGAGGGTAAACTGGACACCGTAGTGCCCATACCCTGGGTCTGGCACCAGGAACAGTATCTTTTCCACTTTTCAGCATAGGATTTTCTAGTACTATGTCTCCTTGAATGACATCTAGCACCTGCTTACTGAGGGATGCTATTGGAGAGCTCAAGGAATTAGCCAGGCTGCAAGGTTCAGGGTTTGAAGCTGAGGGTGCAGAATCTAGCCCGCCTGCTGGGACAGCAGGGAAGGTGTCTGAGGTAGGTGCCATGGATCCAGCAGTATCATGATGCGCAAGAGGGGGTACCAGTGCTGGTGAGGCCAGTCTGGTGCAATAAGTATTGTCTTTGGTTTGTCCTGTTTGATCTTTAGCAGACCGTTCGATAGGAGAGGCAGAGGGGGAAAGGCATAAACCGAGAGGCTTTCCCAGGTAAAGGACAGGGCATCTACTTTCCAAGCTTGACTGTGGGGAGTCCTTGTGCAGCATTTGTCCAATTGGTAGTTCTGGGCGGAGGCAAACAGGTCTATCGCTGGAGTCCCCCATTTGTTCCTCAAGAAGTAGAATATTTTGGTTCCAGTTTTCATTTGTGTGGGTCATGCGATTTCTGCTTGGGTCGTCTGCCAGAGATTTTAACTTGCCTGGCAGGAATTGAGCTTGTGGGTGCACTTGGTAGCTCAAGGCTGTGTTCCACAGCGCCATGGCTAGTCTGCACAGAGGGTACAAATGGGTTCCCCCCTGCTTGTTTATGTACCACATAACCGTGGTGTTGTCTTTACTAATAATTGTCCTGGAAGGATGTGATCCTTTAAGGCTGTCAGGGAATTCTGTACAGCTAACATTTCTTTTTGTTTGATATACAGGTGCATCTGACTCGGGTTCCATTTGCCCTGAATGCACTGCCCTGCCAAGTGAGCCCTCCATGCACAGTCTGATGCATCTGTTGTTAGGGTTTGGGCAGCAGGGGGTAGATTTAAAGGGAGACCCTTGTTGAGGTGACAGGCCTCTGCCCACCAAAGGAACTCTGTCTTTATACAAGGAATGAGAGGAATCATTGATTCCAGGTCCTGAGAATGTTGACACCATAGGCTTTTTAGATACCATTGTAGTTTCCTCATATGCAGTCTTGCATATGGAATTAGCAGAATGCAAGAGGCCATGAACCCCAGGGCTTGCAAAATTTTCCTTGCAGATAGCTGAGTCTTTGTGGCCAGTAGTTTGAAGTAGGTTGTCAAATAAACTTGTTTCTCTGGCGTGAGGTAAGCCATCTGGGAAGTTGTGTTCAAGCTTGCACCCAGAAATACAATCTGTTGGCAGGGTACTAGATGAGATTTCTTTTCGTTTATGGTGTACCGCAGTGAGGTTAGAAGTTTCTTTACTAATGCCAGATGTTTTAATAGCATGTCCTGGATATCTGCCTGTATCAGACAATCATCCAGGTATGGGTATATTTGAATATTTATCTGCCTGCAAAATGCAATGGCTGGAGCTAGACACTTTGTGAATACCCTGGGCACAGCAGATAAGCCAAAGGGAAGTGCAGAGAACTGCTCTGAAGCGTAGGTATTTCCTGCAAAATTCCCTTATTGGAATTTGCAGGTAAGCTTCCTTTAAGTCTAAGTTTGCCAACCAGGCATCTTTGCCTAGCATAGGAAGCAGCTGTTGAAGTGTTAACATTTTGAATTTTGGGATTACCAAAAAGGTGTTTAGAATAGAGAGGTCCAGGATAGGATGCCAGTAGTTGTCTTTTCTGGGTACCAGGAAAAGTCTTGAATAAAAACATTTGTCCCCTTTCTTCTGCTGGGACAGGTTGAATAGCCCTGATACTTAGAAGAGAGAGAACCTGCTGTTGAGCCTCTGCCCACTGATTTGGGGGTAGGTCTGGCCAACCGTTTGGGGTTGGTAGGGTGTGGAAGTGGAATCTGTATCTTTGGAAAACTATATTTAAAACCCATTTGATCTGGGTAATGAGTTCCCAGTTTTTTGCATGCAGGGCGAGCTTTCCTACTAAGGGAGCAGGCAGTTGAGCAGGGCTTGGAAGGGTTAAGGTTAAGTCATTATGACATTTTTCCATAGGGGGATATCTTACTACTTCCTGCTTTGGAAGTGGGAGCCCCCCACTGCTTAGGCCTGTGTGTAGCTGGAGACTGTAACCTAGGTGGTCTGTTGTTCTTGGGTTTGGACTGAGAAGGCCTGGAAGAGACTGGAAAGGACCATTTCTTAGAAGGTCAATGCCTATTAAATCTGGGAGGCTGTACTTGCAGGAAATCTTTGACAGTTTGCATAGATTTATCTTTTTCCGCCATCATTTTAAGGACGACTTCTGCTTTGTTGCCAAACAGGTGGTCTTGGTTTAAGGGAGCATCCAGTAATTTAGCTTTAACATGATCTGGCAAGTTTTGCTCCTTAAGCCAAGCATGCCTTCTAAGTACAGACCCAGTGACTGCAACCCTGCATGATGCTTCTAAGGAGTCAAAACCACATTGCAAAGTATGTTTACCAACTTGTTCAGCAGAATGCATTAAATCCTGTAATTCTTTATGTTCAGCACAGTCAGGAATCAACATAATTTTCCATTTAAGTAGTCCCATAATATGCTGCTGATACTTTAACATATGAAACTGGCAATTTAAGGCCCTAATGGCCAAAGTAGCAGAAGTGTATACCTTTTTACCCCATCTGTCCAAGGCCCTAGAATCTCTATCAGATGTGGTAGGGTTTTTGGCAGCAGTAACATTAATGCCCTTTGGTCCTTGGGAAATGGTCTCAGGATCCGCAGTAGGATTCTTGAAGAGGAACTTGTGAGAGTCAGGTACTCTGTAATACCTGTCAGGTTTTCTGGGAGTTGGAGGTAAAGTGTCTGGGGCCAGGCTAGATTCCAAGAAGGCATCATCTACAATGTCCAGAACAGGAGGGATAGCTAAAGGCCTGTGTTGAGGGAGGAGTAAGAATTCCCTAAGCCTCTTTTTGGAGTCAGAGTAATCCTGGCTTTCCCAGCAGAAATGCTCGCCAAGAGTGTGCAAGGTTTCACCAAACGAAAAATCTTCTGGAGGAGAAGCAGAGGGAATGGAATCCTCTGCATCAGAATCCTCATAGGTAGATAAGGCCAAATCCTGGTAATCAGAAGAAACACATTTCAGAATCCTGATCAGAAGAATCAGAAGGAAAATAAGTTCTAGGTCTGTTAGAGAGGGAATGCTGGCTTCCTCTAATTAAAGTAATAAGGTCTTCAGCCATTCTAAGCATTTTTGTTTTAGGCATATGGGCCTGACCTTGAGGTTTGGACGTCGGTTTTCTAGGCGTAGGTCAAGTTTTAGGCCTGGACAAAGAAGATGACGTCTGTTTAAAATGCAAATCTGTAGGCCTGAATACATCATCAGAAGCCGGTGCCTGCACAGCAGCTCTGGACCCATCCAAGGTAGAGACATCTGCAGGTTCCATAGTTGAAGAAGCATCTCGTGGCATACAGGGCTTCGAGTGGGTTTCAGTAGAAACCTGCGAATCTGAAGTAGTAGGTATCAGGGGCTGCGAAAGCGCCTCACTGAGTACCGGCGAACTGACGACCAGCTTAACGGAAGCGTCGTTGGTAGTTTTGGACCTATGCGGTCTGTCTCTGTCTTTATCCTTACTTTTTTTGGAATATCGGCAGTCGGCTGGCTTACCGAAGCCATTTCTGGATAGTTAAACTGAGTACCAAAATAATTTGCTGTGAAAACAGATTGACGACGAATAGTTCAGGGGTTGAATAAGGCACAAAACCGACAGCGAGGGACGTTGTGGTCTGGGCCTAAGCAAGGAATGCAGTACGAATGAAAATCTTTATGAGGTATTTGCTTTCCACAGGTAAGACAATTGTTAACTTTTACTGACTTCGGTTAAGAGCAAGAAAAAGGATCCCCAATGGGGTACTTAGCTTTTTTCGAAGACTTCGGTTCTGAAACTTGAAAACGAAAATTTCAGGCATCGGCCGACCGGCACTTGCAAACTGCTTCTGCTTCAGGCACCACGTGGCAATAAAAACTGATGTAATGGCATCAGCTGCATGTTTTACACCCCTGATGACCTGACATCATGGAAGAAGAGACAGCATCAGACGCAGGAATCCAAGACTCTGGTATTCAGGCTGGCTAAGGGCTAACTGCAGGCAGATAACCCAAATGTAATGACTGAAACAGTAAAACACGAAAAACATCTGCTTCAGGCTCCTTGGCAAGAAAGACTGATGCAATAGTGTCGGCTGTCTGTTTTTATACCCCTGACGACCTGACGTCAGTCCTGGAGCGACAGCATCCGACACAAAAAGGCTAAGTCTCTGGTATTGGGGTCGACTGAGGGCTACCTGCAGGCAGATAACCCAAGTGTGATGACTGCAACAGTGAAACACGAAGAGCATCCATAGAACCAAAGGAGGCTCTTCCCCTGGAAAACAAATCCAATTTGTAATGAGTAATAAAGGTATGTGGAGTAGCCCATGTTGCTGCTGCGCATATCTCACTCATGGAAGCCTAAGAATGGAATACAGCTGAAGTGGCTATAGATCTGGTGGAATGTGCCTTCACTGGTGAAGGTAACTTAAGATTCTTTCTGTTATAAATATAAGTAATATAATCTCTTAACCATTTTGACAAGGTAACTTTAGAAACAGATTTCCCTAAAGTTGTGCCAGAAAAAGATACAAACAACTGTTCCGATTTCCTAAAGTTTTTCGTTCTGCTGAGTTGGAAACATAATTGTCTGTGAACATCAACAAGTGTAGTCAATATTCTCTTTTGTTGGAATAATTGGGAAAGAAAACAGGCAAGTCTATGGCTTGATTAATGCTGGACTCTGAGACCACCTTCAGGAGAAAGGATGGCTTAGTTCTGAGTGTAACTCTATCCTTAAGGAAAATTAAGTAAGGGGGGTTTAAACATAAGGCCTGCAATTCAGACACTCTTCTTGCAGAGGTCTTAGCTATGAGGAGAAATGTTTTCCAAGACATTAACTTTAATTCGCATTTCGCCGCTGGGTTCACAGGGGGTAAATACCAGTGATTACAGAACTGTCAGGTCCCATGGGTTTAGTGGATATTTAAAAGGAGGCTTTAATTGAACAGTTCCCATGAGGAAGACCTTATATAGTCTATGTGAAATTAAAGGGAGCTCTCCGAAGCCATTATGGAAGCTATAATGACTAACTGTGGAGGCAGAAGCTGCTTTAGCAAAAAGGCTGGCCAAAAATTCTAAAACTTCTTCCACAGGAGCCAAAAAAGGGTCTAGACCATTATCACAAGCCCAGATTGAAAAATGTCTTCCACTTACTTTGGTAGAGTTTCCTGGTGGATGGTTTATGCAATGCCAGCAACATTTTTCACACCAGGGATGGTACATCATTATGCCTGGCGACTATCAGAATTGGAGGAACCAAGCAGTTAGCTTGAAACTTTGAAGATTGGGATGCACCAGTCCCTGGGTGTGAGAGAGTAGATCTGGAACTGGGTCCAGAATCCATGGATGGTGAACTAGATGAGGCCACAATAAGGGAAACCAAATTTGTCAAGGCCAGTAGTGTGCAATGCGGATCACCTTGCTTCTCAACCTGGCTGATGTCTTGAGAAAGAGTGGGATCAGAGGGAAAGGAGGGAAGACATAGAGGAGACCCAGGGTCCAATCGAGGAGAAGAGCATCTCTCAGGGACTCCCCCTGAGGGAGGATTAGGGCAAAGTAGCTTCTGCACTTGTTTTGAGGTGATGCAAAAAGGTCGCAGCAAGGCTGACCCCAGTGACAAAAGATCTTCTTTGCTACATCGGGATTGAGAGACCACTTGTGAGGCAGTAGAATACATCTGCTTAGTTTGTCCACTATCATATTTGAACTCCCCAGGATGTGCTTTGCTATCTGAAAGCAGTTGGAAGCAATGGCCCATTGCCACACTCTGAGGGCTTATCGACACAGCGGGTAGGATTCTGTCCCCCCTTGTTTGTTGATGTACCAGACTATGGACATGTTGTCTGACTGGATAGCAATTGTTTCTTGAGGGAGGACAGACTGAAATGCCTGCAACGCTAATAGCACTGCCTTCAATTCCAGGAGACTGACATGCAGACTGTCCTCTATCGGGGACCAAGCATCTTGGACTGTCTTTCCCAGATAATGCCTCCCCCACCCCATCTGGGAGGCATCAGTGGTCACTATGGCCTTGGGTTGAGGAGGGACAAAGGGGTGGCCCAACATAATTTCTTTGCATTCTATCCACCAAGATAGGTCCTTTTTGCAGCAACTAGTGATAAAAATGGGGTGGTTCATTGGATGGGTTAGAATAGACCACTGATTTGCAAGAAGCCATTGCAGTAACCTCATGTAGAATCGTGCTAGCAAGACCAGAGTAATAGCTGCTGCAATGGACTCCAATGCCTGAAACACCAGTAAGGCTGGTAACTTTGTGCATAGGACAGAATGTACTTGGGACTTTATCTTCTGTAATCTGTGAAAAGGGAGGGAGGCTACATGACCGGTATTTAAATGCGCTCCTATGAATTCCATATCCTGAGAGGCAGTCAGCTGAGAATTCGTATTACTGACCGTGATGCCAAGATGCAGGAACATTTGTAGGGTAAATTCCATTGTCTGAAGCAGTAGATATCTGGTGGAAGCAGTGATGCGCCAGTCATCTAGATATGGAAACACCAGGAATCCATGCAGTCTCAAGTGAGCTGTTACTGCTGCCATACACTTTAACACCCTGGGGCTGTGACATGGCAAAAGGCCTGAAAGCGACTGGCTTCTAGCAGAAAGCTGAGAAACATTCTTGAGCGTTTGTCTATCTTTATGTGGTAATATGCATCTTGAAGTTCTGTGAGCATTTTCCTCCAGAAAGGGAAGTACTGACTGAACCATGACCATCCAGAATTTGGACTGTTGAACAAATTTGTTTAGAATGCTGAGATCCAGAACTGGTCTCCAGTCCCCTGTCTTTTGTGGCACTAAAATCCTGATCCTATCTGGTCTGGTGGGACTTCATGGATGACTCTTTTTCTAGCAGCTTTTGTATTTCTAAGGCTGCTTGGTCCCTCTGATTGGGTGGAACATTGGGGAATCTTGTTTGATTTCTTGGATAAAGAATGAAGGGAATAAGGCAACCTCTGGTAATAATTATCAGCATGCAGGCATCTGTAGTTATTTGTCACCAGGCTGTTGGGTGCAAAGAAAATCTTCCTCTGACTGCTTCCAGAGGTAAGCAATTGGGACCCCTTTCAGGAGAGCTGACAGGGTTGGCCAGAGAAGGAACCTCTGGAACCTTGATTCTGCAGGCCACTCCTGCCTCTAGAACAGCATCTTCCATTAGAGCTCTGCCCTCTGTCCCAAAAGGAGTCTCCACCACGTGTCCTGGAAAGGCCTCTGGAACTTTGAACCACATCTTCCCACTCCTATGATTCCTAGAATAGGATTGTTGGGGAGCAGAAAAACATATGTCCACTGCAGACAGGGTCTTTCCATCTTTCTCACACCTGCCTAGAGTTTCTTTGACTTTGGGGCCAAACAAAGATGAGCCATCAAAAGGAGCATTGACAAAGGAAGGCCTGAATGGCTCCACAAACTCTCACAGGCACATCCAAGAATGTGGTCAAATTGCACCACCTGAATCAGCTGACCTGGCTGCCCCATCAGCTGCATGTGCAAGAGGCCTCATGGACGAATTAGAAATAGACTCCAGAGTAGATAACTGGGAGGCCACTTTTTCCTGGACCCCCTCAGATACAGCTCCTGCTAGGGTATCCGAAAGCTCCTTAATCAGCTCCCTCTGGAGCCTAGTGAAATGTGCCATGAAATTCAAGGACCTAAGGGTGAAGGTTGATGATGCATAAACCCGCTTTCCAAATCTGCCCATCACCCTAGACTCCCAGTTAGGGGGATAAACAGAGGAACTTTCCTCAGCTAGTTCCTTTTTGGTGCCAGCCGCTACCACCATGGCATCTACTGCTAATCCTTTTGCACAGTGCTGGTGGTCCTCAGGAGTGGAGAGTATTTTACCTAGTCTCTGGGGAATTGGTTCTACTGAATCAGTGGCCGTCCAAACCCCCTGACTGATCAACTTAATGAGACTGTCAGTGGGAGGAGTCACCCAGGAAACAGATGGGTGAGCTCTGAAGGCTTGCAAGTATACAGACTCCTCAGAGTTAGGGTCTTTGGCTTTCCAGTTACTTCTCTGTTTAAGGATCTCTAGAATGTCTCCAAAAGGAACATTTTCCAGGGGTGACCAGGGGAACCCCTCGCCATGACTGAAATCCGTGTCCTTGGTGATAAACTCTTCAGGGGAGTCCAGGTGTTTCCTTTTACACAGCTTCTTCCCAGGGGGCTCTTCAGTGGGAATATCTGAAGATGATTCAGAAGAGGGGTGATCCCTAGATGGAATCTCTTGCATTCTTGGAGCTTGCTGTCTGGGCACAGAGGCTGGTGGAAGCTCCAGGTAAGCAGAGGTCATGGGGTGAGACTCCGGTAACACAGCAGCCACCTGGGAACTTGCAGTGGCCAAGGCGCTCTCCACAGCTTGAAAGGCAGCCCCCCCCCCGAGGAGGGACTGGAGCCCAGAACCAAGACAGACAAACTCAGAACTGGGGTCACACCCCGCCCTGAGAGACCCACCTCCAAAGCAGAAACTGAGGAAAGACCCCCAGCCACTGTAGTTCAAAGAGGTAAGGACAACTCCAAATAAAAAACAGGGGTTGACTCAACCCCCTCTGGACCTGTCGGTTCCAAAGGCACAGAGAGAGTCAGTGCTGTGCCCGGAACCGAAGACAATGATGTTGTCTGCGCCGGGGCCTTAGAAACCTGAGTGGTCTGAGTCGACAACTCTAATGCCTGTGGGGAGGTCAGCAGAGGAATGTATGTTGGAGTGCTGGGGGAATATTCCCCTGCTACAGGTGGGAGGGGGGCTCAGAAGATGGAGGAAGACCCCTAGCTATCAGAAGCTGATCCACCAACCTCACTATGTTTACTTCACAAAGACTCCTGGAGGAGCAAATGGACAATCCAGAGGGAGAATCTGGCCTTTCTAAAAATAGGCTAGAGAGTTGAGCAAGAAAGGGGTCAACAAATGGGGAATATCTTGTCCTGGGTGTGTAGAAAGTTTCAGTCTTCAGCACCAAAGTAGAAAGTATAACCTGCAGAGCAGTAGGAGATGTCGGCACCAATATGGAAACTAAGGAAGCTGGTGCCGATGTCAGTGTCATTACCGGTGCCAGTACTGTAGCCAGTTTCAACGGCACCAAAGTAATGGTTGGTGCAGAGGAATTGGTCCATTCCATGAGTTTTGAAACCTTTTGTTTCAGTTCTGGAGGGGAACCAAAAGACAGGTACTTAGTTTTTTAGATGGTGCTGATGGAGACATGGGCACCGAATGACTGGCTTTGGAACTAGAGGCCTAAAGTGGCTTATCGGTCTTGGACAAAGCTTCTTCAGAGGGGGCTTTAAGAAGCCCCTTAATTATGAGTTTATTACAACATTCTACCATGGCTCTAGTACTGAAGCCTTGCCAGACAGAGCACTCTAAATCCAAAGAGGAGCACCCAAACAAACACAAGAATCATGCCTGTCAGAGTTAGGCATTTTTCTGCCACACTCTTGGCACTGCTTATAACTAGTGGTAGACTTAGACTTTTCTGCCATATTAGAAGGAAAGAAGGAAGGCAGAAACCCAGTCAAAAAGGTAAACCACACACTCATGGAAAAATAAAAGAGGAAAATCCTACCAACAATGGTAGAAAGAATTACTAAATGGTAGTTAAGAAAGGAGAGGGGAACTACCACCAATGGTAGAAGAGAAATACCAACAGGTATAGGGAATCAAGGGGACTGAAACACCTGCACAGGGAAAGATGAGCAGATAAAGGCTAAGAAATATTGAGAGTATTAACTAAAATAGAAAGTTAGATGGAAAAATTCAAAGATTTTACTTAGCTGTGAGAGCAGAATCGGCTGACGCATCTTTCTGTAAGAGCAGTAAACGAGATCTGAGGTAATGTGGAGAGGGGCATTGTAGGTAAACTCTTAGCGTGAGAGGTTTTTTTGGTTGGTGCGAGTTATGTAACAGCCGAGCCATTTCAGAGTATCAGAACCGTAACCCAAATGTCAAGAATAGATACATCAGATAATCTATTTGGAAATGACCTGTTTGTTTAATGTCATCCCTTCTCTCTCCTTTACAAAGGCAATAAAAAATTGGTTTGCTTTTCTGTTTCATTCTGTTTCATTTTGTCCTGCCAAGTAAAACCCAAGTTGCTGTGCAGATCAACACAGTGTAAAATCCTCTCACCTTTGCTTTGTGGGAATGGAAAGAACACCGGTAAATGCATTGACTGGTTCAGTTAAAGTTCGGCTGATGGCTTGAGTATAAAAGCAGAGTAAGTACACAGAGTGACATTATCTTTATTCAAGCTCAGAAAAGGCTCTTTGTACACTAAGGCTTTCCAATGACAAGACATGTCTAGCTGAAGTGAAGGCAACCAGAAAGGCAGTTTTCCATGACAGCATCTTGATGAGATCAGAGGCTGTTGGTTGAAAATGATGTAGGGTAAGTTATTCTAACATAACACTTAGGTTCTGGGGAGGAGATGGCTCTTTCCTGAGATGGTCTCAAGTGGAGCACTCCCTTAAGGAACTGTGTCATAAGTAGATGCAGGAGGCAGAAGGATTTAGTGGCAGACAGAAATGACTGAGACTTGTACTCTGTTAGATGCTTAAGACAAAGTCTTCTTGTACAAGGTCTGACATGTAACTGATGAGCACTGACAGCTGAACGTTCATGGGCTGCTGTCCTCTGATATGGCACCACTGGGAAAAACTTTTCCACTTAGCTGTGTAGGATTTTCTGGTGCTGGGTTTTCTGCCACCTTTAGAACATATGCTGCAGCCTCAGAAAACATGTATTAAAAAGGGATGGGCAAGAGATCATCCATCTTGTCTGAGCCAATATGTTCAGGTTGGTGCATATGACAGATTCATTCTCCAGAGATCCAAGGTCCACATGCTGGAGCATATTCAACAAAGAGAACCATTGTTGTCTGGACCAGAAGGGAGACATCAAAGTAATCTTTGGCCAAGGCTACCTGATCTTCTGCAATACTCTGGTGATGAGGGACAAGTTAGGAAAAGAATATATAAATAAAGAAAATCTGCAGCCCAGGCCCCTCTGTGTATGTTCCTGGTGCAGAATTTGCTGAGTTGTCTGTTTTCTAGAGAAGAAAAAAAGGCATATTTCTGGCTCAACCCATTTGAAAACCAAGTCCAGGAATACGTTTCTTTTCCAACATCATTTATTGAAGGTCCTGGTAGGACCCATTCACGCTACCTATTATGCAGTTGACTTGCTGTGGAATGTGCTGGACAACTGGAGTCAGCTCTGACCCTTGTACTAACTTCCTTACAAGCATGACTAGTCTGCATAGTAGGTAACAGTGAGTATTGCCTTGCTGATTTTTTTTTTCTGTTTGAATCCTCAAAAGTCTGGTTGCCAGCTTTATTTGAGTGCTTTGATGATAAGGATCACTGCCATGTATTGTTTTATGTTTATCTGTCTCTTGGAAATTATCACAGACACCCTGCACCTTCAGGTCCCCTGAGGGGGCTTCTCCAGCATCTGATGCATCTATAGTTAGTAGCTGGAGACCAGTCTCCAATCTGAAATTAACTCTTCAGCCAAATATTCTCTGTCTAATATAGGAGCTCTTTCTTTATACAGTGGGGAAGTGGGGATGTCTGCTTGCATCGAATGGAGATGTCACTAACGGTTCATTGTGTATCACTGGAATTTTCTTGTGTGAAAATTGGTGAGGGGAACTATTAAGACTCAAGACGCCATGTAGCCAAGAAGCCTGAGGAATTCCCAGGCAGATAGGCGGAGGTTTGCAATCTTGTGTAAGTACTGGGACAGAAACAGGATTCTGTCCTGGAGAGGAAAGCCTTATGGTCAGTAGAGTGTAAGCCAAATCCCTGAAAGGTAACCGGAACAACAGGAATGAAATGAGATTTCTGTTGGTTTAAGAATAGGCCTACCCTTGGGAAGCAAGTCCATTATGAAGACCTTGGGAGCTATGGAGAATCAAAAATGCAAAGCACAGAACATGACATGCCCTTACTCAAAATGCAGGAACTGCCAGTGTCCCTTGGCTTGTAGGGGTTTAAAGGTAGGTATCCTTCAAGTCCTAGGTCGCCATAAGGGCTTCTGGGAGAATCAGAGGTAGTAGTTTTCACAACAGCAGCATTCTGAACTTTGGTACTAAAAGAGATTTGTTTAATTCTGATAAAAACAGAACAGGTCTCAAGACCCTTCTTTTCTTGGTACATGAAAAAGTCTTGAATACAGTTCTGTCCCTGTCTCTTCTTCTGGTACCAACTCAATGGATTCCTGCAGCAACAGATTTTCTACCCTGTGGTGGAATAAGATGTCTGTGTTTTTGACACAAGGGAATGCTAAATTCGGGAATCTTTTAAAATTGCATGAAGTAGCCTGAATATTACCTACAAAATCCACTTATCTGGGGTAATTTCTTCCCATTGTTTTGTGAATATAGAGCCTTCCTTTTTTGCTGTGGAAGGAAGGGGACTGGGGGGTTCTTTGGGGGGCTTACTGTGTACAGTTGACAGTTGCTCCCTGCTGGGGCCTTAGGTCTGAAACCACCCCCCCAGGTCTGCTTCTTATGCCAATTTTATGTGACCTCTAGTAGTAAGAGTTACTATTTGGTCTAGGGTTTTGGAGATGATGTTGACAAGCATCTGGACATAACAAAAGTACAGCTGTGTACACTTGCCATAAATGTAGATGTTCGAGTGTATTCACTGTTGCAGTCATCACATTTGGGTTATCCTTGCCAAGGTAGCCCTCGGCCGGCTCGAATACCAGAGGCTTAGTATTTCTGCATTGGTTGCTGTCTCTTGAGGACTGTTGTCAGGTCGTCAGTAGTATAAAGTAAGGTGGCCAACGCCATTACATCAGTTTTTCTTGCCCTAACCTGTCAGTAGCCCCCAAAGTAGGAGGCCAGGTTCTGGTGGAAGAACCCCACCAGTGGAAAGTAAATACCAAAATGCCCCTTGTAAGGAGAGAGAAGAGAGGGATGGAGGGAGGGAAACCAGGAATGCAACAGTGAATACACTTGAACATCTACATTTACTGTACGTGTACACAACTGTACTATGTTCTTCGTGTTCCACTGTTGAAGTCATCACATTTGGGTAGATTCCCAAAGCTGAGGAAATGGGTGGAGGCAGTCAAGGAAACTAGGGGCTGGCTAGGATGCCCTGCAAGACTGCAGAGGCAAACCCTGCCCTGGATTTGGAGAAGAGAGGCAGGCAGTAATGCTTGGTAAAAGAGTGAACAGATGTCCAGGTGGCAGCCTTAAGGATGTCCCTGATGGGGACTCTTCTTAAGAAAGCTGCAGAGGTGGAGGCTGCTTTGGTGGAGTGTATCCTGATCCCCTTGGGCGAGGCTTTCCATGCTGTTTGTAGCAGAAATGGATGCAGTGCGCTATCCATTTGGAAATGGTTTGCTTGGAGACGGCTTTGCCTTCTGCCCCTGTAGCAAAGCTAACCAGCAATTGATCAGACTTTCTGAAGTATTTCGTCTTGTCCAGACAGAATCTGAGCTGTCTGTGCACATCTAGAGAGTGAAGAATCATTTCCCCCTTGTTCTGGGGATTAGGAAAGAATGTGGAGAGATGCATGGATTGGTTGAGAGCCACACTGGACACCACCTTGGGCCTGAAGGATGGGTTAGTTCTGAGGGCTACCCTGTCTGCATGGAAGATGATGAAGGGTTCCACAGACATGAGTGCTTGCAGCTCAAAGACTCTTCTGGCTGAAGTGATGGCCAGAAGGAAACCTGTCTTCCAGGAGAGAACTTTTAGCTTTGCAGAAGAAGCTGGTTCGAAAGGGGGCAGGGTGAGCTTTTCCAAGACAAAGTTAAAGTCCCAAGCTGGTGATGGTGCCCTTCTGGGGGGACTCAAGTTGCCAGCCCCTCTGAGGAACTGTTTGATCAAAGGGTGTGAGAAAAGGGGCTGCTCAGTGGGAAAATGAGCAGAAATAGCAGAGGCATGAATCTTTATAGAGGAGAAAGAGAGACCACTGTGTAGTAGGTCAGCTAAGTAATCCAGGATGAAAGGGATGTGCCATATTGCCTCCCTTAGCCTGGATCCAGGTGCAGAGCCTTTTCCATTTATCAGCATAAGGCTTTCTGGTGCTAGGACATCTGGCCTCATGGATAACATCCAGAACCTGTTTACTTAGAATGGCAGATTGGTTCAGGGTTAAGGAATTAGCCAAGCTGCCAAATTGAGTGTCTGCAATTTGGGATGCATGAATTCCCCTTCCCCCTGGATCAGAAGGTTTGGAATCTGAGGAAGATGCCATGGGGACAGGCTGCGCAGCAAGGGGTACCAGTGTTGGGGCCAGTCTGGAGCTATAAGAATGGTCCCTGGTTTTTCCTCCCTTATTTTGAGCAGTACCCTGGGGATAAGAGTTAGGGGAGGAAAGGCATAGACTGATAAGATTGATCCAGGGGAAGGACAGGGCATCCACTTTCCAAGTCATGCAGTGATGTGCCCTGGTGCAGAATTATCTGAGTTGATGGTAGGTGTGAGGATGCAAAGAGATCAACTTTTAGGGTTCCTCATTTCTGAGTTATTAGGGTGAAGGTACTTCTGTTGAGTTGCCACTTGTGTGGGTCCAGAAGGTTTCTGCTTAATTGGTCTGCCAGGAAGTTGAGAGAGCCTGGTAGGAATTGTGCTAACAGGTGTAGTTGTATGGAAGAGGCTGTGAGTCAAAGGGTCATGGCCAGCCTGCATAGGGGGTAGGAGTGAGTCCCTCCCTGCTTGTTGATGTACCACATCACAGTGGTGTCTGTTTTGATCAGGAGAACCCCTGGAGAGAGAAGGGGTTTGAAAGCTATCAAGATGTGCTGCACAGCCATCATCTCTTTTTGACTGATGTGCCGAGGGATTTCCTGAAGGCTCCATTGGGCTTGTATACACCTGCCGTCCAGGTGTGCACCCCAAGCATAGTCTTATGTGTCTGTGGTGAGCTTCTGGGCGGCGGGAGGTGGGGAGAAGGGGAGTCCCTTGTTGTGAGAGCATGCTGTTGTCCACCACAGAAATTCTTTTCGGAGACAAGGAATTCTAGGTAGAAGAGTTTCCAGGTCTTGAGAGCGTTGACATCAAAGGCTCTTTAGGTACCATTGAAATTTCCTCATGCAGTCTGGCACATGGAATGAGTAGTATCCAAGATGCCATGAACCCCAGAGCTTGCAAGATCTTCCTTGCAGACAGCTGAGGCCTGGTGGATAGTAGAGAAGTAGGTTGTCAGGAATAATTGTTTCTCTGGTGTAAGGAATGCCATTTGGGATGCTGTCTTCAGACTTGCTCCCAGGAAGATTATCCTTTGGGTGTGTACCTGCTTGGACTTCTTTTCACTGATTGTGTATCCTAGAGAGGGTAGTAGTGTCTTTACAGAGGCCAGGTGATTGAGCAGCTTTTCCTGGCTGTCTGCCTGGATAAGGCAGCTGTCTAAGTATGGGTAAATTTGAATATTTCTTTGTCTGCAAAAGGCAATGGCCGGAGCCAGACATTTTGTAAAAAGTCTGTGAGCAGTAGATAAGCCAAAGGGAAGCGCAGAGACCTGAAAGTGTTGAGATCCTGCCCTGAAGCTGAGATATTTCCTGCATGATTCCCTGATAGGAATGTGGAGGTAGGCCTCTTTTAGATCTAGGGTGGCTAGCCAAGTATTCTTGGAGAGCATGGGTAGCAGCTGCTGGAGGGTGAGCATTTTGAATTTTGGGATCACCAGGAATGTGTTTAGAATTGATAGATCGAGGATGAGGCACTGGGTGCCCTCTTTTCTGGGCACCAGAAAAAGTCTGGAGTAGAAGCCTTGGCCTATCTCTTCTGCAGGAACATGCTCTGCTGCTCTCATAGAGAGAAGGGAAAGGATTGGCTTTTCAGCCACTGCCCAGTGATTTGGTGGTAGATTTGGGAACTCGTTTGGTGTTGTAAGGGTATGGAAGGAAAATTTGTATCCCTGAGACACAATGTTCAAAGCCCATTTGTTATGGTGGCCTAGGTGCTTGAGTGAAATGAGAGCTTTCCTCCTAGGGGTAAGTGAAGGTGGGCAGAGGGGGAAGGAGGAGGAGGTGAGTCATTGTGAGTTCTTACCATAAAGGGGGGTGGCTTAGAAAGTACAGTTTTGTACCTACCATAAATGTAGATGTTCGAGTGTTCATCCTGCTGCAGTCATCACACTTGGGTTATCCTGCCATCAGGCGGTCCCGCAGTTGGCGTGAGTTCCAAAGTCTTGGTCCGTCGTCGGTTGCTGTCGCTTCTTCCCTGATGTCAGCACTCCAGGGGTATATAAGAGGCATCCGATGCCATTTTATTCAGTTTTTCTTGCCCCAGATGTCAGGTGCCCCCAATAGGTAGGCAATATATATATATTGCTATATAAAAATATACATATAAAAATAAAACAATACCTTCAGGCACAATCAAATACACAACAGAGGTTGTATAGGATAGAATGGTATAGATAAGTCCAGCTAGTTCAGAGGGGATGGAGGGAGGGTAACCTGGACTGCAGCAGGGTGAACACTCGAACATCTACATTTATGGTAGGTACAAAACTGTACTATGTTCATCGTGTTACCCTGCTGCAGTCATCACACTTGGGTTGAATCCCAGAGCTAAGGATGGGTGGTGGAGTTAAAGAGGGTTAGAAGAAGCTAGTAGGCCCTGCAAAACTGCAGTGGCAAAACCACCTCTAGTCTTAGAATACAATAAGTGATGGTGTTTGGTGAAGGTGTGCACTGAACTCCAAGTTGCAGCTTCCAGAATGTCCTTGGTTGGCACCCCCCTGAGAAAGGCTGCTGATGTAGCTGTAGCCCTGGTGGAGTGGGACCTAATGTTAGCGGGTACCGGTTTCCCATGATGCGTGTAGCAGAAATGTATGCAATGTCCTATCCATTTTGAAATGGTCTGTTTTGAGATAGCTTTTCCTTGTGATCCTGCAGCATAGGCTACAAAGAGCTGGTCAGATTTTCTGAAAGCCTTAGTTTTATCCAAGTAGTAACGTAATTGCCTGTGAATGTCTAAAGAGTGCAGGAGTCTTTCTCCTTTGTTCTGGGGATTTGGGAAAAAGGTGGGCAAATGAATGGTTTGGTTTAGGGCCACACTGGATACCTTTGGCATAAAGGAAGGGTTAGTTCATAGAGAGACTCTGTCTTGATGAAAAATGAGGAAAGGCTCCACTGCCATTAGTGCCTGTAGCTCTGAGACTCTTCTAGCTGAAGTTATTGCTAGTAGCAGGGCAGTTTTCCATGAAAGAAATTTTAAATCAGCTGAAAAAGCTGGTTCAAAGGGTGGCAGTGTAAGCTTTTCCAGAACAAAGTTGAGATCCCAAGTAGGTGTTGGTGCTCTCCTGGGCGGCCTTATGTTCTTAGCCCTTCTGAGGTACTGTCTTAGGAGTGGATGTGAAAATAAAGGAGGATCCGTGCTGTAATGAGATGAAATTGCTGAGGCGTGGATCTTAATAGATGAAAAGGAAAGTCCTTTGTGCAACATCTCAGCTAAATATTGTAGAATCTGAGGAATGTTGGGATCAAGGGGATTTTGGCCTTTAGCCTGGTTCCAGGCGCAAAATCTTTTCCATTTGTCTGAATAGGTTTTCCTGGTGCTGGGCCTCCTGGCCTCCAGAATGACATCCATAACAGCTTTGGAGAGAGGTGTTGGCTGCTTGTTTAGGTAATTTGCCATGCAGCCAGGTTTAAAGTCTTGAGCTGGCTGTGTAGAACCTGATTGTCTCGGTGGGTGAGCAGGTGAGGAATTTGTGGTAAAATCCATGGTGGGCCGTGGGCCATGTTCCTTAGAATTGGATACCAGTGCTGGTGTGGCCAGTCTGGTGCAATGAGTATCATTTGTGGCCTCTCTAATCTGACTTTCAGCAGTACCTTTGCTAGAAGAGGCAGTGGAGGAAAGGCATACACTGTTAATGTTTTCCAACTGAATGAGAGGGCGTCCACTTTCCAAGCTTGTGGGTGGAATGCCCTTGTGCAAAATTTTTGAAGATGGTAGTTTTGGGGGTTGGCAAACAGATCTATGTCTGGGCGTCCCCATTTTTGAGTTATCATTGCAAATACTTGTGGATCTAGTTTCCACTCGTGAGGATCCATGATGTTTCTGCTTAGGTCATCTGCCAATGTGTTTTTCTTTCCTGGCAGGAATTGTGCTTGTAGTTGAACTTGGTAAGACAGTGCTGTGTTCCACAAGGTAATTGCTTGCCTTTATAGAGGGTAGGAATGTGTGCCCCCCTTGCTTGTTTATGTACCACATTACTGTGGTATTGTCCGTCTTTATTATTAGTTGTCCTGGGTGTAAAAGGTCCTTGAAAGCTGTTAGGGCATTCTGTACTGCTAGCATTTCTTTTTGATTGATATGCAGATGCCTTTGATCTGTAGTCCATTTGCCCTGAATGCACAGTCCTGCCATGTGTGCTCCCCAGGCATAGTCCGATGCATCTGTTGTCATAGTTTGCCTGGCAGTGGGTAAGGTGAAAGGCTGACCCTTGTTGAGGTGACATGCCTGTGCCCACCACAGAAACTCCTGTTGAAGGCAGGGAATGAGTGGTATCATTGTTTCCAAGCTGTGTCTGTGCTGAGTCCATACGCTTTTCAGGTACCATTGTAATTTCCTCATATGCATTTTGCAAATGGTAGTAGTAGTATGCAAGATGCCATGAATCCCAAGGCCTGCAGAATTTTTCTTGCAGGGAGTTGGGTCTTTGTTGCCATTATTTTGAAGTATTGAGTCAGCTGTTGTTGCTTGTCTGGCGTGAGATAAGCCATCTGGGCCATTGTATTCAAGCTGGCACCCAGGAATATTATGTTTTGTGAGGGCACTAGTTTTGATTTCTTTTCGTTTACTGTGTACCCTAGGCAACTTAGAAGGTGTTTGACAAACGCCAGATGCTTTAAAAGAATGTCCTTGCTTTCTGCTTGAATAAGGCAGCCATCCAGGTATGGGTATATTTGAATTCCCCTTTCTCTGCAGTATGCAATTACTGGTGCCAGACACTTTGTGAAGACCCTGGGTGCAGTAGATAAGCCAAAGGGCAGTGCAGAGAATTGATAATGGGTTGAACCTGCAATGAAGTGGAGGTATCTTCTGCAGTTTTGTCTGATAGGGACATGCAGGTATGCCTCCTTGAGGTCCAACGTTACTAGCCAAGCATTCTTGCCCAGCATGGGAAGAAGCTGCTGTAGTGTTTGCATCTTGAATTTTGGTATTTGGAGATAGGTGTTCAGAATTGAAAGATCCAGAATGGGACTCCATGCTTTGTCCTTTCTTGGGACTAGAAAGAGTCTTGAGTAAAATCCTTGTCCTTGCTCCTGTGTAGGTACCTGTTGAATGGCTCTCATGTCCATGAGAGCTGTAATTTGTTTTTGTGCCTCTGCCCATTGATTTGGTGGCAGGTTTGGCATTCCTTTTATCCTTGGCAAGGTATGAAAGTGGAATCTGTATCCTTGTGAGACAATGTTTAGGACCCATTTGTCTTTTGTGATGATGTGCCAGTTGTCTGCAAAAAGTGCTAATTTTCCTCCAAAGGGAGCTGCCAAGAGAGATTTGCTTGGTAGTTTGAGGGTTGAGTCATTGTGTTTGTCTTCTGCTAGCTTGGGGCCTGTCTTCTTCTCCTTTCTGGGTAGCAGTACCCCATTGGCGAGGTTTGTAAGGGCCTTGTGACTGACCTCAGCCCCTTGGGCGTCTGTATTTGCCCCTCTGTGATCTTTCAGAAGCTGGAAAAGACCAGTTTTTTGTTGGCCAATTTCTGCTGAAACGAGGGGGTTGTACCTGTAAAAAATCCTTGACCGTCTGCATAGACTTTGCCTTATCCTCCATTTTCTTTAAAACCTCTTCTGCTTTGACACCAAATAATACATCCTGCTGTAAAGGTGCATCCAGTAATTTTGCTTTAACATGATCAGGTAGGGTTTGTTCTTTTAACCAAGCATGTCTACGTATAACAGACCCAGTAACAGCTGCTCTACAGGAAGCTTCCAATGAATCAAATCCACATTGTAAAGTACGTTTGCCCACCTGTTCAGCTGCATGCAACAGATCCTGCATTTCTTTGAATTCAGACTGTTCAGAATGTGTGCTCATTTTTGTTTTAATTGAGACATTAGGAATTGCTGTTATTTCAGCATGTGAAACTGACAATTTAATGCTCTCATAGCCAGAGTAGCTGAGGTGTATATCTTCTTTCCCCATCTATCTAGGGTTCTGGAATCCCTTTCAGAGGGCACAGGATTTTTAGCCATAGAAGCTTTAGCCCCTTTGGGACCCTGGGAAATTGGTTCTGGGTCAGACACAGGGCTTTTATAAAGGAATGTGTGTGAGTCAGGTACTCTGTGTTATCTGTCTGGTTTGGCTGGAGCAGGAGGTAGAGAGTCTGGATTTAGACTAGACTCCAAGTAAACATCATTCACAATGTCTAAAACTGGAGGGATAGCAAGTGGTCTGTGCTGGGGTAGTAAAAGGAACTCTCGGAGCCTTTTCTTAGAATCAGAGTAGTCCTGGCCTTCCCAGTGGAAATGTTCCCTCATAGTATGGGAATCTGAGGAAATAGAAACCTGGTCAGAGGAAGCATAATCCTCCTCTTGTCTTGGTCTTTTATCTGGAGGGGGATGGGAACCCCTGATTAGGGTAATCAAATCTTCAGCCATCTTAAGCATCTGTTTCTTAGGCATGGGGCCTTGAACTGGAGACTGATGTACAGTATTTTTTGGTTTTAATGGAGTGTTGAGCTTAGCATAAGATTTAATGGTGAGTGTAGTCGGTCTGAAGACACCTTCTGCAACCGAAAGTGTTTGTACTGCACCGGGATCTCCTTCTGCTCCGGTGTTGGAAGGGCCTAATGAAGATGGCTGCAATGGCCTAGTACACTCCGCTTGAGAATCCGAAGCTGTCTGGGGTTCCAATTCTGCGGTCGTCAGGGGCTGCGTAAGTGCCTCACTGAAAATCGGAGAACTGGCGACAGGCCCAGCAGATGCCTCGGAGTCTGGCTTGTTCCTAGGCTGCCTGTCCTTATCCTTGCATTTTTTATGCATGCCGATCGTCGGCTGCTCCGACGGCATGATATAATTAAATTTCCTATCAAAGTAATGTCGTGCGAAGTCAAAACGGCATTTGATAGTTTGTTTATTAAACCTAGCACAAAAACGACAACCTGTGACGTTGTGGTCTGGGCCTAGGCAAGGAATACAATAAGAATGGAAGTCCTTATGAGGTATTTGCTTCCCACAAGAAATGCAATTGTTAACTTTTTCTGACATCGGACTGAGGCAAGAAAAGGTTCCCCAATGGGGTACTTAGCTTTATTGAAGACTTCGGACTGAAATTCGATTCAAACATCTCAGGTGTCGGCCGACCGGCACTTGCGAACTGCTTCTGCTTCAGGCACCGCGCGGCAAGAAAGACTGAAGAAAATGGCATCGGATGCCTCTTATATACCCCTGGGGCTCTGACGTCAGGGAAGAAGCGACAGCAACTGATGCCGGACCAAGACTTTGGAACAGGCCAACTGCGGGACCGCCTGACGGCAGGATAACCCAAATGTGATGACTGCAGCAGGGTAACATGATGAACATCTCCCTGGTTTTGAAGTGGAGGTAGTCCACTGCTTAGAACTCTGCATTCCCTAGGGCTGCTGTCTGAGGGGTCTGTTTCTACAGGGCCTAGGCTGGGCTGGTTTACTTGGAGCAGGAAAGGACCAGTGCTTGGAGGGACAATGCCTGCTGAACCTAGGGGGGCTGGACTTGTAAGAAATCCTTAACTGTTTGCATAGATTTTGCTTTTTCTTCCATCTTTTTTAAGACCTCTTCTGCTTTAGTGCCAAATAAGTTATCTTTGTGCAAGGGGGCATCCAACAATTTAGATTTGACATGGTCTCGTAGGGATTGTTCTTTAAGCCATGCATGTCTTCTAATGACAGATCTAGTGACTGCTGCCTTGCAAGAAGCTTCTAGGGTGTCAAACCCATAGTGTAAAGTGTGTTTAGTTACTTGGCTTGCAGAATGCATTAAGTCTTGTAAATCTTTAGATTCTGCCCAAGCAGGAAGGGAAGACTTTTTTTGTTTACGGAGTTCCAGGGTATGTTGCTGAAATTTCAGCATATGGAACTGACAGTTTAGTGCCCTGATTGCAGGGGTAGCTGAGGTGTATACTTTTTTACCCCATCTGTCCAATGCTCGGGAATCCCTGTATGAGGGTGTGGGATTCTTAGCAGAGGTTGCTTTAATCGCTTTTGGCCCTTGAGAAATTACCTCAGGGTCAGTTGTTGGATTTTTAAAAATATATTTGTGTGAGTCAGGGACACTATAGTACCTGTCTGGTTTTCTGGGAGCATGAGGTAGGGCATCAGGAGTCAAGCTGGATTGAAGGAAAACATCATCCAAAACATCCAGGACTGGGGGGATGGCCAAGGGTCTGTGTTGCGGAACATCTAAGAATTCCCTGAATCTCTTTTTTAGACTGAGGGTAGTCCTGACTCTCCCATTAGAAATGCTCCCTTAAAGTATGCAGGGTTTCCCCAAAGGAAAAATCCTCTGGGGGAGAAGCTGAAGGAATGGAGTCTACTGCATCAGAGTCCTCATATGTGGAGAGGGGTTTCATGTCTTCATAGTCAGATGCATCAGATTAATTTGACTCTTGTTCAGACAAAACTACAGGGGACAGATCTCTTTTCCTTTTTGAGGGGGTAGCTTGGCTTCCTCTGATCAGCATGACAAGGTCTTCTGCCATTTTAAGCATTTGAGACTGAAGTAAGGTAGCAGGCGCCTGAGAGTGGGTCCTTGGTTTCTTGGGTGTGGTTCGAACCCTGGGCCTAAAAACTTGGTAGTTTTTGAAAGAACGGTAGTCACGAAAGACGACGTCGGTTTGTGTCGAGATTTGGTAGTGCGAAGGACTTCCTCGGAAGCCAGAGCCTACTCAGCAGCTCCGGACCCATCCAAGGTAGAGATGACCACAGGATCCTTAGTCGAAGAGTTTTGCGGCATACCTGACTCCGAAAGGGTCTCTGTAATGGCCTGCGAATTAACAGAAGCAGGCATCAAGGGCTGCGAAAGCACCTCACTGAGTACCGGAGGACTGATGACTAGCTTAACGGAAGCATCGTCGGTAGGTTTGGACCTGTGCAATCTGTCTCTGTCTGCCGTCGGATGGCTTACCGAAGCCATATCGGAATTTGAAGATTTTAAATGAAAACATCTGGCTATAATAAGGACCCGATGATGGATAGATCTGGTGTTGAACAAAGCACAGAAGTGACAACGGGGGACGCTGTGGTCTGGGCCTAAACAAGTGACGCAGTAAGAGTGGAAGTCTCAGTGTGGTATTTGCTTTCCACAGGTGAGACAATTGTTAACTTTTTCTGACATCGGTTAGTGCAAGAAAAAAGGATCCCCAATGGGGTACTTAGCTTTAGAAGACTTCAACTTCAATTTGGAGACAAAAACTCAGGTAGCGGCCGACCAGCACTCGTGTGAACTGCTTCTGCTTCGGGCTCCATGGCAAGAAAGACTGATGCAATGGCGTCGGCTGCCTTACTTTATACTACTGATGACCTAACGTCAGTCCGCAAGCGACAGCAACTAACGCAGAAATATTAAGCCACTGGTATTCGGGCCAGCCGAGGGCTACCCTGGCAGGGATAACCCAAATGTGATGACTGCAACAGTGAAACACAAACATGTCCTTTATAGTTCACTTTTGCAGTACTGACTCTTAGGAGTTCCCACCTGTGGGAGCCAGAGGCTGGCCCAAATAGCAGATATTTCATTCTACATCATGGCCAGGCAGATCGCATCCCCTTCCAACATCAGTGGTATAAAGGGTCCATCTTCAGTTCTTTCTTGCTACAGAAGTCCAGTGAACATTTCATTCATTATCTGCGCATCATCAATCTATTTGGTTGGCATTAAGCTAGAGCTACAGGTAAGTACCCAACTGGTGGCATTTTGTTTTCTGTTCTTTCTTGATTTTTAATGTTGTACATGTCACAGAAAATTAGCAACTGCTTAACTATAGGAAAGAAATTCCACAGAGAGACTAATTCATTCTGTCTTTTCTGACTGGGTTTAGAATACTACCTTGCCTTGTGTCCACACTGTGCTTTCAACACCAAATCTATAAAACATACAGCAAAGTCTTACAAAGATCCCACAGTTGGTTAAGGTATGAAGTGGTATCCACCTGTCCCTTCTCTGTACTCACCAAGAAAAAGGAGGATAATAGTCCAAAGCAGAAAAGTGTTAAGGAGGCCTACAACATGGTTTTCAGTTCTCTCAACCCTCCTAGGCTTGAAATTGTTGAAAGTGGCACCTTTGCAGCCCCCTTAGCAGACTACTAGTGCAGCCAAGGTCTCTGGCATAACCCACTGGGAAGCTGACATGCCATCAGCCTTAATATCCACTTGAACCGAAACTGCATTGTGGTCAGTTGGGTCTGGAAACACCTTGTAGTCACGGATATCCAAAGTACAAATGCTGGTTACCGAGAATGATGGGGCAACCCTCACATTATATTGCACAGGAGGGGACTGGATTCCAGTTGTTGCCACTACTCTACAGAATGAAGACTTCCACTCCTACTCCACTCCAAAAATTAGGCCCAAGCCACCTGTCTACCAGTTAGCCCCATCATTCACTGTCTGGGTCTCAAACTCCTTATATTTAGTTTTTATTATTATTATGTATTTAACATTTGTATACCGGGAAATTCTGACTTGAATGAAGCCAATTTTCAGAGGAGGCCTGGGGGAGAAACACTCCAGATGCATGTCTTTGTAACGTGGGAGGAAATCGCAGCACCCAGAGGAAATGCACATGAACGCAGGGAGGACATGCAAACTCCACACAGAGGGCACCCCAGCCAAAAATCAAACAGGAGAACCTCTTGCTGTGAGGTGACGATACAACTGCTGCACCACTGCGCTGTCCAAAAATACCAACTTATCCTCACATGATTTTTTTCATACTAAACTGCATAGATTTCATGAAATCCAGACAGCCACTTCCTGAGAATGACCCTGCCCATAGAATCTCCTCTGCTAAAAGGAAAAGGGACACATCCGTCCAGTAGGACTCATTTCTCAGATTCAGCAGCAGAAGAACAAGCATACATAGAAGAGCTGTCTCCTGCCTCATTCAGAATCTGAAGACACCCTGTCCTCATCCTCACCACCTGAGTTTATATCCTCTGGGGATACCCTTCATAGGATGAAGCAATCCTTCAATTGAGAGTCCAAGAAGTTCTCCCAGACCCATCTCAGATATACTCATCTTTTTGGGCCTGTCTGAACCCTGGCTCAAAAATGCCAAGATACCATCATTGGACAGTTGAAACACAAGGCACAGGAGATCCAGGATAACACCCTTAAAAAGGAAATTGCTGGACTTATGCAGCCATATTTCCTAGGTGGCTAGGCATTCCATGAAGTGTTGCTATGATTCTCTTGATGCATCATGCAGGGCAGCTGCTATGGGGGTCAGTAGTCAAGAGAGACACCTGGCCAGGGGACCAACCCTCTTCATGAACATGTTAAAGTAGAGCTCCTGGATGCTACTTTGATCAAGGAGCTCCCCTTTTCAACCATGTAAAAAAGATGTTAAAAAGAATAGAGTTGAATTCAAAATCATACAGTCTATTAAAGGCTTCTTTCAGGCCCCTTCCACAAGGTGTCTAAGAAACTGTTCCAACAAAGCTTGGCCCTTCCTTCCCAAGAACACAGAAGGAAAGCCACAGAGAGGTAACAAGGGCAAGCTTACAGGCCTGAAGATTCCACAAAGGTAATCTGCGCCTTGCTATCAAAGCAATGCAAAACCTTTCGCTCTGTGATCTCCTTTTCCTCTAAAAGAGCTGTTAATGCCCTTTTCAAAAGCCTAGTTTTCCAATAAAGTATCAATAAGTTCGAATTCAGGGGAAAAAATCATCATTCAGTGCCTCCATCACCTATGAAAAGCTTTTCCTTCATATCGGATGGTGTGAATCCCAAGCAACACTCAAGCTCCATTAAGATGAATGGATGGGATCTCATAAATGCATCCCAGGGAGCAGTGAATATAAACCACTAACTGAGAAACTAAATATTACCACATATCAATCCTTTCTTTTCTTTCTCTACTTACCTTTTTCTCCCTTTTCTCTATCGTATCCCTATGCTCCTCCCCTTTAGTATAATTCAAACTAAAAATATTCTACCAATATAATAATCTCCACCTCCTATAACCATCTTCAAGGGTTCTTCTTGTAGGAAACTGTTGTGGCTTGGTACAAACATATAGAAAGTATGATGCTAGCAGAGATCAAAATCAGTTCACAGTGACTCAATATTCAAAATACAGGGGAATGAGCAAGGAACCAATGCAATACAGTACACTGTACATTATATATACAGACTCTCTAAATGTGGAGCTGATCTCTTTTTCTTAACAGTGTATCAGTGCTTCAGTTCTCACTGTATTACTGTGTATTACATGGATACAGCAGTGCTGTAGTTGCTATAAACCAATGCATTTAACTGCAGTTTATAATACTTACTGCAATTTTCTCTGGGCTAAACAGCATGTGTGAACATAAAGTGATGCTAATGTAGCTGTATCTTTAAAGGGATTTACCAATAACTGGGCCTGTCGGCCATGTGACTTCAGTACAGTTCAATAATGTACAGCATCTCTAATCCCTCTTCAGTTGATCATCTTGAAAAATATGTATGCTTTACTGTGTACATACAATAGAAATGGGACCTCTTGCTAGGTCACTAAGGCCTTGATCATCTGTCCTACCTGTTATCCAACAATCGATTTCATTTTATACTTGTCCTTTTTCCTAATTACCTTAAAATGTTCCAAGGATACCCTGTGCTTTTTTACCTTTCTCTGGAGAGTACCACATACCAAAAAGGAAACAGGTATCCCCTGACTTAAAGCTATTAGTTGGCAGTACTCTACAAAAGCCTTAACAGTACCACTCCTCCTAAGTAGAGCTTTTTTTGTTAAAAGTCTTGCAATGCTCGTAGTTCATTACCACATGCTCCTTTCCTCAAAAAAAAAAAAAATAAATAAATAATGGTCCTCCCTGCAGTTGAGTGACATTCAAGACATGCAGGTAGGTGCGTGCATGAATAGGTATGCCTTCATTGAAGATGGGCGTCGGGCTGGAACTCGGCACCATAAAAATCCACTGCCAATCATTAGTGGACTGGAGTTCTGCTGTGGCGACCCCTAACTGGGAAAAGCCGAAAGACTTGGGGAAAAACTGTGTCATAAAATACTTAGTGGCATTTATTTTCCAGGATGTCACTATCTATACAAAGAATTCTAAATCTGTCAAAAAAACATGCTACAACACTAATACAAACAGCCAGCTACAAGTTCAAACGTAACACTTACATGATCAAATCTGCCAGATAAGTGAACTGTATATTGTGAATAAGACTGGTGACTTACTTCAGCAGAAAAACACAAATGAAGATCACACAGGTTAAAAATCTCCCTTTGCTGTCAGACTTTTTGCGCACAGCCACGGTAAGAGAAATAACTCATGCCCCTTGAGATGTTTAAATTGCATTCAAGTCTGTCTGAGGGGCTGATGTCTGTCTATGACTTATCCCATTCACATTATAAAAAAGCAATGCAACAATGATGCTCATAATGAAAATCTGCATAACTTCTTCATTGCAGAAGCCAGCAAAAGTGCTTGAAAGACAATTGTTAAACAAGTTTTGTGTCTTCATAACTTTTTACTTTAATTTTATTCTCAATATCTGATATGCTACCATCCCTTACTCTTACTCCTTCCTAACTCTCTTAACCACTTGGCATTAGTTGTCATTTCACTCATCTGTCACTCCCCCTTATATTTTACATTCAGTCTCGTTTCTTTTCTCCCTTACTTTCCACAGTATTTCTCTCACTTTTACTTTGTAATAAGCCTTTCACTAGGGTCCTTATGCCTATTTTCTATTTCTGTGCAGTCAATAAGAACTCTTGCACTGTGACAGTAACTGTTAACCATGACTTTTTTTTTTAGCAGGTTCTTTGGCAATCAGTGTTTTTTCAACTTTTCCCTATCTTATGAAATGTATTGGCTTGACAAGGATACCCATGAGATACATTGCATATTAACTTGTCATGCACTTTGTAACCATATTACTACTCACTGCATAGCATACCGTTTTACTAGCAATACACACCAAACTTGTTTCATGTGCTTCCTTGCTTCTGGCCCAGGTCATGGATGAATACAAACTCCTCTAACAATTTAATAAAGTCTCAGCTGATTAAAAATGAAAAAATACAGTCCTTACTTTTATTTTATTAAAATTATGAGGCAAACTTTTTCACTGGTTTTCAGGGAGAGAACAATCAGACCTAAACAATGAACAGGAGAGAAAGTAATCCTGTTCATGTTTAAATTGCATTCAAGTCTGTCTGAGGGGCTGATGTCTGTCTATGACTTATCCCATTCACATTATAAAAAAGCAATGCAACAATGATGCTCATAATGAAAATAGTACAGTTTTGTACCTACCATAAATGTAGATGTTCGAGGATCCACATTGCTGCAGTCCTAACTATTGGGTAGTCCGCTGTCCCAGTCGGCCCAAATACCAAAGTATATGGCTGACGTCGGTCAAGGCGCATTAGACTGACGTCAGTACGTCAGGGTACTAATGCGCATGACCGACGTCATATCCTCAGTCTTTTCTTGCCCCAGATGTCAGAAGACCCTAAAAAGACAAGGCCAAAACCAAAAACTCTAAACATTCCTGCACCAAAAACATGTACAATATATACAAAATTACCAGAGTATAACCTCACCTACACAACCCCCCTAAACACAGAGGGGACGGAGGAGGTAAATTGACTGCAGCAATGTGGATCCTCGAACATCTACATTTATAGTAGGTACAAAACTGTACTATGTTCTTCATTCCACATTGCTGCAGTCCTAACTATTGGGTAGAATCCCAAAGCAGAGGTAAGGGAGGCTGGCAAATCATAAGGAAGCAGGAGCAGACAACATGCCTTGCAAAATAGCTGTGGCAAAACCAGCCCTAGATTTAGAGTAGAGGAAGGTGATAATGCCTAGAGAAAGTATGCACTGAACTCCAAGTAGCTGCCTCCAAAATATCCTTAGTTGCCACCCCTTAGAAATGTTGTTGAAGTGGCAGTAGCCCTAGTGGAATGAGGCCTAATCCCAGCTGGAATCTCCTTGCCATGATGGGAATAACAAAATGCAATGCAAAACCCAATCCACTTAGAAATAGTTTGTTTTGACACAGGCTTGCCCTGAGAACTCAAAGCAAAAGAAACAAACAACTGCTGAGACTGCCTAAAATCCTTAGTCCTGCTTAAATAATAACGCAATTGCCTGTGTACATCTAAAGTGTGCAAAATCTTTTCCCCTTTATTTTGGGGATCTGCATAAAAGTAGGCAAATGAATAGTTTGGTTTAAAGCCACACTAGAAACCACCTTAGGCATAAAGGAAGGATTAGTACGTAATGATACCCTATCCTTATGAAAATCAAAAAGGCTCTACCGCCATAAGGCCTGCAATTCAGAAACCCTTCTTGCAGAAGTAATGGCCAACAAAAAGCAGTCTTTCATGACAAGTATTTCAATTCAGCAGTAGCCGAGGCTCAAAGGTTGTAGAGTAAGTTTCTCCAACACAAAATTGAGATCCCAAGCAGGAGTAGGAGCTCTAATGGGGTCTTATATTCTTTGCCCTCTAAGAAATTGCTTGAACAAAGGATGCTAAAACAATGGTGGATCACAATCATAGTGAGCTGAAATTGCTGCAGCATGAATCTTAATGGAAGAGAAAGACAAACCTTTGTCCAATAACTCAGTAAGATATTGAAGAGCCACACTCAAATTAGGCTCAGAAATCTCCAAATTGTTTGCTGCACTCCAAAATAAAAATCTCTTCCATTTTTCTGCATACACTTTCCTTGTACTAGGTCTTCTGGCTTCCATAATCACATTTAAAACTTGTTGAGGAAGTTGAGACCTGCTGTGTTTCAAAACAGAATATGCCAGGCTGTTAGATGAAGAGAGTGAAGCTTGACATTGAGCAGGTGACCGTCCCTCTGAGACAACAGGTGTGGAATCAAAGGTAAAGGCCATGGAGGCTTCCTTACCAGACTCCTCAGTAATGGGTACCAGTGTTGCCGAGGCCAATCTGGAGCTATTAAAATCATCCTTGGCTTGTCTTGTCTGACCTTTAGACCTTTGGGAGAAGAGGCAGAGGTGGAAAGGCATACACGAAGATTTTTCCAACTGAAAGAAAGAGCATCCACTTTCCAAGCTGTGTGATGAAACCTCTTTGTGCAAAATTTTGGCAGCTGGTGGTTTAGTGGAGAAGCGAACAGATCTATGTCTGGAGTTCCCCATGACACTGTAAATTTTCGAAATACATGAAGATCCAGTTTCCACTCGTGGGGATCCATGATTTGTCTGCTTAACACATTTGCTAAGGAGTTCTGTGCTCCGGCAGAAACCTTGCCTGAAGAGTTAGTTGCAAGCTGAGCGCAGTCTCCCATAAAATCATTGCTTGCCTGCACAACGGTAAGAATGTGTTCCCCTTGTTTGTTGATGTACCACATGACAGTTGTGTTGTCTGTTAGAATCAACACCTGTCCTGGAAGAAGTAACTCCTTGAAAGCCATTAATGCAAACTGGACTGCTAACATCTCTTTCATGTTGATATGTAGATGCTGTAGTCTGGCAGGCCACTTGTCTTGTATCCACTTTCCATTTAGATGAGCTCCCCACGCAATGTCTGAGGCATCTGTCGTTAGAATCTGACTCGCTTCTGGCCGGGTCACAGAGAGTCCCTTGTTTAGGTGACATTCCTGAGCCCACCACAAAAATTCCTTTTGAATGCAAGGTATTATTTGAATGACAGTGTCCAGATCCTGGCAGTGCTGTGTCCATACATTTTGAGATACCATTGCAGCTTCCTCATATGCAGTTTGGCATTGGGAAGCACCAGAATACAAGATGCCATGAACCCTAAGGCTTGAAGGACTGTCCTTGCAGTCAGCCCGGACTGAAGAGATAGTTGATGGAAGTAACTGGAAAGATTCTTTGTTTGTCCGGGGTTAAAAAGGCCATCTGGGCTGCTGTATTCAGTCTCACACCCAGAAAGCACATGTCTTGAGAGGGTACTAGACTGGACTTTATTTCGTTCACAGAATACCCTAGGCATCTTAGCACTGCTATCACAAATTCCAAATGCTGTAAAAGGTCTTCCTTTTCTTGAGCCAGAATCAGGCAGTCGTCCAAGTAAGGATAGATTTGAATTCCTTTTAGCCTGAAGTAAGCTATCACTGGAGCCAGAACCTTTGTGAATACTCTGGGCAGTAGATAAGCCAAAGGGCAATGCAGAGAACTGATAATGAGAATTTCCAGCTCGAAAACGCAGATACTTCCTGCAACTTAGTCTTATAGGCACATGAAGGTAAGCTTCCTTGAGATCTAACGTTACCATCCAGTGATCTTTGCCCAGCAGAGGTAAAAGCTGTTGTAACGTCAACATTTTGAACTTGGGAATGTCCAGATAAGTGTTGAGGATAGATAAATCCAAAATTGGTCTCCACGTGTTCCCCTTCTTTGGTACTAGGAACAGGCGAGAATAAAATCCTAGGCCCCTTTATGGCACAGGGACTGGCTGAATGGCCCCTATTTGGAGCAACAGAGAAATTTGCTTGTGAGCCTCTTTTCTTTGTAGAGGAGGAATGTCTGGCATGCCTTTGAAAGGAGGCAAGGTATGGAAGTAAAACCTGTAACCGTGGTGAATAATATCCAAAACCCATCTGTCTTGGGTAATTAAATCCCAATTTTCTTTGAAAAGAGCCAGCCTTCCTCCCAAAGGTGCTGCCAGGCGAGAATGTACTGGCAGCTGAAAAGGTAGGTCATTGGGTCTGTTTACGAAAGGACTGACCCCTGCCCTCACCAGAAGACTGAGCAGGTGAACTCCCTGTTCTAGGCCTAAAAGAACCTTGAGCCCTGCCCTACCACGTCTAGACCTACCCCTAGACTGGGAATCATAAGCAGGATATGTCCAGCCCTTAGTAGGCCAATTTCTACTAAACTTCGGAGGCTGGACCTGCAAAAAATCCTTAACAGTTTGCATAGACTTAGCCTTGTCCTCCATTTTCTTTAAAACTGCTTCCACAGGCGAACCAAACAACACATCAGACTGTAAAGGAGCATCCAAAATCCTTGTTTTAACATGCTCAGCTAAATTCTGATCCCTCAACCAGGCGTGCCTACGAAGAACAGAACCAGTGGCAGCCACCCTCGAGGAGGCCTGCACAGCATCAAAACCACACTGCAAGGAATGCTTACCCACCTGTTCAGACACATGAACTAAATCCTGCAACTCTTTACACTCAATACCTTCTGCCAGAGCATCCACCTTAGACTTCAATTGTGAAAGGAGATAATTCTGATATTTTAACATGTGAAACTGACAATCCAACGCCCTCATGGCTAAAGTGGAAGAAGTATACACTTTCTTTCCCCATCTATCCAAAGCCCTTGCCTCTTTATCAGGAGGAACAGGATTTTTAACAACAGAAGCCTTCACACCTTTAGGCCCCTGAGAGACAGTTTCGGGTCTGCCCTAGGACTCTTAAAAGATACTTATGAGCTTCAGGCACCCTATAGTACCTATCCGGTTTAACTGGGGCAGGAGGCAAAGAATCAGGATTCAGGGAAGCCTCTGCAAAACATCTTCCACCACATTCAGAACAGGAGGTATAGCTAAAGGCCTATGCTGGGGTAAAACAAGAATTCCCTAAGCCTCTTCCTGAATCAGAGAAATCTTGACCTTCCCATTTAAAATGCTCCCTCATGGAATGCAGAGTCTCTGAAAATGAAAAATCCTCAGGAGGAGAAGCTGAAGGAGTAGAATCATCCACATCAGAATCAGAATAAGGAGGATACTCCTGCAAGTCTTCAGTCAAGACTCAGAAGCCTCCGAACATTGCTCAAAATTCTCAAACTCAGGTTCCACCCTAGGCCTCTTATCAGGAGGGCATAGAACCTCTAATCATAGTAATCAAATCCTCTGCCATTTTAAGCATATGTTTCTTAGGCAAAGACCCTGAAGCACTAGGGAGAAACCCCAACTGAAGCTAAACTAGGCCTGCCTCTCAAAGAAGCCTTGGAAACAGAAGGGAGGCTCTAACCACCTTAGGAAGAGAGGGAAGAACAGCCACCTGAGAAGCCCCTTCAGCCTGGCCTACTTCCTGAGAGGACACATCCTGTAACAGTAAAGTCTCTCCCTGAGACTCCAAAGAAACTCCTGGCAGAACCTCCGGTTCCACTGAGTTTTCTAAAGAACCGACGTCCGGGACTGTCGGTTCTTCCACTCTAGGCTTTGCTACTTTGTCCTTGCGCTTTTGGCGAAGCGGCGCCGGAGCATCCGACGGCATTTTATAATTACAACGCTTCCCAAAAACTAACCTGGCACAGTCTAACCTTCTCTTAATAGTGCGTTCGTTAAATCTAGCACAAGAGCGGCATCCAACAACGTCGTGCTCAGGCCCTAAACAAGGTATACACAAAGTATGGTAATCCCTATGAGGTATCTGTTTCCCACAAGAAATACAGTTATTCACTTTTTCTGACATCCGGTTAAATACTGAGGCAAGAAAACCAAAATATTCCCCAACGGGGTACTTAGCCAACTTTGATTCGGTCTGAAACTCTGACTTCAGAAACTTTCAGAACGCCAACCTGCACTCGCAAAACTGCTTCTGCATCGGACTATGCGGCAAAAAAGACTGAGGATATGACGTCGGTCATGCGCATTAGTACCCTGACATACTGACGTCAGTCTAATGCGCCTTGACCGACGTCAGCCATATACTTTGGTATTCGGGCCGACTGGGACAGCGGACTACCCAATAGTTAGGACTGCAGCAATGTGGAATGAAGAACATCTGCATAACTTCTTCATTGCAGAAGCCAGCAAAAGTGCTTGAAAGACAATTGTTAAACAAGTTTTGTGTCTTCATAACTTTTTACTTTAATTTTATTCTCAATATCTGATATGCTACCATCCCTTACTCTTACTCCTTCCTAACTCTCTTAACCACTTGGCATTAGTTGTCATTTCACTCATCTGTCACTCCCCCTTATATTTTACATTCAGTCTCGTTTCTTTTCTCCCTTACTTTCCACAGTATTTCTCTCACTTTTACTTTGTAATAAGCCTTTCACTAGGGTCCTTATGCCTATTTTCTATTTCTGTGCAGTCAATAAGAACTCTTGCACTGTGACAGTAACTGTTAACCATGACTTTTTTTTTTAGCAGGTTCTTTGGCAATCAGTGTTTTTTCAACTTTTCCCTATCTTATGAAATGTATTGGCTTGACAAGGATACCCATGAGATACATTGCATATTAACTTGTCATGCACTTTGTAACCATATTACTACTCACTGCATAGCATACCGTTTTACTAGCAATACACACCAAACTTGTTTCATGTGCTTCCTTGCTTCTGGCCCAGGTCGTGGATGAATACAAACTCCTCTAACAAGTTAATAAAGTCTCAGCTGATTAAAAATGAAAAAATACAGTCCTTACTTTTATTTTATTAAAATTATGAGGCAAACTTTTTCACTGGTTTTCAGGGAGAGAACAATCAGACCTAAACAATGAACAGGAGAGAAAGTAATCCTGTTCGGCAGTGATCGTTGCCTGGAAATAGAAGTTAAATTTAAAATAAGCTCAAACTCCACAGTGATTACAGGCCAACATTTAGTAATTTACAAACTAGACATTTGTCTTGTAAAACTGTCCACATGATGCTGTGAGAAACAGAGAGGCTTCCAACATAAAAAGGATGATAATCCTAAAAGGATTTGAAGTTGAGGAAAAACTAAATATGCTGAGGGTAGAAGAGGAATGCTGTGATTTACTGCACTCTCAGAAACAATGACAACAAATGTGACAACAACATGAAATACACAGGCAAATATGATAGTGACAATGTCAATGAAAGTACAGTAATCATCAGGTGGTACAGGCTGCCCCTCCTAGATACCAACAAAAATGTTTTCCAAGACATTACTATTATGTGCTGAAATCCCAAGTGCATGATCTGCTGTCAGACAACCCAGCACATGCTCAAAGTATCCAAAGGCCAGGTGAAGAACTATACTGTCCTGTTGGATGAAGCAATTATAAAACCAAGGAATAAATCCATCAGGGTATTTTCAGCAGAGTATAGTGCAGGACTCCCCTACGAGAAATTAGTAAATTTAGAACAACTATGGCACAGTGCTGAAAAAAAAGAGGAAGAGACAGCAGTGCAAACAGAAATCTTGCACTCCTGCAACTCAGGCACAGCACCTATCACAGCCAGCTCTGCTGGTGCAGGAGTTTTACTCACAAGTTACATTGACAATGGCTCACATTTTATTACTAGCTCAAGCTCTGCAGGACAAGGTTGGGGGAGTTATTTTTGGGATGGTAAGGGTCTGTTACTTCATCTTACAGGAAAGTAAGAGTCCAAGTTAGCAGATGCAGAATATCCAGCACCTTTAGCAAAAGCACCCTCACCAAGCAGCAAGGCACACAGAGCTGACATCTGGTCACACAGTATGCATAGGTGTGTTGTAGCTGAACAGAGCACAGCATCACTGCAAATTCCAAAAACAAAAATTTGGAAAAACTACAACTTTACCATGGTTCCAAGGTCTAGACATGATGATGATCTCAACACACTTCCTGGGTTCATCAGGGGTGCAATCCCCAATGATCACTGGAGTCAAGCAGGAGTAGAAATGGTGGGTGTCTATTGGGGTATACAAGGGCAGTTTGTAGGACTGCCTGAATGTTAATAGGGAGAATGCAACACAAATTCAGGACATAAGGAGTGCAGTAAAATTAGTTAAAATGTTGGGGTTAATGCTGAGACACAGTGTCGTGCACTGGGGTGCAAATGTCCTTCTACTGTATCTTTGCAAAAATGTAGAACTGCTTATTTTTCCTTGAAAGATACTGTGCCAAACTGTGTTGAGGGTCTTGTACCCTGGATCAGTAATATGTGTTATTTTCTGTGACTACAATAGGCTCTGTATTTTTCCCCCTTAAGTCTAAGATTATGTAATCAGGAAAAGTCACAGCCTATATCAAAATGAGAGGAACAAAAAACACACGTTCCACAACAGAAGAGAATAACTGTCTACCATCTTCTTTTTCTGTATGACTCAAAGAGAAGAACTTGAGCCTTTTTTCCACCAAGTCAAGCATCTCTCTAGTCACTCCTATACTTTCCTGAGCATCCTCCTTCACCACCTTTTGACAATAAAGTGCCCCTGCAGCCATTCTTTCTGTACAGTATTCTCCAATTACAGTTTAAAAGGAGCTAGCACCTTTGCTAACAGCTGAAAAAGCTGCATCTTATAATTCAGCACATCAAAGTTCAGACTTCCATAAGCACCTCTCATATGTTCGTTTTGGTTGCAGTGTTGCTTAGTCTGCAGAGATATGCTTCATATATGGTGTCAAGAAAACCAGCATCATTCTGAAAAAGAGAAAAAGAAAAACTATTATGGTGGAGGCAAAAAAGCAAACTCATAAGGAAATGTTCACTAAATATGAACACAATTTTCTGATAACTCACTTTACATGTCTTTTTAAAGAACTCTGGTGTGTCACTCTGATTCTCTGTCTTACAAGGTGATTTTGCATTCTCTATCTGTAGATATTCCCTGTCTGAAACCAGCTACTGGGACAAAAATGCATAAGGACAGTAAAGTTGTTCGCAGGGTGACATTAAATGGCATTTTGTAAATGTGATGCAGACTAAATTTTAGTAAATTTACAAGGAAATGATTGTCAGTCCAAACTTTGATAATTTTATCAGTAATATTTTTGGGGCAAACTTTCAAAATATTCATCCTAGAAGTCTACATAATGAATTTTGTAAAGTCCCATAGGCTGCATTTTTTTAAACAAGAAACATCTTTATTAAATTATCATGTATGACATAGGCCATGTTACATTTATTCAAATGACAATAAACCATAGTGACACAATCTCAGTTGTAAACATTATACATTTCACACCGTGTTAACACAACTGTAGCTGTAACAATTATGTATCACGTTTAACATACCCAGTCAGTTAGTCAGCCATTACATAGCTCATTCAAATCCTGTCTTTTTTTAAACCTCGTTCCTCCTCTGCATGTATTGATCCCACATTTCCCATTTTTTTCTATCTAATTTGCACCTACCCTTGTCTAAAGATCTCAGTTCCAGTTGTTTTAACACTGTTACTATCTTCACTACTTTTAGTAAAGTCGATTTAGATTTTGATTTAGATTTTCTAGGAATTGCTTTTTTGGCAGCCATCATAATTAGACTCAGCAAGGCCTTACTATATCTAGGCAAATCCGAGTTTGTATCATAGCTCAAAAAAATCATTTCCGTAGTCACTCCAACTTTCTCACCCAGAGTCTCTGACAGAGCAGTCTGCAGGGAATCTCTGAAGGCTACCAACTCATTATACTCCCAGAAAATATGTTCCCAATTACCTCTTTCTGCCCCATCACACCTCCAACATTTGCTGTCTACTTGAGGAAAAAATCAAGTCTGCTTCGGGTATAAAAATACCTATGTCATCACTTCCAGGCAAAGATCCGAAATCTTCTAGATTTTGTTGCATATTTGGGAAACATACATATAGCCCCCATTGTTTCTTTGTGAATTGCTTATCTAACTTCTCTTCCCAGACCTTCCTAACCTCCTCTAATTAATTCTTACAGTTACCATGCAATATTTTATATGCTCTACTAATTAGTCCTTTCTTTATGGCAACTTCTGTTAGATTCTACTAAAAGAACTCTACCAGTGCTGGTCTTTCATTTAGGACCACCCCCATTTCTTACTCTTTGCATATACTCTGATATCAATCCTTGATATGGAAGGCAATCTTTAGCCTGCAGTCCAAATAAGTTCTTGCCCTCTTCCCATTCTATTATCTTTTCCTCTGTAGTTATTTGCTCCTAGTAGCATGGTTCCTTTGCCAGTTTTCTCCAATATATTCCCGCCTCCTCTTGCCTATTGTCTGTGTCTTTCATCCCTATCAGCAGAATAGTACAGTTGTGTACACTTACCATAAATGTAGATGTTCGAGTGTATTCACTGTTTGCAGTCATTACATTTGGGTAATCCTGCTGGCAGGCTGCCCTCAAGCCGGCCTGAATTCCAAAGTCTTGGGTCCTGCATCGGCTGCTGTCACCCCTTCCCTGACATCAGGGGTACAAAAGAAGCAGCTAACGCCATTTTCTTCAGTTTTTCTTGCCCCAGATGTCAGGTGCCCCCAAAAAGGGTAGCCAAACTTTATATATATATTCAGAAATACACCAATATAAATTTTACCTTCATCTATAAGCAAATACTCCACATAGGTAGTATAAATCAGAGAAGGAAAGACTTAAGAAAAAAGGGGGAAGGCGGGTGGGTAACCTGGACTGCAACAGTGAATACACTCAAACATCTACATTTATGATAAGTGTACACAACTGTACTATGTTCTTCATGTTTCACTGTTGCAGTCATTACATTTGGGTACAGTCCCAAAGCTATGGTTGGGAGGCTGGAACTAGACAGCAGTAGGAGCGTCTATGAGGCCCTGCAGAACTGCAGTGGCAAAGCCTGCCCTGGATTTAGAGTAGAGTGGCAGATGATAATGCTTTGTAAAGGTGTGCACTGAACTCCAAGTAGCCACCTCTAAAATGTCTCTGGTTGGTACTCCCCTGAGAAAGGCTGCTGAGGTGGCTGCAGCTCTGGTGGAATGAGGCCTAATGCCCTTAGGCACTGGCTTGCCATGGTGTAAGTAGCAGAAATGAATGCATTGGCCTAACCACTTAGAAATAGTCTGCTTTGAGATGGGCGTTCCTTGTAATCCTGCAGCATATGCCACTAGTAATTGCTCTGTCTTCCTGGAAGCTTTGGTTCTGTCCAAGTAGAATCTCAGCTGTCTGTGTATGTCCAAAGAATGGAGAATTCTCTCCCCCTTGTTCTGTGGATTTGGGTAAAAGGTTGGCAGATGGATGGCTTGGTTAAGAGCCACACTGGACACTACTTTAGGCATAAATGTTGTGTTTGTCCTCAGGGAGACCATGTCTGGATGAAAAATGATGAAAGGTTACAGCCATGAGTGCCTGTAGCTCTGAAACTCGTCTTGCAGAAGTAATTGCTAAGAGCAGAGCTGTTTTCCAAGATAGAACTTTATATCAGCAGTAGCAGCTGTCTCAAAAGGAGGCAGGGTGAGCTTTTCCAAGACATAGTTGAGGTCCCATGCAAGTATTGGTAGTCTCCTTGGGGGCCTTAAATTTTTAGCTCCTCTGAGGTACTAGGTAATAAAGGGTGAGAAAATAGTGGTGGCTCTGTATTGTAATGAGCCGAAATGGCAGAGGCATGAATTTTAATTAATGAAAAAGATAGGCCTTTGTCCAGTATCTCAGTTAAGTATTGCAAAATCTGAGGAATATTTCGTACCGCTGTATCAGTTCCTTGTGCCTGGTTCCAGGCACAGAATCTCTTCCATTTTCCAGCGTAAGACTTTCTAGTACTAGACCTTCTGGCTTCCAGAATGATATCACAGCTTTACTGAGAGGTGTTTTTTGTATGATTACATTATCCGCCATGCTGCCAGGTTTAAAGTCCTGAGCTGGCTGTGCAGGATATGATTGTTTTGCTGGGACAGTAGTCGAGGTATTTGAGGTAAGGTCCAAGCTAGGTATAGACATAAGTTCCTTAGTATTGGACACCAGTACTGGCGTGGCCAGTCTGGGGCAATCAGTATCATCTTTGGCTTCTCCTTTCTGACCTTTAGGAGCACCTTGGGGAGGAGAGGCAGTGGAGGAAATGCATATACTGATAGGGCGTCCACTTTCCATGCTGCTCTGTGATAAGTCCTTGTGCAGAATCTTTTTAGTTGCTAACTGAGAGGGGAGGCAAACAGATCTATTTCCGGGCATCCCCATTTCCTTGTTATCATGCTGAAGACTTGTGGATCCAGATTCCACTCGTTGGGATCCATGAGGTTTCGGCTTAGTTCGTCTGCGAGAGTATTTTCCTTTCCTGGCAGGAATTGTGCCTGCAGATGTACTTGGTAAGTCAAAGCTGTGTCCCACAAGGTCATGGCTAGTCTGCAAACGGGGTAAGAATGTGTGCCTCCCTGCTTGTTTATATACCACATGACCGTGGTGTTGTCTGTCTTTATCAGTAGTTGTCCCGGATGAAGTAGGTCCTTGAAGGCTGTCAGGGCATTTTGAACAGCTAACATCTCTTTTTGATTGATATGTAGATGCATTTGGTTTGAGGACCATGTGCCCTGAATGCATCTTCCTGCCATGTGGGCTCCCCAGGCATAGTCCGATGCATCCGTTGTTACTGTCTGCCTGTCTGGGGGTAATGTGAATGGCTGTCCCTTGTTCTGGTGACAAGCCTTTACCCACCATCGAAACTCCTACTGCAGGCAGGGAATGAGAGTAATGACTGTTTCCAGGCAGTGGCAATGTTGAGTCCAAACACTTTTTAGGTACCATTGAAGTTTCCTCATCTGCAGTCTTGCATATGGAATTAGTAGGATGCAGGATGCCATGAAGCCCAAAGCCTGCAGAATTTTTCTTGCAGATAACTGGGCCTTTGTTGCCAACATTTTGAAATAGGTAGTCAGTTGCCTTTGTTTGTCTGGCGTGAGATAAGCCATCTGGGCAGTTGTATTTAAGCTTGCACCCAGGAATGTTATCTCTTGTGAGGATACTAGTTTTGATTTCTTTTTGTTGACTGTGTACCCTAGGCATGTTAGAAGTCTTTTCACAAACGCCAGATGTTGAAGAAGAATGCCCTTGTTCTCTGCTTGAATGAGACAGTCGTCCAAGTAAGGATATATTTGTATTCCTCTTTGTCTGCAGAGTGCAATTACTGGTGCCAGGCACTTTGTAATGACCGTGGGCGCAGCAGATAAGCCAAAGGGCAGTGCAGAGAATTGGTAATGCATTGAACCAGCCTTGAATCTTGGGTATCTTCTGCATGATTGTCTGATTGGAACATGCAGGTATGTCTCTTTTAGGTCTAAAGTCACAAGCTAAGCATTATTGCCCAGCATGGGCAGAAGCTGTTGCAAAGTCAACATTTTGAATTTTGGAATATCCAGGAAAGTGTTCAGAATGGATAGGTCCAGTATCAGCCTCCAGGCCTCGTCCTTTCTGGGTACCAAGAACAGTCTTGAGTAAAATCCTTGTCCCTGCTCTTGCTCTGGTACTTGTTGAATGGCCCCCATGTCCATGAGGGATGAAACTTGTTTTTGTGCCTCTGTCCATTGATTTTTTGGCAGATCTGGCCAGCCGTTTGCCTTTGGCAGAGTATGGAAATGGAACTTGTAGCCTTGTGACACTATGTTTAAAACCCACTTGTCCTGGGTTATGATGTGCCAATTTTGAGCAAAAGTGCTTAAGGGTGCTGCCAGAAGATAAGTGTTTGGTGCAGGCAGGGGGAAGTCACTGGGATTGTTTTCTGTACGTTTGTGTTCTATCTTCTCCAGCTTTGGAGATAGAAGCACCCCATTGCTTGGGCCTATAAGAACCTTGCACCTGGGATCTGTCCCTAGGGCGTCTGGATCTGTCCCTAGGGCGTCTGGATCTGCCCCTTTGAGGTCTGTCTGACACAGGAAAGGACCAATTTTTTGTAGGCCAGTGTCTACTAAACCTTGGTGGCTGTACTTGTAAAAAATCTTTGACAGTTTGCATAGATTTAGCTTTGTCCTCCATTTTCTTTAACACCTCTTCTGCCTTAACACCAAACAAAGTATCATGCTGTAAAGATGCATCTAGTAATTTAACTTTAACATGATCAGGCAGATTTTGTTCCTTTAACCAAGCATGCCTCCTAATTACAGAACCTGTAACTGCGGCCCTGCAGGAGGCCTCCAAAGAATCAAAACCACATTGCAAAGTATGTTTTCCAACTTGTTCTGCTGCATACAATAAATCCTGCATTTCCTTGTTCTCTGCACATTCAGAATTTAACAACATTTTCTGTTTAAGCAATCCCATGACATGTTGCTGATACTTAAACATATGAAATTGACAGTTTAAGGCCCTTACAGCCAAAGTTGCAGATGTGTAAACCTTTTTTCCCCATCTATCCAGTGCCCTTGAATCTCTGTCAGAGGGGGTTGGGTTTTTTGCAGTGTAAGCCTTAACTCCCTTTGGACCCTGTGAAATAGTTTCTGGGTTAGCAGTAGGGTTTTTAAAAAGAAATTTGTGTGAGTCAGGAACCCTGTAATATCTTTCAGGCTTGACAGGAGCTGGGAGTAAGGAGTCAGGGGTCAGACTAGACTCCGAAAACACATCATCTACAATGTCTAACACAGATGGAATGGCTAGGGGCCTGTGCTGATGTAGTAAAAGGAAATCCCTGAGCCTCTTTTTAGATTCTGAAAAATCTTGTCTCTCCCAGTGGAAATGCTCCCTCATGGTATGCAAGGTTTCCCCAAAGGAATAGTCCTCAGGAGGAGATGCTGAAGGAATAGATTCTTCAGCATCAGAATCCTCATGGGGGGGAAGAGAATATTCCTGATCAGAAGAAATAGAAACGTGATCTGAAGATTCATAGTCAGTGTCTTGCCTAGGCCTCTTATCAGGAGGGGGATGGGAACCCCTGATCAAGGTAATCAAGTCTTCGGCCATTTTGAGCATCTGTTTTTGGGGCATAGAGGCCTGTCCACGTGGGTCTTGAGTTTGTTTCCTTGCTTTAGAAGGTGCTTTTGCCTTTGAAGCTGAAGTCGTTTTAATGTAAAAATGTTTAGGTCTGAATACACCCTCAGAAGCCGGTACCTGCTCAGCGGCTCCGGAACCATTTGAGGGATTAGTGTCCGAGGCTCCAATACCTTGAGTACCCAGCGGCATGGCTGACTCCACGTGGGAGTTGGTAGCGGCCTGCGACTCTAAAGTAGTGGGCATCAGGGGCTGCGAAAGCGCCTCACTGAGAACCGGCGAACTGATAACTGGCTTAGGAGAAGCTTCGTCATCGGTTTTCGGCCTCGGTTGTTTTTCTCTATCCTTTTCTTTGCGTTTTTTGTAAACTCTGGTAGTTGGATGGCTATCCGATGACATTTCAGGATAATTAAACCGGCGTCCAAAATAGTTTAAAGCAAAATCATACTGACACTTAATAGTGCAATGGTTAAATCTAGCATAAAACCGACAACCAATAACGTTGTGATCAGGGCCTAGGCAAGGAATACAGTAAGAATGAAAATCCTTATGAGGTATTTGCTTTCCACAAGAAATACAATTATTAACTTTTTCTGACATCGGTCTGGAGCAAGAAAAAAGTTTCCCCAATGGGGTACTTAGCTTTATTGAAGACTTTGGATCTGAAACTCAAACACAAAAATCTCAGGAGTCGGCCGACCGGCACTTGTGAACTGCTTCTGCTTCGGGCACCGTGTGGCAAGAAAGACTGAAGAAAATGGCGTTGACTGCTTCTTTTTTTACCCCTGACGACCTGACGTCAGGGAAGGGGTGACAGCAGCCGACTCAGGACCCATGACTTTGGAATTCAGGCCGGCTGAGGGCATTACCCAAATGTAATGACTGCAACAGTGAAAAATGCAGAACATCTCCTTTCTCCATTCCCCTGTTGGCTTAGTTCTTAGAAGACCTTCTGCTACTTTATGAATACAATACTCTTTATGATTATTGTTGTGCTCATTAAAGGTCTGCATCCAAATTTCCAGTCTCTCCCTACTACTTGAGCTTCCCCTCATTTCATCATTCTCTTTTTCTACTTTGAAAGATAGTTTTCTGCTTGTACTATGTATAGAAGCCTTAAATGTGTTGCTCTGAAATACCCCTGCAACTCGGGTAATCCCAGTCTGCCCTGTTCTACTGAAAGAACAAGCTTAGCCCACTGGACTTTTGCTGTCTTCCCTTCCCAGATAAAATCCTTCAGCTCTTTAATTGATATCCACAACTTCTCTGGTTGAAAAAACATATGCCTGACCAGTGCATAAGACTAAAGATACTAAAACATTTTAACTGCTTGTATCTTCTACCAATATCCATATAAGAGAGCTTCCATTTTCTCAGTTTTTGTATTGTCTTTTGTTTAGTCTCTTCCCACATACCCTTAGCTGCCACACCAGTAACATTTTTAATCCATACTCTTAAATACTTCATTTTATCATGTCCCCATAAATATGGATATTGCTGAACCAATCCGTATGTGGGTACATAATTTACCACTTTTGCTTTTGTTTTTGCTTCATTAATTTTGTATCCCTAACAGGTTTGAAACCGTCTCAATATGTTCCCCAGCACTGCAATGTCCCTTTCCGTTTTTGTCAGGTATAAAATAACATCTTCTGCAAATACAGCCAGTTTTTCTTGACTACAATAACAATTATATCCCTGAATTTCTGAGTTCTTTATTTTCTGTGCCAATGGCTCTAAATATACTGCAAATAATAAAGGGGAAAGAAGACACCCCTACCTGGTAGCTCTGCTCAAGCAGAGATTATCATGGAGGACCCCACCCACTTGAACTTTCGCCTCTCATCTTTCATATATCTTCCTAATCAACCTTATAATTTTATCAGAGAATGCAAATACTTCCATTGCTCTGCTCACAGAATCCCAGCTTACTCTATCAAATGCTTTCTCTGCATCAAGATCCACCAGTAACAGTGGTATTTTCTCACATTCTGCTTCCCTATGGATCATCACTGTTCTGTTTATGTTGTCATATGTTTACCTCCCCTGCACCAAACCACATTAATCCATATGTATCAGTTTTGGTATCACTTTTGCCACTCCTTTAGCCATTACAGACAAATACTTTATAATCATGATTTAGTATTGAAATGGGCCTGTATGAAGCTGGATCTAATGGATTTTACACTCTTTAGGTAGTACAGCTACTACCGCTTTCTTTCAGGATGTGGGTACTTCTCCTCCTCTTAAAATACTGTTAAACAAAACCTTCTAGATCTTTATTAGTTTTTTTTTCCCTCCTAACTTCCAAGCTTCCACAGGAATACCATCTAATCCTGGTGACATTTCTGTGTGGTTATACATCACCATTTTTATCTCATCTCCTCCTATCCTATTAGTAATTCGGCCTCCCTCCCGATAGCCTTGGCATATTTAATTTTTCCATAAACACTTCCATGTGTACCTTTTCTTGATTTCCATATTCTCTGCTTCATACAGACTTGCATAGATTTTCCAAAATATTTCTAATACTTCTACAGGATACCTAGCTATCTTCCTTGTAATAGGTTCTCTAATCTTGGTGACAAGCCTTTTCTACTTTCTGTTGTTTGAGCCGTTATACTAAAAGTTGTTGTGCTCTGGTGGTGCTAAACTCATGTACATTATCAAGGTAGTCCCTTACTTTCTGTTCAACATTCTGCAGTAGCTGTTCTTGTTCAGTGAGATTCCCCCTATTTTGCAATATTTTGTCAGTTCCCACAAATAATTCTTGTTACTTCTTAACCATATCTCCCTTTCTTTTATTTCCACCCTATTTTTAAATTCCATTTTAATTTTATCTGATTTCCTAACTATATTTTCAGAAGTTTCTATCTTCTCTAATAGCTCCTGAATAATTTCCACTAACCATTCCTAAATTATTCTCTTTTCAACAGATCTGTGGGAATTCGCCAGTGTCGCATTTTTATTTCATTACCTTGTGTTTTTATTTTAGTTATGATTGGCGCGTGATCTGAAATAGTTATTGGGTCCGTATCAAGACCTTCAATTAAATGCACACATTCCTGTGAAATGTAAATTCTGTCTAGCCTAGCCGAGTTTTTGTATCTTGGGTAATAATATGTAAATTCACTTTGAATTCCTAGTACTGAATTCACATCTTCCATGCAAAACATTTTCATACATTTCTTTGTTATATTTCCCTTTCTGGGCCCTCCAGACATATCTTCACTGCTACAAATAAAATTCCAGTCGCCACCTATAAGTAATATTCCTTGCTGAAAGCTGATTTATTTCTCCCAGAATTTTCTTTAGCTCTATTATAGCAGTTACAACAGAATATAAATACATGCCAGTGTAATCCTCCTCCCTTGCCAGTAGCCCCTTAGTACTACAAATCTACCATTACTGTTTCTTTTTCCCCATTCTATTTGGATTGGAGCTCCTCTTGCAATTAATACAAGTACTCCTTTCTTTCTCTGCCCCAGGTATTCTGCTGAATAACCATCCTGACAACCTTTCTTTATGAAATTCACATGTTCAGTTATTTCCAAGTGTCTCCTGTAGCACAGCTATTTGCACTCTATATTTTTAATATGGTTCATTACTCTTTCTTTTTTGGATTTATCTATGAGTCCATTAACGTTTAAAGACATTATAGAAAGAATCATATTTTTGAGGGATTATTATTCCCAGCTTTTCTGTTGTGTCTAGTTCCAGCTTTTCTGTTACATGCATACACTGTTTGGCAGGTTAATCTTTACAACTGTTTCCTGTCATCTCCATTTAAGCCTATATCACATCTTGCAGAACTTTTTATTTTACTGCAACCCTCAAACAAAAATACACAGACACACACAATACCCCCCTAAAACCTACTAACTTAATAACACAAAAAAACTAAGTACATCTTCAAATATTAAAGATTTACCCCTTAATAGGAATGTAAGTTCCAAGCTGACTGCCACATACACAGACTCGAGCAAAACAGAAAGAAAGCTTACACATGCTAAGACGCTTGGCAGAGCCTGTGATTCTATTAAGTGTTGTCTGGTTTTGCCTTATCTTTATAGCTCTCCCAGCTGGGAAAACATGTGAATGCTTTTAGAAAACATTTTCTCCAAGCCATTTTTCTTTATCAAATTGTCTGCTAGTGACATGAGAACCAGGTGCAGGACTGTTTATTAGAAAAAAAAGACATTATAATATTCAATATTCTTTTTAATTTGCTTACTTCTGTCAAAACGTGTACTGCTAAAGGCCTTAACACAATCATTCCCTATGCAAGAATGAGAAAAAGCACACTCATTTTTCTTTTGTCATGCTCTTTTAACCAGATCCCCCTTTTTTGGTTGTTTTACATTGCAGTACCTACATTTCGTAAAACTAAACAAGGAAAAAGAGAGAAGGGAGAAAGAAACAAAATTAATAAACACAATCACCTGTTTACATTAGTATCCTCATTACACTTAAAAATAACTGAAAACATTTTTTACAACATGCAGAAAAAAATCATGCACCACTTAATCTTCTTCTTCTTCTTTCGGCTTTTCCCGGTTAGGGGTCGCCACAGCGGATCACCTGTCCGCTCATGATTGGCAGTGGAGTTTTACGGTGTCGAGTTGCCAGCCCGGCGCCCAACCTTCCACAGAAGGCACACACACGCAACACACACTCACACCTAGGGCCAATTGTACCACTTAATACTGTTAAGAAAAAAATGTTGTTTTACTTACAGTTAACTCTCTCCCTCCTCTTTCCCTCTCCTGAGTATTTTTCTGAACATTAATGATATGAAGTCGGATATATGCTTTAGAGTTTACTACAAGTTTTAACAAAGCCCAAACAAGTCCAATATTTCCAAATGTTCTTGTTCTGTCCCATTTCACACACATAATTATTGCTTTGTAATCCCACATTTGTCAATTTCCATGTTATGGACTTCAGTCTCCAAGCATTAATGCCATGAAGTAGGGCACATGCTTTAGAGTTCCCTACAAGTTTAACAAAGTCCAAGAAAGTCTAATATTTCCAGATTCATTTGTTCTATTCCTGTTCATTTCCATCTCTCAAACCCTGTCTCTGCATCATCTCCAGTGCACTCTTGATTCTTTTAGTCAAATTCTGTGCTTTTTATCTCTCTCAATCATTACCTATTGAAACAATGGGAAAGGTTTCACTGGTACAGTCTCTCTGTAGTCTTTATTTCCAGAAGAACAAGCAGCAGAATATCCTGTTTCACAGCTCACTTTGTTGGACAAACTTTTGTATTTCTTATTTAGCATGCACTTCATGAAAAAATGTTTTTGTTCCTCCAAGGAAAAATATTCGGAGGATAGCTGGGTACAGCAGTTTGAATCTCACACCTGCCTCTCGGAATTCCCTATATAATGGAAAAAATGTATTCTTCTTCTGCCTGGTGTGGAATGAATAGTCATTCTCCACAAACACTCTGCTGTTTTCCACTTTTAGTACTTTGTTCTTCTGCCATAGTTTTGTCAGAATCAACCCTTCTGCTGGGTAAGACTGCATTTTTACAATTAAAAGCTAGGTTGTTCTCTCACAGCCAGGTTTGGAGCGTACACATGACACACCCTTTCAATTAATTCCTGTTGTGAATACCAGTCCAGTTGTTTATTTGTACTTTCATAAAATTAATACAGTCTGTTCCTTCCAGCTTCTATGGTACACCAGAAAACCTCAGGTTTTCCCTATGTGCTCTGTCCTCTAATGCTATTACTTTTTGAAACACCTCTTCTTGTGCAGTCTCATATGCAGCCAGCCTTTTCTTCACTTCAACCTTTGAGTTTTGCAGTTCTGTCACCTTATCTGAATATCTATTCAAAGCTTCTTCCATTTTTTCCAGCTTTTTATTGTTTGTGCTGATATACTCCATCAGTGTTTTATTTTAACCAGATCTGTGTGCAGTTGCTTTATACTTTCCTCTAGGTTACTGGAAGTCATGTCTGGAACTTCCACTACTTCTTTCCGAACAACCGTAGTACTTTTCCCAGTTGGTGTTTTTCCTTAACTTTTGTAGCTGATTTTCCCCCAGGTCCTTTATATTTCTTTTTTTCTGGCATCTAGGCAGTGCACTTACTAGTCGGTTACTGAAATTTACCCAGAAATCTAGGTCCACTTGCTTTCTCAGCCAAGTTTCTGTTTTCAGACTGGGAGAGCCAGAATTAAGCTGCTACTCAATGTGCAGCCATCTTGGAAGTCCGCATTTTTACAAGTTTGATGGAAAATGAAGAACTTCAGTTAGCCAAAGTCAGTCAGTCAGAATTTTGGCAGTCAGTAATATATGGAGATAAAACAAGGAAAATATTTATCGTATGGGTCTTTGTCATGAAGTCTGATGTAACGCACTGAAATTCCATCTTAAAAAGCACCGTGACTGTGAAAAACTGTACGTTTGACTGAAAATTATCTTCTGGGGCAGAATGTGCAAGAGAAGTGCAGCTGTTCATGGCATTTTGCAAATTATGTGTAAAAAATTTTGAATTTTAGTAGAGTTATAACAATGTTTTTTCCCCAACTAATCTTATACAGTAACTCTGGCAGTCAGTAATATTGTGAGACATAATTTTCAGAACATTCATTTTGGGGATTCATTACATGAATTCTAAAAGGCCACTGTGCACTTTATCTTAAAAGGGAACTTTGTAGGAAAAAAATGTTCCAATAAAACAGTGAAATAGCAGTGGCATGACGGATGAGGTGGGAACCTAGATACAATGGAGAGAAAATTTGGCACAAAAATGCTAAGAAATGATAAAGTTATGATAATTTGTTCCAAAGAAAATAAATAGGGAAAAAAACACTGCAATTTTGTCAGCAAGCAATTTTATCTCCTGGGCTGAACCTCAAAATTTTCAGTTATGATCAATGTTCTACCCTGGCACACATACATATAAATTAAAAAAAAAAACAGCTGGCTGTTGTACAGTATGAACAGTCTTCTGTACAAGGAAATGACAGTGCTGCAGTTCTTTGAGTGTAAGTATGGAGTAGGTTGTGCTGTGTGCTAGGTCTGTAGTAGGAGACTCTGGAAAATATGAGTAACACTGAAGGATTTTTTTTATCTTTACCAAAAAAGAAAAACAGCATGGATAGGAAAATATGCACCATTCACCCATGCTAAACAACTCGTGTGCTCAATATATACAGCATAAGGGTACTGGTATACATGGGTAGTAACAGCACTGGGTAAATGAGGATTCTTTTTCATCACTGTTAACATGTTGCAACTGCAGTTAACATACTTCTCAACTGTCCAGATTTTCGCAGAACGTCCAGATTTTTGCTTCATATTTTTGGTCTGCTCCTCAGAAAATCTGTTTTTTTCCTTGATATTTGTAGCAAATTAGTGAGGACTGAATTCACTAAATAATGACAGACATTTGAGTTTCAGATTTCATGTCCTTCAGAAAATGCATGGTAACACAAGACCTTTCATTCCGGCAACTTTCTAAGTTCAAAGGAGCAATATTTAAAATTTGTCCCTATTTTTGGGGCTTTGTCCAGATTTTTTTTTTTTTTTGTGCTAAGAGGTTGACAGCCATACCCTCTCAACCTCTTAGATGAAGAAATCTGGACAAAGCCATAAATAATGGGGGAGCAAAGGCCCAAAAAATCGGCACAATGTTTAAATATTGCTCTTAAAAACTTAGAAAGTTAATAGCATAGCAGGTTTTGCTTTAAACATGAATTTTCTGAAGAGCATGAAGTCTGAAACTGAAATGTCTGTCCTTATTTTCCAAATTTAAACTTCAATGACTTGCCAGTGATTTGTTAGAAAACCCCAAATTTTATGAAAAATGAACTAAAATGAGGCAATAATCTGGACATGCTGTGAAAATCTTTACAGTTGAGAGCTATGATTGCTACCTTAAGCAGTAGATCGTAGTAGCATGTATCATTTCACTACAATGAATATAAGGACTTGCCACTGATGTAGGTATTAGTGAGTGTGACAAATTAAGGGTGGACAGGGAAATTTAGTGGTGAGCAGTTATGGCAACGTGTATCAATCATTATGCTATCCTGAATATGTATTTTCTTGCATTTTATTTCAAAATCATAGCTGCAGCTTGGATCAGGCAGGGATTAGCAGCAGCAGTATGTACTATAGTTGATGGAGTCAAAGCTTACAGTGGGTAGAGGAGAGGTGATTTACTAAGTTCCACTTCAGTGTTCCACTCTGCAAAATAAATTACAGCAGGTCAGCAAAGGCTGGCAATAAAACTGTCTTGCTGAATGCTGCACTACAATTAGTGAAACTTTAAATAATTAGTGTGACTCCATTTTGAAATGCGACTTAACTGCAGCATGCAGAAAGATGCCACTGATCGTTAATGAGTTGATAGTAGACATGCAGCACACATCAACCAAATAACCTGAGCCTTGAAAGTGCAGTTGTGTAAAATCTTACCATAACAGTAGATGCCCTTCTCTTCACTGTTGTAATATTCTTCACAATAGGGACCTCCTGCTAAAGATAGCTCAACGTCCTTCCAGTATACCAAAGCCTTTAGATCTTGTATGCACTGTACGTCACAAGTGTGCTCCTCATTTAAGAAGTAGGATATAAAGGTGATGTATGGACACAGTTGCTCAAAACTGAATTCCCCCAGTAGAGAACAGTCTCCATAGGACAGAAGAGGCTATGCACATGCAGGAGAAAATGTTGATGGAAAAGGAAGACTGTTGGCCAGGAGGGAAATGAAAACAAAGCCCAAAAGAAAAAAGGGTGCTGGATGGAGGAAGCGAATACTGCAACATTGAAGATAAGGACATCTACTGTTATGGTAAGATTTTACACAACCTCATTTATGTCCTTCTCTATCACTGTTGGTATTCATCATAGCGAGCGTACAAAAGCTCAAGAAAAGGACTGGGAGGTGGAAGACTGGGAATAGGCTTCAACAAACCCATGCTGATTGGCTCTAGCAAAACCTGCTATGGCAAAAGAGACCATATTCAATTTATAATGCTTAGTAAAGGTATGCACTGAAGACCAAGTAACAGCTTCAGATCTTGAGAAGGAAACTGAGGATGAAAAGGCAGGCCTGGGATGAGGGTAAGTTTGTGAATCCACCACTCGAATTCCCACTTCACACAAGGAAGAAGAGGCACTCTGAAATCCAGAGGGTGGCAATGCTGAAGTCAAACTGACTTGAGGTACCACCGAAGCTTCCATATGTGCAGTCTGCAAAGAGGGAGCATTGGAATACAACAGGCCATGAATCCCAGGCCTCGAAGAAACTCACTGCCTGAAATAGCAGGAAGAGGAAGAAGAGACTGAAAGAAGCTGCCAAAGACGTAACGTTTTGAAATGGAAGAGAGGCCATTACTGGCACTGTCTGAATTCTGCAACCCCAATACACTTGATCTTGAGAGGGAGTCAAGACAGCCTTTTAGAAGTTGATCGTGAACCCCAGACATTGAAAGAGAAATATGGTGAACTCCAAATCCTGTAACAGGCAACTGACAGAAGGTGCCTGAAGCAAAAGGTCATCTAGATAAGGAAACATCTGAATGCCTTGGAGCCTGCAAAAGGCAATCACAGGAGCTAGGCATTTTGTGAATACCCTTAGGGCAGCAGAAAGGCCAAAGGGGAAAGCAGACAACTGAAAATGAGAGGAAGAAACAGAGAAACATAACATATTCCTATTCACCATCCTTTCAGGAAGTTGAAGGTAAGCATCCTTCAGATCCAAGTACACCAGAAAAGCTTGGGGTGCTAAAAGAGGAAACTGGTTTGAGCACACGGAGATTCAGATTAGGGCTCCAAGGGCCCTCTTTTTGAGTGATCAGGAATATCCTGGAGTAAAATCTCTTTCCTATTTGGGAAGGAGGGACAGGTTGAATAGTTCCCTGGTCCACCAGGGACCCAACTTCCACATTCCTCAGAGGTTTGTGGGTCCCTGGGTCCACCAGGGATCCAAGAACCTCTGAGGAATGCAGACGTTGGGGAATCCCTGAAAAAGTAGGGAAAGACTTCCACACCATGAATTAACCCTGACAGATGACAGACAGAATCCAAGAATCCAAAGTAATGAGATGCCGATTTGGAAGGGAGAGCCTAAGAGGCAAGAGACCTGGCTAAAGGGTGGGTGCAAGAGGTCAAACAGTAGCAGGCTTGTCAGATAAGAGAGGCTTCTAGGCCACAGAAGCCTGAAAAGACTTAGCAGGAGGAGTTCTCCTACCACCCTTTCTGCCTTTAGTCTGTGAACAAATGCGGGCCTAGTAAGATAATTCCTCTGGAACTTAGGGATAGAAGAGGCAAAAATATGTTTAAGGTCCTGCTAAGCCTTACCTTTTTCTTGAAGAGACAAACATAGCAGCAGCAGCAACAATCCCAAAGAGATTTTTTATTATCCAAAGGAGGATACAGCAACTTGATCTTAATATCTACAGGTAAAAACTGCAAGCGAAGCCAAGAAAGTACAGTTTTGTACCTACCATAAATGTAGATGTCCGAACTGGATAGCATCTGCAGTCATAACAAATGGGTTGTCCTGTCGTCAGGCAGCCCCTCGGTCGGCCGGATTCCAGAGTCCGGGTCCGGCTTCGGCTGATGTCGCACTTCACCCGACGTCATCTCTGCTGGTCTTCTGGTATAAAGGCATCAGCCGACGCCATTTTCCTCAGTGTTTCTTGCCCCAGATGCCAATTGCCCTCTTGGAAAGCTAAATTTTGGCTAAATGCCAATGTTTCCAAAATAGTAGAAAACAACACAAAAAAATAAACATGTATGTACATATATACAAACAAATACACCATAAGAGACCCCCCCCCCAGCTAGCTATTAGGAGGGTAAATACCCTAGGAGTACCACAGAGGGGAAGGAGGGAGGGTAAGCCTGACTGCAGATGCTAGCCAGTTGGACATCTACATTTATGAGTAGGTACAAAACTGTACTATGTCCTTCATGGATGCATCTACAGTCATAACAAATGGGTAGAATACCATAGCCAAAGTAGGGGAGGAGGAATAAAAATTATGGTGTAGTCAGGATCCCTTGCAGTACAGCAGTGGCAAACCCTGCTCGGGATCACAGGGAGAATATAGAGGTAAATTATAATGCTTGGCAAATGTATGCACGGAGGTCCAAGTAGCAGCCTCAATAATGTCCTTGGTTGACCTCCTCTTAAAAGCTGTGGTAGTGGCTGTAGCCCTTGTAGAATGAGGTCTTATGTTCTGTGGAACTGGTTTTTCCATGGTAGGAGTAACAGAATCTTATGCAACTTCCTATCCATTTGGAGTGTCTGTCTGGAAATTACTTTTCCTTCCCTTCCTGTTGCATAGGCTACAAAAGCTGGTCAGTTTTCTGGTACTTTTGGTTCTGTCAGGTGGTAAGCGCAACTGTCTATGTACATCCAAGGTATGCAGCATTCTTTCACCTCTGTTTTGTGGGTTGGGAAAGAAGGTAGGTAGGTGGATTGCCTGGTTTAAAGACACTCTGGATACCACCTTAGGCATAAATGTAGGATTAGTTCTCATGGACACCCTATCTTGATGGAAGATTAGGAAGGGTTGCACTGCCATTAAGGCCTGTAGTTCGAAACCCTCCTTGCTGAAGTAATAGCCAGTAGGAAAGCAGTTTTTCCATGACAGGTGTTGTAGATCTGCTGTTGCTGCTGGTTCAAGCGGAGGAAGTGTCAATTTTCTAGTACAAAATTCAAGTCCCATGCTGGTAATGGTGGTTTCCTAGGAGGTTTTACATTCTTGATCCCTCCTGAGGAACTGCCTGAGTAGAGGATGTGTGAAAAGACAGGAGGATCAAAGCTGTATTCTGCTGAGATAGCTGATGCATGTATCTTGATGGAGGAATAGGACAGGCCTGTATGTAGAAGCTCTGCCAAGTACTCAGAATGTTAGCAATATCTATGTTGACACATCTTTTCCTCTTTCAGTACTCAAATAGCCAGAACCTTTTCCATTTTCCTGCATAGTTCACTTCTTGTTGACCCGAAAGGTCTACGTTAGCTTCAAGGATAATGTCTTTAACCCTTTGTGAAAGGTCTGGGTTAGTTACTGCTATGTGATGTTCCAGGCAGTCAGTTGCAAGGTTTTTTACTAGGTTTGGATGTATGATGCTGTAGTTGTTCTGAGTTAACATCAGAGGCATCAGGGTATTGACCACATTTTCTCCCGAGACATGCTCCTTAGCAATGGGTACCAGTGTTGTCTTGGCCAGTTCGGACTATCAAATTATCCTTGGGCCGTTCCTCTTTGATTTTCAGTAGTACCTTGTGCATCAGGGAAGAGGTGGAAATGCATATGCTGTCAGGCCTTTCCAGCTGAAGGATAGAAGTCCACCTTCCATGCAAGTGGGTGGAATGTCCTTGTGCAAAATTTTTGAGCTATGGTGATTTTGGGGAAGCAGAACTCTCTAGATCTATTTGTGCAGCATTCCCATTTCTTTGTAATGGCCTTGAAGATGTCGGGTGTAGCATCCATTAGTGAGCATCAGGTGGTTCTGCTTAAAATGTCTGCTAGGGTGTTCTCTTTTCCGGTACAAATATTGCCTGTAACTGGATGTTGTAGCTTAGAGCCAGATTCAAGGGTCCAAAGTCATTCTGCATAGGGGTATGAATGAGTGCCTCCCTGTTTGTTGATGTACCGGCGGCTAACATGACTGTGGTGTTGTCTGTCCTTATCATCCAAATGGCCTTCTTTGAGGAATGGTTGAATTTAGAATTGCCAGTTTACTGCCAGCATCTCTTTTTGGTTTATGTGCAGGTGCAGCTGGTCCCTGAGTCCACAGTCCTTATGCGCATTTGTCCAGCATGTGTGCCCCCATCCTAGGTCTGAGGCGTCCGTTGTGATGGTTTGGCTTGCTAGGAAGTTGTGGAAGGGTAGGCCTGAGTTTGACTGGCATGCCTGAGCCCACCATAGGAACTCCTGTGTAACTTTAAGCATGGGATTAGTGGTATTTCTGTTTCTAGGCTGTGCCTGTGTTGGAGACCATAAATTCTTAAGACTAGGAGAGCCAGAATTAAACTGCTACTCAATGTGCAGCCATCTTGGGGAGTCTGCATTTTACAAGTTTGATGGAAAATGAAGAACTTCAGTTAACCAAAGTCAGTCAGTCGAAATTTTGGCAGTCAGTAATATATGGAATAAAGTAAGGAAAATATTTATCGTATGGGTCTTTGTCATGAAGTCTGATGCTTGCACTGAAATTCCATCTTAAAAAGCACAGTGACTGTATGAAAACTGTCGTTGACTGAAATTATCTTCTAGGGCAGGAGTGTGCAGAAAGTGCAGCTGTTCTCGTAGCATTTTGCAAATTATGTACAAAAATTTTGAATTTTAGTAGAGTTATAACAATGTTTTCCCCAACTAATCTTATGCAGTAACTCTGGCAGTCAGTAATATTGTGAGACATAATTTTCAGAACATTCATTTTGGGGATTCATTACATGTGAATTCTAAAAGGCCACTGTGCACTTTATCTTAAAGGGAACTTTATTAGGAAAAAAATGTTCCAATAAAACAGTGAAATAGCAGTGGCATGACAATTAAGTGGGAACCTAGATACAATGGAAAATTGGCACAAAATGCTAAATGATAAAGTTATGATAATTTGTTAAAGAAAATAAATAGGGGAAAAAACACTGCAATTTTGTCATGAAACAGTTTTATCTCCTGGGCTGAACCTCAAATTTTCAGTTATGATCAATGTTCTACCTGGCACATACATATAAATTAAAAAAAAAAAACAGCTGGCTGTTGTACCAGTATGAACAGTCTTCTGTACAAGAAATGACAGTGCTGCAGTTCTTTAGTGTAAGTATGGGTAGGTTGTGCTGTGTGCTGGGTCTGTGATAGGAACTCTGGAAAATGAGTAACACTGAAGGATTTTTTTATCTTTGCAAAAAAGAAAAACAGCATGGATAGGAAAATATGCACCATTCACCCATGCTAAACAACTGCGTGTGCTCAATATATACAACATAAAGGGTACTGAGTATACATGGGTAGTAACAGCACTAGGGTAAATGAGGGATTCTTTTTCATCACTGTTAACATGTGCAACTACGGTTAACATACTTCTCAACTGTCAGATTTTAGCAGAGCGTCCAGATTTTGCTTCATATTTTTGGTCTGCTCCTCAGAAAATCTGTTTTTTCATGATATTTGTAACAAATTAGTATGAGGACTGAATTCACTAAATATTGACAGTTTGAGTTTCAGATTTACATATCTTCAGAAAATGCGTAGTATAAGACCTTTCATTCGGCGCTTTCTAAGTTCAAAAGACAATATTTAAATTGTCCTATTTTTGGGGCTTTGTCCGAATTTTTTTTTTTTTTTGTGCTAAGGTTGACAACCATACTTATCTCAACCTCTTAGATGAAAAATCTGGACAAAATACATAAATAATAAGGGGAGCAAGGCAAGTCGGCACAATGTTTAAATATTGCTCTTAAAAACTAGAAGTTAATAACATAACGGAGTTTGCTTTAAACATGAATTTTCTGAGAGCATAGTCTGAAAACTAAATAATCATAACCCGATTTAAACCTCAATGACTTGCCAGTGATTTGTTAGAAAACCCCAAATTTTGAAAAATAAAACTAAATGAGAGGCAATAATCTGGACATACTGTGAAAATCTTTACAGTTGAGAGCTATAGTTGCTACCTTAAAGCAGTAGATCGTAATAGCATGTATCATTTCACTACAATGAATATAAGGACTTTACACTGATGATGTAGGTATTAGTGAGTGTGACAAATTAGAGGTGGACAGGAAATTTAGTGGTGAGAAAGCAGTTATGGCAACGATATTATCAATCATTATGCTATCCTGAATATGTATTTTCTTGCATTTTATTTCAAAATCATAGCTGCGAAAGCTTGGATCCAGGCAGGGATTAGCAGCAGCAGTATGTACTATAGTTGATGGAGTCAAAGCTTTACAGTGGGTGAGAGAGAGGTGATTTACTAAGTTCACTTCGAAGGTGTTCCCACTCTGCAAAATAAATTGCAGCTTAGGTCAGCAAGGCTGGCAATAAAAACTGTCTTACTGAATGCTGCACTACAATTGAGTGAAACTTTAAAAGCAATTAGATGTGACTCCACATTTTGAAATGCTTGACTTAACTTGCTTGGCTTATGCAGAAAAGATACACCACTGATCGTTAATGAGTTGATAGTAGACAGCCACATGCACCTTTTTTTTATCAGCAAATAACCTGAGCAGCTTGAAAGTGCAGTTGTGTGAAATCTTACCTACTTAACAGTAGATGCCTTCTCTTCACTGTTGTAATATTCTTCACAATACAGGACCTCCTGCTACTCTAGATAGCTCAACGTCCTTCCAGTATACCAAAAGCCTTTAGATCTTATACATGCACTATGTACGTACAAGTGTGCTCCTCATTTTAAGAAGTAGGATATAAAGGTGATGTGTATGGACACAGTTACTCAAAACTGAATTCCCCAGTAGAGAACAGTCTCCATAGGACAGAAGAGAGAGCTATGCACATGCAGGAGAAAATGTTGATGGAAAAGGAAGACTGTTGGCCAGGAGGAAATGAAAACAAAGCCAAAGAAAAAGAGATTGCTGGATGGAGGAAGCAAATACTGCAACATTGAAGATAAGGACATCTACTGTTGCATGGTGAGATTTACACAACCCTCGTGTTTATGTCCTTCTGTTGGTATTCATCTGTAGTGAGCGTACAAAGCTCAAGAAAAGGACTGGGAGGTGGAAGACTGGGGAATAGGCTTCCAACAAACCCATGCCTGATTGGCTCTAGCTTAAAGGCCTGCTATATGGCAAAAAGAGGACACGTATTCAATTTATAATGCTTAGTAAGGTATGTCACTGAAGACCAAGTAACAGCTTCAGATCTTGAGGAAGGGAAACTGAGGATGAAGAAAAGGCCAGGCCTGGGATGAGGAGTGAGATTTTGTGAGATCCACCACTTTCGAATTCCCACTTCACACAAGGAAGAAGAGGCACTCTAGGGAAATCCCAAGAGGTGAGCAATGCTGAAGTCAAACTGACTTGAGGGTACCACGAAGCTTCCATATGTGCAGTCTGCGAAAGGAGGGAGCATTGGAATACAACAGGCCACTGGAATCCCAGGCCTCCCCGAAGAAACTCACTGCCTGAAATAGCAGGAAGAGGAAGAGAGACTGAGAAAAGAGCTGCCAAAGGAAGGCGTAGCGTTTTGGGGAAATGGAAGAGAGGCCATTACTGGCACTGTCTGGAATTCTACCTTCCCCCAACACTTGATCTTGAGAGAGAGGGAGTCAAGACAGCCTTTTTAGAAGTTGATCGTGAACCCCAGGCGTTGAAGAAGAAATATGGTTAACTCCAAATCCTGTAACAGGCAACTGACAGAAGGTGCCTGAAGCAAAAGGTCATCTAGATAAAGAACGCACATCTGAATGCCTTGGGCCTGCAAAGGCAATCACAGGAGCTAGGCATTTGTGTGAATACCCTTAGGGCAGCAGAAGGCCAAGGAAAGCAGACAACTTCAAAAATGAGAGGAAGAAACAGAGAGAAGAAGAAGCTTATAACATATTCCTATTCACCATCCTTTCAGGAAGTTGAAGGTAAGCTTATCCTTCAGATCCAAGTACACCAGAAAAGCTTGGCGGTGCTAAAAAGAGAGGAAACTGGTTTTGAGCACACAGAGATTCAGATTAGGGCTCAAAAGGGCCCTCTTTTTGAAGTAATCAGGAATATCCTGGAGTAAAATCTCTTTCCTATTTGGGAAGGAGAAAGGACTGGAGGAGTTAGAATAGTTCCTGGTCACCTGGGACCCAACTTCCACATTCCTCAGAGGTTTGTGGGTCCCTGGGTCCACCAGGGATCCAGGAACACTCTGAGGCTCTGAGCAGGCGTTAAGGGGAATCCCTGAAAAGTAGGGAAGGGACTTCCACACCATGAATGTAACCTGACAGATGACAGACAGAATCCAAGAATCCAAGTAGCAATGAGATGCCGATTTGGAAGGAGAGCCCTAGAGGCAAGAGACCTGGCTTAAAGAGGTGTGGGTGCAAGAGGTCAAACAGTAGCAGGCTTGTCCAGATAAGAGAGGCTTCTAGGCCACAGAAGCCTGAAAGACTTAGCAGAGAGGAGTTCTCCTACCACCCTTTCTGCCTTTTAGTCTGTGAACAAATCACGAGGCCTAGTGTAAGATAATTCCTCTGCAACTTAGGGATAGAAGAGGCAAAAATATGTTTAAGGTCCTGCTAAGCCTTACCTTTTTCCTTGAAGAGACAAACATAGCAGCAGCAGCAACAATCCCAAAGAGATTTTTTATTATCCAAAGGAGGATCCAGCAACTTGATATTAATATCTACAGGTAAAAACTGCAAGCGAAGCCAAGAACAGTGCCTTATGACAGACGCAAAGGCAGCAGCTCTGGAACAGGCATCAGCATCATCACAGCTACACTTGATACAGTGATGAGCCACCTAACCCAAAATAGAAAGAGCAGAAGAATTTGACTCAGAATCAGTGAAGTTGAAGAGAACCTGACAAGCCTGGGCAAACAAGGCCAGAGTATATCTGGTCATGTGGGTCTGGTAACTGATGGCCCAAAAAGGCTGAAGTAGAAGCAGTATAAACCTTCTTCCGTACATTGCCCTACTCTCCTTACATGAAGGCAGAAGCTTGGAAGATGGCAAACGTTTGGAAGGCTTGTCAGAGCAGTCTGACACCACAACAGGGTCAGCAGAAGGATACTTTAAGCATGGACAATCCTCAGGAACCTTACAGACCCTGTCAGGTTTCACTGAAGCAGGAGGCTGAGAATCAGGAGACTTAGAAACAGCTATAATGGTGTCTAACAAAGCAGCCAACACAGGCGGGTACTGCAGAAGGTTTAGGAGTGTCCGTCTGAAGCAGCTTATAATACCTTTTCTGGATATCAGACACTTGAGAAGAATCCCACTTAAAGAAGTTTTTAATCATTCTAGCTATAGTGTTTCCAAAAGGCAATTCCTCAAAAGGAGACTCAGGATTAGCACACTCTTCGTTTTCAGAACCATAACCAAAGGTTAAGGCATCTGGGAAGAGTAAGACAAGGACCCATCATCAGACTCTGAATCCTTGTCTGCAGAATCAGGTAGAAATCCAAGGGGGGAGTAGGCAAAGAAACCACTTGAGGAGGCTTCAGGGCCATTAAGGTATTAAACAGGCACCGAGTAAACTCTTGCCATTCCCTCTGAGGACCCTTAGGGCATACAGAAGTATGCTTTGTCTTCTGCTTTTTCTTCGTTGGGTTGTCAGCCCTAAGAAACACCAGGCATCCCATCCTTTGATGAGAATCAGTAAGAGTATCAGGAGTGTCCTTCCTGACCAAAATCTGTGGAATCCCTCTAGGGCCCTCTAAGATGATCAATCGCGGTTCCCCCTTTGACATCCAGAGGAGACATCTTACAAAACCTCAGAGGACCTGGGAAAGGAAGATCGATAATGGCCTCTGACAGGGTTGTGGCAGAAGAATCTGATAAGGACACCATAAGGCCTACAGAGTTATCATTTGCTTCTAGTGAAAGCTCTGTTACAGGTCGGACAGCTAAAGAATCTGGCTGAGATTTCTTGGTCGCTTTCTTACTTAACGGTACCTTGGGGTTAGAAGATTCTGCCATGTTACCCTGGGCTAACAGTTTAAGCCTCTGGTTCTCTTGATGCCCAGGAAGACAACCAACTTCTAAGACTCTTTGGCACAAATTCTTTTCAAATGCTACAGGACGTATGGTTGTGAGAAGCACCCAGACAATGAAAAGACACTGTTCATGATAATCCTTATGGGGAATTTGCCTCCCACACTGACATTTTCCCTACATGGATGACATGAACTGTAGGTAACAAAAAGGAAAAAGATCCCAATGGGACACTTATCTGATGGCTAGGTATTCAGCACAGCAAAAGGGCATTCAGTCTGTTGAGCGATGACGGTGTTTGGACTGGCTGCAAAGAAGTTCTGGGTAACTACGTCTGTACATCACCTTTATATCCTAAGTCTTGAATGGGGAGCACCTGTGTGACGTATGGCACATACAAGATCTAAAGGCTTTGGTATACTATCCAGACATTGGACTATTCATGGAAGGAGATTCCTACAGTGAAGATACTGCAACAGTGATATAGAAGGACATCTACAACTGCTATTGGAGAACTGCAGGTTTTGGGCTGAACCCTAAAACTGAATGACATTTGCTCATAAGCACGCCTTACTGGTAAACCAAAATGTTCTTTGCACATACCTGCAGATGTACAAAATATGGCCAATTTGCAGATACTGAATAACCTTAGCTACATGTTGCTAGTGTGCATCTGTTACAAGTTTGTATTGTCACCTACCACCAACCCTGATTCTAGGCCAATCCAGTGTGTGCTTTGCTTTTTCATCCATTAATATTTATCAAACGGAGAGTCAAAGAAATGATCTTAATGTGCTGGAATTTCAAACAAAATTCTTGCCAACATTATAGTGTGCTATTTTTTTTAAGCAGCTGTGAAATTCAAGTCCCTCTCACTGTCAAGAATACCAAAACAAGAAAATGTAAATTGTAACAAGAAATTTTGCAAGCAAAAATAACTATATTGTTTAATTATGACATCAAGACTTCAAGAAATTCACCTATCCATGTTACCACAGTTACATTTTGGAAGGATGCAACAGTTTTTTTTTCTTTACTTAACTCAAACTTAAATCTATACAGTTACAATGGAAAAAATTAAAACAGTTACTTTTTTGCAAAGGCACAGAAATTACACATCTTGCAGCATCAGTACGTTCTAAACAATATACATAGATGGTTGACAACAATGACCAAACTTTTCAACACATAAGAATACTTCATATTACGGTTCTACCTAAAGTGCAATAACTTCTAAAAAAAAAATGGAGAATAAACTGCTTAGAAACCCCATTCTCTGGCAGAATCACTACCTTAATCAGATGTAGGAGTGTTTCCTGGAGTTGCAACTTGGTAAGGGGGGTTGGCTCCTCTACTGGCCATCTCTTTGGGAAACTAGAAGTGCACTGCCCTGTATCCAGATTTCGCAGAGGTAACTGGTTGCTCTCATTTGCTTTTGGACCAGATGGCTTGGACTGCGTGAATTCCAAGGGAGACATCAACACAGCTGGAGCAGTCGTAGACTGAATGGTCAGATGAGAAAGGCTCTGTTTTGAGAATTATAAGATGAAAACATAAAACATAAATAAAGCAAGAATTAACAAAAGAGGAACTGCATGTTTAACGAGTCTACTTTTTAAGTCACAAGCAAATGGAAACTTGAACAAAGGCTCAGATCAGGAAAAAAAAGGCAAACAACCTTTAACACATCGTAGAATTCACCTTACACAGAGGGTGACTGACAAAAAAGAAGTTATGTTCTTGCTATAACATTCCATGTTTGTTGTCCTTTATCTTGCCTTCCTTCTTTTTGGTTGGGTTTGGAGCCGATCTCGGCTCCGACTTGGCCACTTCTAAAGCTCGAAGAGTCCTTACTGGCTTGAGGCTAGCCCCTTATCCCAGCATGCTTAGTGGTAGCTACCCAGATCTCGTTTGTGACAACTAACCACTAGATAGGAGAACTATAATTTAACAAATAAAGGAGGTAACCAAACAATACTGTTTCCTTGTACCAAAAAAAACAGAACAACAATGGTGACAAGGACTATACCAACAGCTGAAAAGCAAAGGAAACTCTGCCAAATCAGCCAATAAAGGGAATTCCTCTCAATCATCCAGGATGGGGGAAGGAAGGAGGGACGCAAGAAGGAAGGCGAGATAAAGGACAACAAACATGGAACACTATGGTAAGAACATAATTTCTTTATATTATGTTGTCCATCTCACCTTCCTTCTTTCTGGTTGGGACAGCATCCCCAGCACCTAAATCCTGGGTGGCTTATTGGAAAAGAGACTTCAGAACCGTGGAACCAAAGGATGCCCTGTTCCAAGAGGCCATGTCCACTTTGTAATGAGTAATGAATGTATGGGGAGTAGCCCATGTTGCTGCTGCACAAATAGTATCTAAAAGAAGATTAGCTTGAAAAGCTATGGCGGTAGCCAAGGACCTAGTAGAATGTCCCCTTACCTTTCCCAGGATGGACACATTCTGAGACTCACAAGCATGAGTAATAGTATTGGACAGCCATTTTGAAAGAGTCACTTTGGAAACTGGTGAGCCTTGCTTACTCTGAGAGAAGGATACAAATAGCTGATCTGATTTTCTGATGTCCTTGGTTCTTTGAAGATAAAATTGTAACTGCCTGTGGACATCCAATTAATGTAATTTATACTCTGCCTTGTTGCCATAATTTGGAAAGAAAACAGGAAGTTCAATTGATTGATTCAAATTATATTCTGAACAGACTTTTGGTAAAAAGGAAGGATTAGTTCTAAGGGATACTCTATCCTTGTGAAATATCATATAAGGCGGGTGGACGGAAAGTGCCTGTAACTCGGAAACCCACCTAGCTGATGTAACAGCAATCAGAAAGAGAGTCTTCCATGATAAGAGCTTTAGAGGACAAGAAGCAGCTGGTTCAAAGGGAGGAAGAATCAGAGCAGATAGTACTAAATTTTAAATCCAAAGGATGGAGAGGTTCTCGGATAGGAGGCCTTAATAGGGTAGCACCTTTCAAAAAGGCCTTACATAGCTTATGGGACATGACGTTAGAACCTAGAAGGCCCACATGAAAATTAGAAATAGCAGCCAGTTGAACACGAATCGTAGCACCCGTTGCTCCTTTTTTGAAGGTTTCTGCCAGGAAGTCCAAGATTTTTGCAATTGGAGCTGTAAAGAAATCAATATCATTTTGTTAGGCCCAGAAGGAGAACCTCTTCCATTTACTAACGTAAAGTTTCCTAGCAGTTGGTTTATGAGAAGAGACTAAAATATGTTGAATCATAGGTAAGATATCAGGGAGCCTGGCTAGAATCGGAAGTGGAGAAACCAAGCTGTCAGCTTGAGAGTTTGAATGGAAAGATGAAGAAATAGCCAGGGAATTGTTATGGATGGCTTGTACAGGCCCTAGGGCTGATAGCCTAGTACCAACCTATGAACCTATGAATGATGTGTCAGGAGGTCCAGAACCAGGTCCAGAATCCAAGGCTCCTCTTTCAGGTAATGCCAAAGGAACGGGAACCATATCTGATGAGGCCAGTACAGGGCAATGAGGATCAGTTTGCGACTCAGCAACTTTGCTTTCTGAAGAACTTTTGGAATTAAAGGAAGGGGGGGGGTGTAATGAATCCCGGGGGAGGGGGCAATCGTGGACCAGTGCATCTCTGGATGACTGTCCCGGTGGGGGAACTTAGAGCAAAGTAGCTGCTGCATTTGTTGTTTAGGTGAGAGGCAAAAAGATTGCAGCATGGATGGCCCCATCTGCAGAAGATCATATCCGCCACATCTTGTTTCAGAGACCACTCGTGGGGCATGAGGATTGCCATGCTGAGCTTGTTCGCTATCACGCTGGACTTCTCCGGAATGTGCACTGCATACAGAAAACGCTGAGAGGAGATTGCCCATTGCCATACTCGAAGGGCCTCCCGACATAAGGGGTAAGATTTGGTTCCTCCCTGTTTGTTGATGTACCACACTACTTGTTGTCCGTCTGAATTGCTATATAGCCCAAGGGGAGAGAGTCATGAAGTGCTTGCAACACTAATAACACCGCTCTCATCTCCAGGACATTGATGTGCCAATGGTACTAGTGAAGTTGCCAAGTGCCTTGGACTGTCTATCCCAGATAATGCTCCCCCCACCGTATTTGGGAAGCGTCCATGGCAACTGTGGCTACTGCATGAGGGGCTACAAAGGGTCTGCCTAGAGCGACTAGGGGAGAGTGGAGCCACCACTGTAGATCTTTCTTGCAAGCATCCATGATTAAAATGTGTGACACTGGTAAGTCCTGATACGACCACTGAGTGAAGAGGAGCCACTGTAGAATCCTCATATGGTAATGAGTTAACGGAACTAGAGTAATGGCAGCTGCCATCAAACCCAAGACCTTTAGGACTAACCGAGCCTGAATATTTGACTTTGACAAGAGGAGAGAGACCTGAACTCGAATGGCAAGCACCCTTTCTTGTGGGAGCTTGGCTATCATGTCTCTTGTATTTTGTTGAGCACCTATGAAAGTAATACACTGAGAGGGCAACAAGGCAGATTTTTCATAATTTATTGTGATTCCTAGGCATGCACAAGTGTGAATTATGCGGTTTCTGGCCCTTAAGAGATGATGCTTGGTGGTGGCAGTGAGGAGCCAGTCGTCTAGATAAGGAAACACCTGGAATCCCAAACGTCTCAGGTGAGCCGTCACTACTGCCATGCATTTGGTGAACACCCTGGTGGCTGTGGTGAGACCTAAGGGCAGAGCTCTGAACTGGTAATGACTGGCTGCCAGCCAGAAGCATAAATGTCTCCTGGACCGCCTGTCTATTTTTATATGTTAGTACGCGTCCTGGAGATCGATAGAGCACATCCAATCGTCCTGACCCAAAAAGGGTAGAATGGACTGCAGTGTCACCATCCGGAACTTGGTCTTCTTTACTTACCTGTTTAACTTGCTGAGATCCAAGATAGGTCTCCAGTCCCCTGTTTTCTTTGGAACTAGAAAGAACCTTGAGTAAGTTCTGGATTCTATCTGGTCTGCGGGGACTTCCTGAATGGCTCTTTTTTGTATCAAAGTTTTTACTTCTACGGCTGCTTGATCCTGAAGATTGGGTGGAATATCTGGGATTGATGATTTTTGACTACTTGGGGGTGTTTAGGAGAAGAGAATTTTGCAACCCCTGGATATTATGCACCGTACCCACTTGTCTTCTGTTATGTCTTGCCAGGCTCTTGGGTACAGTGATATTCTGCCCCCGACTGCCTCCAGAGGTGGGCAGCCGGGCAATCCTTCAGGGATTCTGAAAGGGCCTGGCAGAGAACGTATCCTTGTCGCCCTCTTGCGGACCCCCCACCACCACGAGGTCGGCATCTCCTGTTGTTATTTCAACCTCTGCCTTTGGGGGAATTATCACCACGAGTGTCTGGTGAAGCTCCCTGGGATTTACGGAACTACATTTTGCCACTCTTTTGGCCTTTGGGATAAAGCTGGGATGGAGTGGAAAAACGGATTCCTACGGCAGAGAGAGTTTTGCCATCTTGTTCACTCCTGGTAAGAGTCTCTCGAACTTGCAGCCTGAACAAGGCCGAGCTGTCAAAGGGGGCGTTCGTAAAGGAGGACTTGAAAGGCTCCGTAAATTGACAAAGGCACATCCAGGAGTGTCTTCGAAGAGCCACTCCTGTGCCTGCCACCCTACTTGCTCCATCTGCTGCATAAGAAATCAAGCGCATGGAAGAATTAACAATGGAGGTTAGGGTCGCTAGCTGGTTAGCCGACTTGGAAGCCGCTCCCTCAGTTGAAGGATCCTGGAGGGTACCTCCCAGCTCTTTAAGGAGATCCCTCTGAAGTCTTGTAAAATGTATCAAATAGTTCAGTGACCGAAGAATAAAGACCACTGAAGAGAAAACACGCTTCCCATATCTATCCACGGCTCTAGACTCCTTGTTTGGCGGATGGATAAAAGAGGAAGTCTCCACGAGTTCCTTCTTGGTGGCTGCTGCCACCACCACAGCATCAACTGAACGCCTTTGGAGAAAAAGGTCTTGTCCTCTAGTGTGGTCATGAATTTGTTAGGCCTTCTCAGAATGGGCTCCATGGTCTCTGGAGCACTCCATGCCTTTCGGCTCACTACAGACAAAAGTGGGTTGAAAGACACCCAGGAGGTGGAAGGTCGGGAACCAAATGCACCCAGGTACACGGACTTGTCCTCAGAAGGGGCAAGGGACATCCAGTTTCCCCTCTGCCTACGGATCTCCAGGATGTCTGAAAATGAGACATCTTTAGAGGGGGACCATGGGGACCCATCCGAGTCATCCAAGTCCGTGTCAGAGGTGACAGACTCAGAGGAGTTCACGTTTCCTCTTACATTTTTTCTTCCTGGGAACCTCTTCTTAGGCATGCTCAGGAGAGGTCTCGGAAGAAGAGGGGTCGCCTTGTGGGTCATCCTGGGGCACTGGTTCCCTACTCTTGGGACAGAGAGAAGGATCCAAGGCAGATACCAGTATCAATGGGGACGGAGCCAATGGAGCCGAGGGTGGGGCCATCACGGTAGACAGCAGACTCCTCATCACCTCGATCTGGAACGGAGGGAGGCTCTGAGGAGCCTGGAGACCTCCTCCACACCGAAGGCGACGGCTCTGAAGCAGATGTGGGAGCCAAACTCACCTGCACCGAGACTCCGAGAGGGAGAGTGGGGTCGGACAAGGGTCTGATGCCTCTTCCCCCCTCGGAGCCAACGAGGGAGTCTCAGCTCCCAGACCCCTCGACGGAGTGGACAGTCTAGGAGGTCTTACCGAATGTCAGAACTGACAAGGCAAGGGTTGTCGAAACAGATGGTTCCACCACTACTGCTTCCATGCACTCCGTCTCCGAACTGGGAGCAGTTGGAGCAGGAAAAGAGACAGGGACTGGTTCGGACAATGGCGCCACTTCCTTCTGGACTGGGCCTGACAATTGAGCAAATACGTGTGTCTTGAGCACCCCTCTTCACCACTCTCTCCACATCATCATCCGATAAACTCCTGGATGATCGAGAGGAGTGGGCCGAGGACCGGTGACTACCTGCCTCTGACTGCAAAAGTGGAGGCTGAAGCACAGATCTGACCAGGTCCAAAGAAGATCTTGATCTCTTTTGAGTCCGGGATGGCTCCGAAGCCACAGATGGAGCTGCTGGAGAAAAGGACTCTTTGGAACCAACAATCCGCTCAGAAGGATCTGAAGATTTTGACTTTGTCGGCACCAAAGTTGGAGCCTACGAAGATGCCTGTTTGTCATCAGATTTTTTGGAAGGTTGAGTATCCGATGCAACCTCAACCTGAGGTTTTAATAACCCTCTCCATATCAGTTTGTTACACCTCTCCTGCAAAACCCGTGCACTAAAGGCAAGGCAAACAGAGCACGAGTCCTGCAGGTGGACCGCACTTAAACAATAAACACAACTCGTGTGCCCATCCGTAAGGGACATTTTTTGGCAACACGAGTCACATTTCCTAAAACCTGACTGCTTTGTAGGTTCTTTAGACATCATAAACACAAAGAGGGAAGCACAATAAAGAGTGTAGATTTTTTTTTAAGGAAAGGAGGGAAAGAAAAGGGGGTAGCTTCTAAGTTAAACGGCTACTGCTCCCAAAAGGAGAAAGCCTCTAACTAAAACGGCATCTCCCCAAGTAGCAAGGAGGGAAAAAGGGATAGGACAACAACCCTCAAGAAAAAAATAGGCCGCCGACAACACACAGAAAAAAAGCCTGAGGGGAAACGATGGCCTAACAACAGCAAACAACAACTGTAATGAGGATAGGGGGTGATAAGTAAGATAAACTCTAACTTCTAAGGAAATTTAGCCTAAACAAATAATTTTGACAGAAAAAATTAACTACTTAGCCTGAGCCAGCAGAAGACAATCTCGACGCTGCAAGCGCCACATGAGATCTGGGTAGCTACCGCTAAGCATGCTGGTATAAGGGGCTAGCCTCGAGCCAGTAAGGACTTTTCGAGCTTTAGAAGTGGCCGAGTCAGAGCAGGGATCGGCTCTGAACCCAACCAGAAAGAAGGAAGGCGAGATGGACAACATAACATCATAGCTTTCAAGTAATTATGTCTAGTTTCTATCAATGACTCCTACAATATCAACATATTCTCAAAAATATTTTAAGCATTCAGAGAAGAGTAAGAATCAAATTAAGAATCAATCCTTTTTAATTACTCTTTGATAAATGCAAAATGCCACATGCTGTACTGCCCATGTGTTTGCCCATGCTTACAGATATATCACTATGTTCAACAAAAACCTCCCAAAACAGGAAACATCCCATGCAGATTCACAGCATTTTATATCAGTTGTCACTGCTCCTACCAACCAAGTTATGAACCCTCCTAGTTTATGTTACAGTTAATCTTTCATATTCAAATTTCATGATGGCCTATTTACAAGCTGGAAGTCTTCTCATTGCTCGTGGCTAGGTAGGTATCCCATGGTGCACCAGTACAATCCCCAAATCTTGTTTGCTGCTAACTAAGAAAATAATAACTAACATACAGAAAGGAGCCAATAATAAAAGGTCTCCAGAGAATAATGACAACAATATTTTCTGTCTCCAGGTACTTCCAGGATGGGGGTAGGAGGGTGGGTTCGTAAGAATGAAGGGCGAGATGGACTACAAACATGGAACGTTATGGTGAGTATATAACGTCTTTATGTCCTGTAGTCCTATCTTGCTTTCATTCTTACACATGGAACAGCGTCCCTAACACCTTATTCTTGGGTGGCTCAAGGAAAAATATTCCTGAGTACCGTGGAACCAAAGGATGCTCTACCCCTGGAGGTTAAATCCAATTTGTAATGAGTAATAAATGTGTGAGGGGTAGCCCAAGTTGCTGCTGCACAAATATTATCAAGTGGGACCCTGGCTTAAAAGGCTGCAGAGGTAGACTGAGATCTCGTAGAATGAGCCTTGATTTTGAAGGGTAAAGGTCTACCCTCAGAGGTGTAAACATAAGCTATACAGCTAGAAATCCAATTTGAGTGCATCACTTTGTAAACTGGTAAACCTGACCTGGATTTGGAGAAGGAAATAAACTGATCTGATTTCCTAAATTCCTTAGTGCGGTGCAAATAAAAACGTAATTGTCTATGTACATCCAACTGATGAAACCTGTATTCAGCTGCATTGGAATGATTTGGGAAGAACACCGGAAGTTCTATGGATTGATTCAAAGTGGCATGGGAACAGACCCTGGGGACAAAGGAAGGATTAGTACAAAGAGATATTCTGTCCTTGTGAAAAATCAGGTAAGGGGGTTTCACAGACAATGCTTGTAACTCTGACACCCATCTGGCCGATGTGATAGCCACCAAAAACAGTCTCTTCCAAGCCAAGAATTTCAAAGGGGAAGAATGAGAAGGCTGAAAAGGCGGAGAAGTCAATTTGGATAACACAAGTTTTAAATCCGATGAAGCAACAGGTTCTTGAAATGGGGGTCTTAACAGAGTGGCACCTTTAAGAAAGTTTTGCCAGCTTATGTGACATCAGATTAGAATCTTTTATGCCTAGATGAAAATTTGAAATCGCTGCAATTGAACCCTGATAGTGGCAGCCACAGATCCTTGGTGGAAAAGCTCAGACAGGAATTCCAAAACCAATGGAATGGAGGCGATATAAGGGTCAACATTCTTTTTCTCCGCCCAGATAGAGAATCTCCTTCATTTACTGGAATAAAGTCTCCTAGTGGAAGGTTTATGAGGGGACGTAAGGATATGAGTCACAGAGGGTGAGAAGTCGTGAAGCCGGACTAGGGATGGAACTGGAGCAACCAAGCTGTCACACTGAGGGTGTGTAAAGAGGGATGAAGCAAGCCTGACATGTGCGTCAAGAGATCTGGCACTGGGTCCAGAATCCAAGGATCATCTAGGAGAAGAGGCCTGAGAAAGGGGAACCAAACCGGACGAGGCCAGTAAGGGGCAATGAGGATCAGTTTGCTTCCCAGCCGTTTGGCTTTCTGAATAACCTTGGGTATGAGAGGAAAGGCATAAAGGAGACCCAGGGGCCAACCGTGAACAAGTGCGTCTCTTGGTGACTCCCCCAGAGGGGGGATAAGGGAGAAGAAGCTGCTGCATTTGGCATTGATCAGGCTGGCAAAGAGATCACAGCAAGGCTGTCCCCATCTGCGAAAAATCTGCTCCGCTATTTCCTGTTTCAGAAACCACTAGTGAGGCATCAGAATTGCCCAGCTGAGCTTGTCGGCTATCACGTTGGTTGTCCCTGGAATGTGCGTTACCACCAGAAAATGCTGGGAAGATATCGCCCATTTCTAAACTCAAATGGTCTCTTGACAGAGTGGGTAAGATCTGGTTCTGCCTTGTTTGTTGATATATGATATACCATACTACTGACATGTTGTCTGATTGTACTGCAATAGTCCCCAGTGGCAGAAGATCGTGAAGTGCTTGCAATACCAGGAGCACCGCCCTCATCTCTAGAACATTGATATGCAGATGAGTCTCGTGATCTTGCCATGTGCTGTTGACAGTTCTGCCTAGATAATGCCCCCCACCTTATCTGTGAGGCATCCGTGGTCACAGTGGCAACAGGTTGGCGAGGAACAAATGAAGTGCCCGTGGTTAACTGATTGGGTAGAGAAGGTCCTTCTTGCAAGAGTCTGTCAGCAGTATATGATGGGATAATGGTAGGTGCTGAAAAGACCACTGGGACGACAGCAGCCACTGAAGAACCCTCATGTGTAGTCTGGCTAGTGGCACTAGTAATATGATGGAAGCCATGGTCCATAGAAGCCGCAGAATAGTCTTGGCCTTGCCTTGCGTAAGGGGAGAAGACATTGAATTTGAAGGACCAGATTCTGTGCCCTTTCTACAGGAAGATGAACCAACATGACTACTGTGTCTATCTCTGTGCTTATAAAAATCACAGATTGAGAGGGCAATAAGGCATATTTTTCCCAGTTTATAGAAATTCCCAACTGGGTACAAATCTGAATAGTAGTGTCCCTGGTCTGAAGAAGTAGATGCCTGGTGGGGTTGGTCAAGAGTCAGTCGTCAAGATACAGAAACACCTGGAATTCTCTACATCTCAGGTGAGCTGTCACTACTGCCATGCACTTGGTGAACACCCTGGGGGCTGTGGTGAGACCAAAAAGCAGAGCACGAAACTGGTAATGACTGGCTCCCAGCCAGAAGCGTAGATGACACCTCAACGCCCTGTCCATTTTTATGTGGTAGTTGGCGTCTTGAAGATCTATTGAGCACGTCCAACTGTCTTTCCCTAATAACAGGAGTATAAACTGCAGTGTCACCCTCCAGAACTTGTCCTTCTTTACTGATTTGTTCAATCTGCTAAGGTCCAAAATGGGCCTCCAGTCCCCTGTACGTTTTGGCACTAAAAAGAATCTGGAGTAAGTTCCGGATCCTATTTGGTCTGCTGGGACGGTTTGGATGACTCTTTCTGCCAGCAACTTGTTGACCTCCACAGTTGCTTGATGCCTGTGATTGGGTGGAACATCCGGGATCCTCTTGGGAACAAAAGGTGGAAGAGAAATGGGTATGACATACCCTCTGGTAATAATTCTTTGTACCCATTTGTCTTGAGTGATACTTAGCCAGGCTTCTGGATACAAAGAAATGCGACCTCCGACCGGCCCCAGAGAAGCACAGTCGGGTCCCACATCAGGAGCACTGGTAAGGCCAGCCCCAAAAGGAATCGTGGCTGCCCAGGTTTTGTGGTCCACCCCTGCCTCTAGGGTGACGTCTACCATTTCCTCCTCCTCCTCTGAAGGAGGAGTCACCCTGTGCATCCTGGAAAAACCTCTGGGACTTCCTGAACCACATTTTACCGCCCCTTAGGGTATGGTCTAGAGGGGACAGTAAAACGTACTCCCACGGCAGAGAGTGTTTTTCTTTCTTGCTCACACCAGGGGAGAGTGTCCTTCACACCTTGGGTCCAAATAATGAAGAACTGTCGAAGGGGGCATTGGTAAAGGTAGACTTGAACGGTTCCGCAAAATTGCACAAACGCATCCAGGAATGACACCTTAGGGAAATTCCTGAACCTGCTGCTCTACTCTCTCCATCGGCTGCATATGAGATAAGCCTCATGGACGAGTTGACAATAGAGTTCAAGGTGGACAACTGGGCAGACAGCTTGTCAGGGACTCCCTCAGTACATGTACCTTGTAGAGAATCTCCTAACTCCTTAAGGAGATCTCTCTGAAGCCTTGTGAAGTGTGTAAGGTAGTTCAGCGATCTAAGGGTAAATGTCGCTGAAGAGAAGATACGCTTCCCATATCTGTCCATCGTTCGAGACTCCTTATTTGGCAGATGAACAGAAGAAGTTTCTGCTAGCTCCTTCTTAGTGGCCGCCGCCACCATCATGGCATCTATGGGAACACCTTTAGACAAAATTCCTTTTCTCGGGGTGCAGAAAGAAACTTATTTGGTCTACTGGGGACTGGCTCCACGGCATCAGGAGTATCCCACACCTTTCAACTAACTAGCTCCATCAGTTCGTCGAAAGGTGGAGACATCCAAGAGGCTGAAGGTTGAGACCTGAAAGCCTTCAGGTACACTGACTCCTCAACAGAAGGGGTGACAGTGGGCCAGCCACACCTCTGCTTAAGGATTTCTAGGATGTCTACAAAGGAGACATCATCAGAAGACGACTTGGGGGACCCTTCTGACTCCTTGAGGTCAGTGTCAGAGGTCAGACTCTCATCCTGGGCGTCTACATGCTTCCTCTTACATCTTCTCTTCCGTGGGGGCTCCTCGGAAGGATATTCCGGGGAGGTCTCGGAAGAGTGGGGACCACTGGCCAGCGGCTCCTGAGGTTGCGGGTCTCTTCTGTCCAAGGAGAGAGTAGGAGCTGAGACAGAAGTAGGTGCCCTAGGGTGGAAGAATGTCGGTATCCCTGGTAGGAGCTGAAGATGGGGACAGCACACTCCTCATCATCTCGAATGCCGACCTCTCCAGCTCTGAAGACCTCCCCGGCTCTGAGGAGACTGAGGATGCCGGCTCTGAGACAGACGTAGGATCTGAACTCACCCTCGCCACGCCAAGAGGGAGGCTCAGAACCAAAGAGGTTCGGTTCCAGGTATCCCTGTCGGGGCTGACCGGGGAGCTTCCACTCCTAGACACCACGGACACCACCGAGAGTGGCAGAATGGAACTTGTCTCCAAATCAACCACATGGGGAAATGGGACCGAGGGTTCCACCAGCGGTACCAAACACTCCAGTTCTGAAAGGCCAGCATGGCTATGAGGAGGAATGACCAAAGGGGGCTGAATGGACTCAACTGGCCCCGGAATCGACTGGGTCAGAGCCAACAACAATTTCAGTAAGGTAGACGACTTCAAAAGTCTCAGCACTACCCTCTCCACATCTTCTTCCAATAAACTCCTGGAAGACCTGGAGGACAGAGTAGGAGAACGGGATCTCTGCAATATTGCTGACTTCAATGAAGGGGAGACCGGTAGAGGTTCCATAGACCGGCTCTGTAAAATATTCTCAGCGGTCGGCTCGAGCTACTTGGTGCCGACCCTGTAATCACAGTAGTACAACTCTCAATTGGCTCCGAACTGTGTGGAGCTGATGAAGCAGCAGATTTGTCAGGTTTAGTAAATTTAAGAGGTGGCTCTGAGACACCAGCCGGTGCCGCGGAGGGCCTCTTATTGGACTTGGGCTTTTTCTTTTTAGATCCCCGAGATCTAGCAGAGGAGGAGGAAGAGCTAGCCAGATCTTCCTCAAAGGAAGGTTTTAGCAGACCTTTTAGAATGAGCTTATTTTTTTTTTCTTGCAACATCCTAGCACTAAAAGAGTGGCAAAATAAGCAAGTTTCCTGTAAGTGGATGGCCCCAAGACAGTAAACGCAGTTACTGTGGTCATCCATTACAGACATCTTCTGTGAGCATTTTATGAAGCCAGATGGCTTATGGTCCTTGCTTTCCTTAGACATTCTCACAGAAAAGGGACTCTCACACACACAAGAAAAATAGAGGACTAGGTCCTCTAACTTAAATGGGCCTAGCCTGGGCAGGAAGATGAGAAACTAGGTCCTCTAACTAAAACAGACTGGGGGGGAGACAGAAAGAATTAGAAAGACTCGCACACCCAAAACCAGAATAAAAAAGAAGTTATGTCTTACCATAACATTCCATCTGAGTTGTATCTTCTTCCAGTCATCACTGATGGGTTCGGTTCAGAGCCCTCGGAACTAAGTCGGCCTTATACCAAGCTTATGTGCACCAAAAACTCTCGAGCTAAGCTGCTACCCACAATGCCCTTTGCACAGTTACCTCAGATTAAGTTTGCATGCAACATATAGAAGAATAAGTCAAAGGCCATCTCTGTGCAAAAACCCTAATACACCACAAAGAACCAGAAGAATCGCCAGGAACCTTAGGAGGGGGTCAGCGGGAGGATGTGATGACTGGAAGAAGATCAACAACTCAGATGGAAAGTTATGGTAAGACATAACTTCTTTATCTGAAGTTGTTAATCTTCTTCCTATTCATCACTGATGGGACCGAGTCCCCAGCTACTTGGGGAACCTGGGTGGCCCTTATGGAAGAACATTCTGGAGAACCATTGAGCCAAAGGCCACTCTTCCCCTGGAGATCAGATCCAACTTGTAATGCTTGATAAAGGTGTGGGGCTTAGCCCAAATGGCAGCTGCACAAATGTCATCCATGGAGGCCCTAGAGTGGAAGGCAACAGATGCTGCAATATCCCTAGTTGAGTGAGCTTTGATTTGGCCAGGCTTCGATCCCTCCGTAAGTGAATATGTGAATGCAATGCAATCCTCAAGCCATTTAGATGAAGTAACTTGATACTGCACCTCACATTCTAGGGCCCGCAAAGGAAATGAAAAGTTGGTCTGACTTGGAAAGGATTTAGTTCTGTCCAGATAGAAATGTAACTGTCTATGAACATCCCCGGAATGTAGGCAGTATTCTCCCTTGTTAGAGTAATTTAGGAAAAACACAGGGAGCTCAATGGACTGGTTAATCGAAAAATCAGAAACCACTTTGGGGAGAAAGGCTGGGTTAGTACAAAGTGATACTCTGTCCTTATGAAAGCTCAGATAAGGGCTCTAGATACATAATGCTTGTAATTCAGAAATTCTTCTTGCTGAAGTTATAGCCACCAGGAATAAGGATTTCCATGACAGGAATTTTAGATCACGTCACAACCGGCTCAAATGGGCACAGAGAGAGAGAGCCTGCAGAACCCAGGATAGATTTCATGCCTCCACCGGCTGTCTGATGGGAGGCCTGCTATAGATATAGATATATATGGGAATCTGCCATAGATGAACACTCATTCAACCAGCGACACTTCTGAGAATGGATGCCTCCCACATAATTTGGCCTCATAAAACAGGCAACAAACTGTTACAGTGTAGAAACGGGCCAAAAAACCCATGCCATCTTTAATTCTTTCTGGTGAATTCCAAGACTGTCTGGTAAAAAGTTGTGTCATGAGCCTATACAAGGGTTAGACATGACCAACTACTCATCAGAAAAACTCAGCTTACCGATTCCAAGCATAAAGGTGGCATTCACACACATACAAAATATAAGATGGAGTCGCTTCATACACTCCACTTTCTTTATCTTCATGTATAGGTCTTCTTTTTTTTTTTGGGGGGGGGGCTACTACAGCAGTCCTGAACTATCTTCTATGGGAACTCACAGCCACACAATATCCATCATAGGATCCCTGCTGCAGTATTCATTATATATGGGAAGAGCACTAAAGCATTGCTAACCGTAATGTCAATACTAGAGTGAGGGGCCAGTTGTCCATGCAAGGGTTCAATGACAAAGCCTACCATGCTCCTGTAAAAAAAATCTAGTTTGCTGTGTTTTGAAAAAGTATACAAAGAAGGATGGATAGCAGCCTCACGGACTCTCTGAGCAGAAAAACGTGTTGATGATTCAGTAGATGTTGCTGCTCATCCTTCAAACACCTGCTACACTGGTAATAAAATGATACAGTTAGCCAACAATTTGGATGCTTCCCATTTTTTTTTGTTACTTAAGAGAGAATGATGACACATTTTTTAGCATTTAGTTTAACACCACGGCTTTAGCATCAATCATTGGTCTGTGTAAGCCCCTTTTGATGTATGCTGACATTGCTATGGGATTCAATGATAGCACCTAATTTGCAGTCATCCACAAACTTGCTAAGCCACAGCCCCTCCGTTTTGGCCTGGACTTCTAAGACGTATATGCCAAACAACAGGGGGCCCACTGGTGACAGGTCTGCTGGTAGAGATAAAGTCTCCCACTTTGACAGAGTACTGTCAATCTGTGAGGCAGTTTGCAACCTGACAACATAGGGGTTGATATTCAACTGGGTTAGTTTGTCAATGATGCTCGAATGTGGGATAGTGCCTAATATGGGTTACATCTTGCACATGATATAACAGCTGACAAGCTTCCAAAGCTTAAGGGCATCTTCTATGCACCCAGACCACTGGAAGCTCGGGCAGAGCAAGAAGACATCCAGATAACTTGTTACCAAGCCCTCCATATCTTTCATGCCAACTAAAAGAAACAAGCTAAAGGCCCGAAAGAGGTCAACACTAGGCAAAAAGAATCCATTTCTTCAATCTGGAACACAAAACACAAAAATAAGTGGAGGGAGGGAACAGTTACTGCAGCAATGGATCACTCAAACATCTGCTGTTATGGTAAGTTTACTTATACAACTGTACTATGCTCTTCCTTTGATCACAAGTGTACTAGCTTAAGCTATATGGGTAGAATAACAAAGCTTAGAAAGACAGATAGGAAGGAAGGATGAAGGATAGGAAACCCCTGGATAATGTTCCTAGCAAATTTTGTTCTAGTAAAAACACCAAAACTGTTTAAACAACAACCCCAGTGACTGCCAAAACCAAATAAATATAAAAAATCACTGTGTTGCAGCAACAGACTCACCACAACTCTCCACAAGTAACAACTATTTTATTGACACAATTTAAAAGTATTCATTAAGCGCTTTCATCCCCTCAAAACAGGGACTTCATCAGAATACATGCCTTCTGTAGAGACTGAATGGAGGCAAGGTTTGCCGTCTTGTTCAGTTTTAAACTCCACAATTGTTGAAAAAGGTACGGACGAACTGGGGAATGGAGCGGTGACAACAGACAGTGGCGGAAATGGAACTCTTGGCACTTCTACTGTGTATAGAACTGGTGCAAGGCCAAAAACTACAGGTACCATGTTATACAATGAGGGGGAAAGGGGTTGTTGTTCTAATATTGCATCTACAAGACCATACAATGTGGACAATGTGGTTGTGATTGGACAGGTTGATATTGACAGTTTTTTTAAGAAACCTTTTGTTTTCAATGACCAACATAACATGGGAAATGTTAAAAAGACTGAGAAACATGGAACAAAGACTGGGACTTTGAAAGAAAATATATTTCTATTAGAGAAAAAAATGTTCGATATTAGAAATCTCCAAATGGAGAATGCTTATTTGAATGAATGTTATCAGAAGAAAATTGTGCCAAAAGGTTTAAGGGTTTACAAGTTTCCTTTTGGGACTGAATATGATGATAAATTGGTTATTGAATTTATTGAAGTGTTCAATAAGCATGGATTAGAGCTTGTGGAAAAGATTATGTTATGTAATGATTCTAAACTGTGTCATTTGATTAGTGAAGTAGAGACATTAAATAATGGTATCAAAAATGATTTACTGTTCCTACAATATGAAAATTTGTATTTTAAACAATTTAAGATGGTAGACAATAAATGTAATAACATGTCTGACAAAAAATGTAAAAAAATTACAGAGGGACTTAAATGAGTATAAAGAGAATAGAGCATATATTTTGAAACAGAAAGAACACAAAATAGTTGGGGGGAGACATACTCACCCTCATAATGAAGAATATATGTAGAGGAAGTAAATGAAAAGTCCCTTTTTTAACTCTAACAGTTACTACAAGTTTTCAGTACAACAACTATAGAAGCAATCAACATTTTTTCAAGCACAAGAGAAGAGATGTGGAAAGGGTACCAAATCAGTGGGTAAACAGAACCAAGTGGAGAAGGGAATAATGAACAATAGTGATACCAAAATCCTAAGGAATGGGATTGTCCGTACATATAGGGGTTATTATATTTATAATTATTCAGAAATAGCCCTACGGAGCATTTTTTATTGTTTATTGAAGGGGTTGAAATTTGAGCCAGCTACAGGTTTTGATTACACGGACACAATCTTGGAGTTGAAATTATATATGAGGAGATTGAATTTAGCCTTTTTGTTTACGGACCAAGGTGAACATGTTAATCATAACAGGAACAAAGGGATCAAAAATAGGAGTGTCTATAACCCACCATTAGATTCCACCCTCAATGTTTTCAAGAAGGCTGTGATTGAAGATTTATATGCTTTAAAAGCAAGAGAGAAAAAAAAATTTTATATAAGAATCTCAGTGGGGAAGAAAAAAGGCTACTAGAACAGCTCAGAAATAATAAGACAATTAGAGTTATGCGTCCTGACAAAGGGGGAGGGGATGGTCATTTTTGATGCTTTGCACTATTCCCAAAAAATATTAGAGATGTTACATGAGACCAATGTATATATCCATGGTTCTCTCAATGAGGTTAACATTAGTTATCGGAGAATAGATTATTATTTGGAAGAATACCTCTTGGATGAGCGGATCACACCCGAAATCTATAGTTTTTTGAAAGTTAAGAATCAGACGGTGGCTACTATTTTTGGAATTCCGAAAACACATAAGGGGTTAGATGATTTATTATTTCGGCCTATTGTCACAGGACAGGGCTCAAAAACTTACCCATTCGGAGTTGTTGTAGATTTTTGGTTAAAAAAAAGTTGTGAATAAAGTAGAGCACTTAGTGAAAGATTCATGGGATTTTCTTGGCAGAAGAAGGGAAGAGCTTTGGGAAAGTAACACTATTTTTTTGACCATCGATGTAGTGGATTTGTTCACTTGTATTCCTAGAGATGATGGGTTAGATATGTTTGCGAATTGTTTATACAAAATGTCAGGTTTCTCAAATGAGAAGGTGAATTTAACAGTAGACTTCGTGGGATTAGTTTTAGACCACAATTATATATATTCTGAAGGAGAATACTTCAAACAAAACAAACGTGTTGCTATGGGAGCCTCATGTGCTCCCATATTTGTAAATGTGGTCCTTTTAGACTGGGAATTAAATAAAGTTTTTGAATGTGAATATTTTCAAAATGTCAAATTATATGTAAGATTTCTGGATGACATTTTTATTTTGTGGAATAGATCCATAGGTAGAATGGAGGAATTTGTTACTTATTTGAATTCCACTACTAGTTTCTTAAAATTCACTCACATGAGCAACCCCTTGACAATTAGTTATCTTGACACTCAGATATTTAAAACTTTAAGTGGTTTTACATCTAAAATATACAGAAAAACCACATTTAGCAACTCATCTCAAATATTCGAGTAGTCACCCTCCACATCCAAAGGCCAGATGGTACGGGTTGCTAGAATGACATCATTGGCTAGTGACTTGGAAGATGAATTACAGAAAATTGTTGAAATGTTTTATGAAAGAGGGTACCCACATGGGATGGTTCAGGAGAATGTTAACAATGTTAGAAAGGAATGGGGTAAAAGATTTAAACCCCTGTTAGGAAACTTTAACATGGTGTGGGATTCAACTCAAGGACAAAAAAAATTTGAAAGGGCTATGATTCTCCCCTACTGGGGAAAGGTAGGTAAAGTGAAGGATATTCTGGAAAAGAACTGGGCCATTCTTAAGGGGAATCCAGATTTAAGAGGGTTGGAAAGAGAGAGACCTACCTACGTATACAAAACTGGGGCAAACATTAAAGAAAGTTTTGAACAGGTAAAGAATTTACAAGCTAATAGGCAAGATGGTACCATGAAATGTGGGTCCTGTTCACAATGTTGTTACATAGTGGACAGTAAAATGGTTGTCTTGGAAAACACCTTGAAATCAAAAGTGGAATTTGTTAAGGGCACTTGTCAAACACGTGGTAATGTTTACCTTGCATTATGTAAAGGGTGTCCAGCATATTATGTTGGAAAAACCAAAAGGCAATTAAGAAACAGGATATATGAACACATACACCAGATATCCACAAGGAATAATAATAATGCATTGTATAGGCATTCTTTAGTTTGTAAGAATTTCCAAGGGTTCCATTTTGGTATTTTAGAGAAAGTTTTAGTTAACCATAGAAGGGGGGATTATAGAAATTTAAATGAATTAAAAAAGGTGAAGTGGCAAATTAAGTTGCAGGCAGGTCAGGGCTTTGGGTTAAATGAAGTTATTTATGTAAAACCCCTGCTAATTAAGAGAGCTAGGGAAAAAAGGTTATGTTAGAATTTTTATAACGCATTGGAATTATTTCAAAATGTTTTAATAGGTTTTAAATATTTTTAAAACATACATTTTTGGATATGGTGATGGTGTCTTTAAACGTATTTATGTGGTGATGATGTCACTAATACATTTGGCTATACATGTAGGATTCTACAGAAGACATGTATTCTGATGAAGTCCCCATTTGTGCTTAATGAATACTTTTAAATTGTGTTAATAAAATAGTTGTTACTTGTGGAGAGTTGTGGTGAGTCCGTTGCTACAACACAGTAATTTTTTTTATATTTATTAAATTTTGTTCTAGACCTGAAAAAGAAACCTAGTTCAATTGCTTTGTAAAAGCATATACTGAGGACCAAGACATTACCTCTAGAAAACTTCAAGAGTCCACCCCTTTCCAAAGAGCAAATAACCCAAGGACATAATACAGTGCATAAAACCAAGGTGGATGAAGTGCCTGAACGTCCAACACTAATACATCAGATACAGTAAGCACTCCTGAAGGAATGACCACGATCCAGCACCAGGACTTTAATGCTGACACTAAATATAAAATACACAAATACATATTCGTGTTTCATATTTAGTACCAACATTAAAGTTCTGGTGCTGGATCGTGGTCGTTCCTTCAGGAGTGCACATAATACAGTGTACCTCGACTCTGCCCAGAATTGACTTATTGAGGTAGGAATAACAAAAGGAAATAGCAGATGGCAACCACATGAAAACTGTCTGTTTTGACACTGGTTGTTCTAATTTTTAGCCTTCACAGAAAATTAATAATTGGATGGAATTTCTGAAAGTTTTAGTAAGGAGAATCCATTCGGCCTCATTTTATGCTCTGGAAAGAAGAGAGAGAGAAAGATGGATAGCTTTGCTCAAAGTCAACCTGGATACCAATTTGGGCAAAAAAAATGTAAGATTCTTTCTCAAGGAAGCTGCTCCGTATTGAAATGTCAGCACTAGAAATGCTGAGAGCCAACGTTTTGGGGAAAAAAAAGACTGAAAACTTGGAGAAGAGCAAATCTCAAAAATCACATTTCTTCTTAAAACTTCTTTTTGCAGGGGGCAAGCAGCCCCCAGCACCCCCACACCACCTGAACCTGTAACTCTGATATTGCCATACCTCAGAGAAAAAGGAATATTCAGATAAATAGCATCTCAGACTTAGTATCCAAGTCCAGTCTTTTGGCCATTCAGTCTCTGTTTCCAGACTTGCTCTAACGGGTCCTGACATTTCAAATGATTACCCAAGAAAACCCCATCGGAGGATAATGAGACAAGGCTGACCTACCATAACAGCTTGCAACTCATTCTTCTTGCAGAAGTCAGAGCAGTCAATAATACTGTTTTGCATAAGAACCTCAAATCAGCCTAAAGAGCTGGGTTCAAATGGAACAAAAGATAATTTTGATTAAAAAAAAATACAATCCCTAGAAAGAGCCACTTGTTTCATAGGTGGACAGATTTGTAAAAACCATTTTCAAAAACAACATGACAAAAGTGTGTATGGATCAGGAGCATCCATCCACAGCCCATTCCCATTTCATACATGGGGTCGGGTGATACTTCAACAGTGACAATCATCTAGAGCCAAGGTTTACACCACCAGGCAGCTAGCCCTGCTGTAGTTCTTCCACGCCGCAGAATTGCACATATACTCAAGCCTATGGCCAATTTAGAGTGTCCAATCCTGTGCGTCTCTGGCATGTGGGAGAAGCACCAGAAGGAATCGCACGTGAACACATGGACAGCATGCAGACTACGCAGAGAAGACACCCTAGCTGAGATTTGAACCCGGGAACCTCTTGCTATAAGGCGACAATGCTATTCATTGTGCCACCCTAAAAACAGGAACAGCCATGGGCAGACAAACCGAAATGGGCTACCTTCAGAGAGAAGTATGAAAGGCTAGAAGATTTAAAAACTCACAAATATTTCAGAGCCTGAGAAATGACCAGCGCATAAAGATATCTTCAAGTTAAACTCAGGACTCCAGCAAACTCTGGAACTTTTTTTTTTCTTTAACATTTTTATTAAATAATCATTTAAGGCATAGTCACACATATATCAGTTGGAAAGAAAACAAACCATATTAACATTTTTTCATTTGCATACATTATTCATTGCATGTTTTCATCTTTATAACAACTCTCATTTAGTCCATTAAATAAACTATTCAGTTCCGGCTTTCCCTTAAACCTCACTCCTACTCCTGAACATTAGTTTACATGCACTGTTCTCACATATTCTATTTACTTATATGCAATTTGCCCTTTCCTTTTTCCAATTCTTTTATCTCTTTTTATTTACAACAGTCAACATTTAAAATGCAGTTTGTTTAGATTTTGAATTCTATGTCCTTTTGGCAGCCAAAACAATTAGACTTAAAGCCTAGGCAATTCAGATCCTAAGTGCCAACTCAAAAGAATAATTTTCTCAGTTACAGCCATTTGCTCTCCCAATAGTTCTCAAAGAGTATTCCTGGAGAGAAAATCTGCTAGCTCATTACACTATCAAAATGTATTTATTCCCAGTTACCTCTTTCATTCCCATCATACCTCCAATATTTTATCTACCTGAGGAAAAACTCTTTCAAGTCTGCCTGGGATACAAAAATACTTATACAAACAATTTCAAGCAAAAATCCTAAACTTTCTGGACTTTGTTGCATACTTGGGAACCATACATATGCCCTCCCATTGTTCCTTTGAAAACTCCTTTTTCCATTCTCTCTTCCCAAACTTTTCTAACCTCTTCTGATTGACTCTGATAGTTATCATGCAATATTTTATATGTCCTACAAATTATCCCTTTTTAACAGCAACTTCACTTCTACATTCGACTAAAAACTCTACCAGAGCACGTCTTTCACTTAGGTATGCCCTACCACTTTCTTTTTGCCTATACTCTAATATCTTTCCCTGGTAAAGAAGGCAGTCTCTAGGATACAGCCCAAACTTCTTCTTGGCCACATCTCACTCTATTATTTTTCCCTTTCTAGTTATTTGCTTTCAATACCTTAGTGCCTTTGCCAGTTTTCTCTAGTAAATTCCAGCCCCCTCTTGCCGATGTTCTGTACCCCTACTTGCAGTCATCTCTATTGGCAAATCTTTTTCCATTCCCACTTCGGCTTAGGTCTTAGAATATTTACTGCAACCTTATGAATATAATATTCTGTATTGGTAGTATTCTCAAGGATCTGCATCCAAAATCACACTCTTCCCCCTTATATCTCAAATTCCCCAAATGCTTCATCATCATTCCTTTCTACTTTGAATTATAACCGTCTGGTTATGCTATGTATATGAACCTTAACTGCATAGCTCTAAAACATCCCTTCAAATCATGTACTTATTTACTCTTTGTTGACTGGGTTAGTCCCATTAGGTTAGGGGCCTCTTTTCAAGGGACATGAGGTTGTATTTATACTACTGGGGAAATTTGCCCAAGGCATTGGGGAACTTCCACTACTCCCTTCGAGAGGTGGCATGGGATCATTTACATCAACCGGAGCTACCACCGACTCAAGCAGATGGGGCCTCAGTTTAACATCTCATCTGAAGGATGACACACTTAGTAGTCCTGCACACCCTTTATGCTGGACTGCAGTGTCAGCTGCCTATCTACTTGGTGTGGGAATAGAACCCACAGCCTTCTGCACCAAAGGCATGTGTGCAACCTGTTGCCCTACTGACATTGCAACAATGTAATTCTAAATCAACTTGTTCTATTTGGAGGATCAACGTATACCAATTACATTTTTGTCCTCTTCCCCTCCCATATAAATTCTTTCAACCCTTTATAAACTGAGCACTTCTCCTCTAGTTGATAAAAATATGCCTGACCTGAATATAAAACTAAGCAAACTAAAAACATTTTCACTGCTTGTATCTTACTGTCTATAGACATAAACAAGAGTTTATAGTTTCTCAGTTTTTGTATTATCTTTTTAGTCTATTCCCACATATCCTCAACTGCCATAACAGAAGCCTTTATACCTCATACTCCTAAATACTTCATCTTAATGTGTCCTCATAAATATGGGTATTACTGAACCATTTTGTGTGTTGGTAAATAATTTACAGCTATAGCCTTTGTTTCACCTTTATTCATTCATTTTATATCCTGAAAAGACCTTAAACTGTCTCAAAATGTTCCACAACACCAAAATGCCCTTTTCTGGATTTATCCAGTACAATATTTTCTTTTTTCCTTCGGTTGTTCCAATTAGGGGTCTCCACAGCGGATCATCTCTTTCCATTTTTTCCTGTCGTCTGCATCTTGCTCTGCCACACCAACCACCTCTTACTTGGCAGCTTCATCCTTAACATTCTTTTCCCAATATACCCAGCATCCCTCCTCAGCACATGTCCAAACCAATGCAATCTCGCCTCTCTCGGTTTGTTTCCAAACCGTCCAACCTGGGCTGACCCTCTAATATAGTTATTCCTAATCCTGTCTACCCTCGTCACACCCAGTGCAAATCTTAACATCTTTAACTCTGCCACATCCAGCTCAAACTTTTTGTCAATGGCACTGTCTCCAACCCATATAACATAGCTGGTCTCACTACCCTCTTGTAGACCTTCCCTTTCACTCTTACTGGTACTCGTCTGTCAAAAATCACTCCTGACACTCTTCTCCACCCACTCCACCATGCCTGTACTCTCTTCACCTCTTTTCCACACTCGCCATTACTCTGAACTGTTGATCCCAAGTATTTAAACTCATCCACCTTCGCCAACTCTACTCCCTGCATCCTCACCATTCCTCTATCCTCCGCGTCTCATTCACACACATATATTCTGTCTTAGTCCTGCTGACCTTCATTCCTCTTCTCTCTAGAGCATATCTCCACCTATCCAGGGTCTCCTCAACCTGGTCCCTACTCTCACTACAGATCACAATGTCATCTGCAAACATCATAGTCCACTGAGACTCCTGTCTGATCTCGTCTGTCAACCTGTCCATCACCATTACAAATAAGAAAGGGCTCAGAGCTGATCCTTAATGTAATCCCACCTCTACCTTAAAACGCATCCGTCACTCCCACAGCAGACCTCACCACTGTCAGACTACCCTCGTACATATCCTGTACCACCCTTACATACTTCTCTGACAATCCCGACTTCCTCATACAATACCACAATTCCTCTCTAGGCACCCTATTATATGCTTTCTCTAAGTCTATAAAAACACAATGCACCTCCTTCTGACCTTCTCTGTACTTCTCCATCAACAATCTCAGAGCAAACATCACATCTGTAGTGCTCTTTCCTGGCATGAAACCATACTGCTGATCACTAATCATCACATCCCTTCTTAACCTAGCTTCTGCTACTCTTTCCCATAACTTCATGCTGTGACTGATCAGTTTAATCCCTCAGTAGTTACCACAGCTCTGCACATCACCCTTATTCTTAAAAATCGGTACCAAAACACTTTCTCCACTCCTCAGGCATCCTCTCACTTTCCAAGATTTCATTAAACAATCTGGTTAAAAATTCCCCTGCCATTTCTCCTAAACACCTCCAAGTTTCCACAGGTATGTCATCTGGACCAACAGCCTTTCCATTCTACATCCTCTTCATAGCTATCCTTACTTCCTCCTTGCTAATCCATTGCACTTCCTGATTCACTATCCCCACACTATCCAACTTTCTCTCTCTCTCATTCTCTTCATTCATCAGCCCTCAAAATACTCTTTCCATCTGTTCAACACACTCTCCTCGCTTGTGAGTACGTTTCCCTCATTATCCTTTATCACCCTTACCTGCTGCACATCTTTCCAGTACAATATATCATCTGTAAATAAAGCCAACATTTCTTGATTACCATATCAATTATATCCCTGAATTTCTGAGTCTATTTTATTTGCCGATGGCATCAAAACATCAAAGGGGGAAAGGGCACCCTTGTTTTGTTCCTCTGGTCAAACACAATTTATAGGACATGAACCCTATCACTTTAATTCTTGCCTCCGATCCGAACCTTATTATTGTATCAGGGAATGCAAACGCTTTCATTGCCCTACTTAAAATCCCAGGTTACTCTGTCAAATGCGCTCTCCTCATCAAGACCCACCATTGACATTGGTATTTTCTTATATTCTGCTTTCCTCTGGATCATCATTGTTCTATTTAATGTTGTCAAATGTTTGTCTCCCCTCCACAAAACCACACTGATCCGATCCATATCTATCAATTTTCGCAATACCACTACTATTCTTTTAGCTACTATAGACAAAGACTTTCTAATCACAGTTTAAAACTGCAATGGGACTATATGAAGGTGGGTCTACCATATCTTTCTTCCAAAATGTTGGTGCTTGCCCTGCTTTTAAAAATATTACTAAACAAAAACTTCCAAGCTTCTACAGAACACCATCTGTTCCTGGAGACTTCCCTGCAGATAGATTACACATCAATGTTTTATTTCATCTCTTATCTTAACTATTAGTTGCTGAGCCTCATCTTCCTCCAATCTTGGCACAATAAAGTCTTCCATTAATATTTCAGTCTGGTTTCCAAATTTCTCTGCTTTATACAAATTTTCATATTTCCGAAGTATCTCTAATATCTCTATAGGATCTCTAGTTACATTTCTTGTCAAAGATTCCCCAGGTTTGGTGACAACCCTTTTTACCTCCTGTTGCCTATGTCGTTATGCTAAAAGATTGCATGCTCTGAAGTTATCAAAAATAGTTTTAACACCAATCATTGTAAACTTCTACATGTTATCAAAATAATCCCTTATCTTCTCTTTAGCATTCTGCAGTTGTGCTTCTTCCAGTTCTGTGAGATACCTCCTATTCTGTAATTCTTTAACCTTTGTCAGCCCCTCTAAATGATTCCTATCATTTTTTAACCATATCTCCTCTCTTTTATTTACATCCTGTTTTTCAACTCCATTTTCATTTTACTCCTTTCATTTACTATCCTTTCTGAAGAAATTTCTATCTTCCCCATTACGTCTCTTTTTTTTAAACAGGAAGCTAGGAAAGTACTAGTGTCTCATTTTAACTTCATTTACCCCACATTGTTATCTTAGTTTCTATTGGTGCATGATCTGAACTGTTATCTGATGCATGTCAAACTTTTCAATTAAATGCACATCCTCCTGTGAAATATTAATTCTCTCCAGTCTACCCCAGTTACAGAACACCTTGGGGAATAATACCTAAATTTCATCCAAGTTCTACTACTAAATTCACATCTTCCATACCAACTATTTTTATAAATTGTTTAGAAATGTACCCTCTTGTTATACTTTTACATTCTGGGTCAACCTGACACATCTTTATTACTGTACATGAAGTTGTGGGCCTCACCCATAACCAATATTCCCTGCTGAAAGCTGATTATTTCTTTCAGAATTTTCTTAAGCTCCATAAAAGTAGTTTTTAGTGGAATGTAAATAAATGCCAGCATCATCCCTTGCCAACAGCCATTTACTACCTACAAATCTACCATTACTGTCTTTCTTTCCTCTTCTATCACTATTGGAACACCTCTTGCAATCCATATTACTACTTCCCTTTTCCTTTGTCCGATATCCTGCTGAATATCCATCCTGAAATCCATTTTTTTTGTCAAATTCACATGCTTATTTCTTTCCAAACGTAACTCCTGCAGCACTGCTACTGTACTCTCCATTTTCTCTTACCCTTTTTATCTGTACCTTACATTCCAAGACAGTATGGATAGAATAGCCATTACGTTAAAAAACTATTGTTGCCAACTATTATACATGGCAGTTTTTTCTTGAATGTGTACTTCCAAATTTTGTTTTACGTGCACACACTGAGTAGCAGGCTAATCTTTTATACAGTTGTTTTCTCTTGTCTCCATTTGAACCTATGTCACATTTTCAAGACTTTTTCCTTTAATGAAAACCTTCACACACAAAAAAAATTAAAATATTTTAAGAACAACCCCATCCCATATTAACTTAGAACACAGACGCAAAATTATGCACATTTTCAACAAATGAAGTGCAACACTCCAGAAAGGAGCAATCGTCCCAAATTGACAGCTTCACCCACAGGCATTACCTAAGGTTACCCATGCTAAAGTGCATGTTCCAGCATGTGTTCCCACTTACACTGACTGCTGTCTGTTCTTTTATTAGCTCTATTCCCTTCTCAGATGTGACAAACAGCTTGCACATTTTCAGAAAACATTTACTTTTATGGTTAAGAAAATATACACTAGCTACCTTAAACTAAATTGTGCTCTGTTACATTAAATGCATTACATTATTAAGGCTGCTGGAAGGTTACTATACCTTGCTCACCTCACATAAATGTAGACTTTTTTTACTGCACTGCTTGCCACTGTACCTGTATATTTTGCATTTCCCTCAGCAAAGAATGTTTAGAAGTCTCAAGATTAATTGCTTGCACATGCAGACGGTTTGACTTCATGCAAAATTAGTCTGCAATACAAAAAAAAACTTTACAGATGCATAAAGAAATCTTTTGAAATTTCACTCAGAACACAATGATCATGATTTCCCCTGGCCAACTGCCTTCAGCTGCAGACTTCATGTTTCCTAATGACAGCATTTGGTAATGGTAAAAAAACAACAATCTAATCCTTGCAGACGCAATAACGTTTTTCATGCCTTTCATCATTTTATCTTATTTTTCAAGTGTATTTGATTACAAAATAAATTCTTTATAGATTAAACCAACAACATTAACCTACACATTCACTCTTGTAAAAAACAAGGGGAAATTATCTTCATTCTACATATCAGTACACTTGCATCCCAATCCAGCAAGCCCAAGATCACAGTATTATATAAAATGTGCTTCTGTTCAGCCTTTATCGTGTTATAGGATAAAACTACATTTCTTACAACTAAGAAAATCCACTTGTTTACTTTAATAGCATTAACATATACAACGGTCACTGAAAATATTCCACCATCATTTAAAATAACATCGACTGCACTCTATACAAAACTGCTTTACAATATAACATGCAGTTTATGTATAATGAAATGTTTTATACGACTACTAACAAAAACAAAAATTATTTTACGTACAGTTACTTTTTTCATTTAGTGTCCTTCTATACATTAATGACAAAGTGTGGTATATGCTTTATAATCCACCCGTACGTTTAACACAGTAAACACTATTCCAAACTTTCTCAGACACTTTTTCTTGCAAAGCCATATTTCACAAATGTGACTGATGCTTTATAGTCATCCATTTATTCACTAATTTCAGTATTTCTGTTCTTCCTGGTCATCTTCATTTCCCAACATCAGACTCTAAGTCCAAGATACTCTTGATTCTTCTAGTCAACTCCAACCCTTTTTTCTGTTTCAAGCATTTTCCATTGGAACAGTGGAAAAAAATTTCACTGGCAAAGCATGATCTTTATTATCACATGAATGAGAAGAATCCCAGTCTGCTTTTTTTTTGGATACACATTTTTATGTACTCCTGAACATGTTCTGCATTCAAAAATGTTTTTGATCCACCAGGAAAAATATTCTGAAGACAACTGGATAAAGCAGATTGAATCTCACACCTGCCTCTCAACATTCCTTGATAGCTGGGATAAATGTGCTTCTCTTCTGCCTGGTGTACAGTGAATATAACTGTTTTCCACAAACACACTGCTGTCTTCAATTTTTAATACTTCGGCTTTCTGCCACAATTTTGTCAGTATCAGCTCTTTTTGCTGGTATGACTGCATCTTTACTAATATAGGTATTGGTTGTTTTCTCATGGCCAGGTTTGGAGCATATACTTGATATGTCCTTTCACTTAAACCATGCCGTGGAACACCAGGCCCAGTTGCTTATTTGTACTTTCATAAAATTAATACAGTCTTATTCCTTCCAGTGTCTCTGGTACAGCAGAAAATCTCAGCTTTTTCTGTGTGGTCTGTCTTCTAAAACAATTTTTTTTTTGAAACAGCACTACTTGAGAAGCCTCATACTCAGTCAGCCTTTTCTTCATGTCAGCCTATAAATTCATCTTAATAACTAATTAAAGCAGCTTCCATTTTTCCCAATGTTTTGTTATCTGAGTTGAAACATACTTCCAGTGTTTCATTTATTCTAACTACCTATGAGCACATTTGATCTATTTTTCCTCTAAATTACTGGAAGCCATCTCTTGCACCAAAGCTGAAGCTTCAAATGCTTTTGCTAAACAGCTGCAGGATTCTTCCCAACCAGTGTTTTTCTCTTTACCTTTTCTGGTTGATATTCTTTCAGGTTCACTACATTTCTTCTTTGCTAGCATCTAGGCAGTGTACTTACTAGCCAGTAACTGAATTTTATCCAAACTGACATTTTTACTAGTTGCCTTTTCTCAGTTTCTGTTTTTACTCTGTTACACAGCTGCTGATCAATGTGCAGCCAACCTGTAAGCCCTAACCCTGGAACTTTTAAGAATTATTCTAAGGGTAACGTCCTAGTATTAAGTAGCGCCCTAGCAAAATTCCAAGCCCCCAAACCCTGAGAATACAGAAACTCTGTACAATCATGTAAACAGATGTACCTACTTAAAATAAATGCTAGACAACCTTAAAAAATAAGCTACCTGAATGGAATCCCATCATCACTAAGACAGACAACAAAAGAAATCATGGCCAAAAGTAGGAAGGGCTATGCTCAGCAAAATGGTAACTTCATCAATCTAATCAAGCAACTTAGGGAACTCGAAGTATATCAAAGCGAAATTTGAGGTAAAAGTAGCCTCCCAGGTAAAGAACCATGGGCATTCTTCAACTATTTCCATAACCTCAAAAGCAACACACAACAACATGCCGAACTACTTGGGAAAGGACCACCTATGTAGAGCCAGAGAACACAGCAAATCTACTGGCTGATAAACACTCCAATTTTATCTCCTTCTCTCCCCCCCCCCCTGTCCTTCACCCCTCAGGAAATATGTTCTATCATAACTCCCCCAACAATCACTAAGGAGCAGGTCCTCAGTGCACTCTCTACTCCAGGAGTACCACATCAATGGGCACTGATAATATCTTAAGACGCCTCCTAGATAGCTTGCAACATGACCTGTCAGGCCTTCTATAATTACTATTCAACCACAGCCTGCAGACACATTTTGTGAAAAGCACATAAAAGACTGCAACTTTTATCCTTCTACACAAGGGGCCATCCACTGACCCAGGCAACTACAAACTCATATGTCTGACTAGTCTCATATGTAAAACCATGATGGAAATGATAGACAATGACACAGGAATCCTACAGACATTGAGTCCAACCAAGTTTTGTTTCTTCAAGGGCAGGTCAGGCCTACTCAACTAGGTGGACTTCTTCAAGAAGGTCACTAAAAGCCATGGACGAGAGCAAAACAGTGCACAATGCCACCTTGACTTGGCCAAAGCATTGGACATAATACCTCACTTGAGCATTGTAGATAAACTCAGTAAATTAGGAATAAACCCGTATGTCTCCTGATGGACAGCTAACTGGCTAACAGAACCCAAAAAGTTAGGACAGGGGAGGCTACTTCCATAAAGAGGCCAGTCATAAGCAGAGTCCCTCGGGTCTCAGTGCTGCAGCCTTTCCTTTTTGGTATCAACTTCTCTGAAGTAAAAACTGAGCCCCCTTCATTTTTGGTAACAACTTCTCTGAAGTAAAAAAACAACATCAAAGGCCTCTGGCGGATGAAGTATTCAGATGACTACCAATAAGGTACAATCATTGAATTCCCCAAAAACACAAATACCCTTCAAGAATGACTGACAAAGACAAAAAACTACAGCTCAGCCATGGTCTAAAACTCAGTGTGAAAAAATACATATCTTCCTTTGGAGAGACAGCTACCCCTGGAAATTACCAGACTGATAATTCACCCCTAAGAGAAACACCTGTGGTTAGGGATTTGGGAAGGCATGTAGACAGTAACCTGGCCTTTTACAGTCATGTGTCTACACTGTTAGAAAATCATTCTACACTGTACAACTTATAAGAAAGTGCATAGCATCTAGGTCCAAGAATGTCATTGTTCCTCTGTACTCTGTCTTCATTAGACTAGTCAAGGAGTACAATGCACCCTTTGTTATGTACCTGGCAAGGCTATTGCAACAACTGGAAACAGCATGGCCTAAAGTGGGCTAGTTCACAGCTCTACCCGTGTACTCCTGTCTACTATAGATTGCTGTCAGGTGACCTAAAACTTGCCTTGAAAGCATCATCTAATCCTGCTCTGATGGACCCTGTTGCACATTCACAAAAAGTACAGTTGTGTGTACTTGCCATAAATGTAGATGTTAAAAGTGTATTCAATCTTGCAATCCTGACTTGTGGGATTTCCTTCTGTGGAAGCCCTTGGTTGGCCCGACTACCAGAGAAAAATTTCCTTCCTCCAAAAGCCGGCGGACGCCTTAACAGATGTCACTATGCTTGTGTATAAGGGGATTTGGCTGGCACCATGACCTCAGTTTTTTTTCTTGAACCTAAGGATAGCAGCCCCCTCAGGGGGACCCTGAGGACAAAGGTCTAGAGCACTGAAACCCCAGGATGGGAAAGTTAGAAAGAGGGTTAACCTGAGAAGGAAATTGTCCCAGCCTACCCTGTAGGCTAGGGAGAAAGGAGGGAGGGAAAGACTACTGCAACAGTGAATACACTTGAACACCTGCTTTTATGGTAAGTGTATACAACTGTACTATGTTCTTCATGTTTCACTGTTGCAGTCTTGACTTGTGGGATGATTTCCAAAGCTGAAAGAAAGGGAGGATGAGGAGTGGCGAGGATGCCCTGCGAGATGGCAGTGGCAAATCCTGCTCTAGACTTGAAGACTGAAAGGTGGTAATGTTTGATAAAGGCATGCACTGAACATCAAGTTTAGCCTCCAAGACCTCTTTAGTGGGTACTTCTTTAAGTAAGGCAGTAGAAACAGCAGTAGCCCTTACAGAATGTGTCCTCACAGCATCAGGGGCTTCTTACGGCAATGGCTGTAACAGAAGTAAATACACTGTGAGATCCATTTAAAGATGATTGGCTTAGAGATTGGTTTCCCCACAGTGGCAATGGCAACAAACAGTTGGTCTGATTTTCTGACAGTCTTGGTTCTGTCTAAATAGCTGCCTATACACATCCAAGGAATCGAGTATCCTTTCTCCTTTGTTTTGGGGGTTGCGGAAGAAAGTAGGCAAATGCATGGCTTGATTTAAAGAGGTTTCTATCACCACAATGGGCATAAAGGAGGGGTTAGTCCTGAGTGACACTGTCTGGTTGAAAGATGAGGAATGGTTCCATTGACATGATGGCCTTCAGATCAGAAACCCTTCTAGCAGAGGTGATGGCTAACAAGAGAGCAGCCTTCCATGTCAAAAATTTCAGCTCACAGGAGGCAACTGGTTCGAATGATGGAAGGGCAAGTTTTTTCATCACAAAATTAAGGTCCCAAGGTGGAATCGGAAGCCTTCTGGGTGACCTGGTGTGAACTACCCCTCTAAGAAATTGTTTCATGAGGGAAAACTTAAGATTGGAGGTTGAACAGGTATGTAGGCTTAGAGGCATGAATTTTTATGAAGTTGTAAGACAGACTTTTGTCAAAGAGGCTAGCCAGATAGGTCAGAATGATAGGAATCTTGACTAGACAAGGATCTTGTGCTTTTTACCCACACCACAGGGAGAATCATTTCCCTTTAGCAGAGTAGCATTTCCTTGTGCTAGGTCTTCTGGCCTCTTTTAGAATATCCTGAACCTGTCTGTTGGGGATAGGATCCTTCCATGAAGTTAAGATTTCCTCTATTCTGACAATTTGAGGGTCTGCAGGGTGTGGTGTACAATCTTGCCCTTGCCCTGTGTCAATAAGTCCATTCTCTGTGGCAGCTGCCATGGCTCTGTGTTGGTTAGGCTGAGTAGCAGAGGGTACCAGTGGTGCCTGGGCCAAGCAGCAGCTATCAGTATTGCTCTTCGCCCCTCTTCTCTTCAGCAGTACCCTGGGGAGCAGAGGTATTGGAGGGAAGGCATAGAGAAAGAGAAGGCATCTGTCTTCCAGGCTGTCCTTGGAGCAAAACCTTTTCAATTGTGCATTTTCCTTGAAGGCGAAAACGTCCGTCAGTGGCACTCCCCATTCTGTCTATACTGAGAAATACTTCCCAATGCAGCAGACACTTGTGAGGGTCTGACAGGCTTCCGTTGAGGTGATCTGCTTGTTTGTTGTGCATACCCGGCAGGTACTATGGTGTGAGGAGTAATCCTACCAAGTGTGCAGTTTCCCCAAAAATCCACTGCTAGGCAGCAAAGGGGATAAGAGTGCCCCCCCCCCCCTGTTTATGCACCATACTGTGGTACTGTCCATTTTCACTACTAGTACTCCTGGCTTCCATTCTTCTTGGAAGGCTATCAGGCCATTTTGGACTGCCATAAGTTCTTTTAAATTTACATGTTTGTGCTTGAATTTGAGGTCCCACTTTTCTTGAGTCTGGAAGCATTTGAAGTAGGTTCCCCATGTTTACTTTATTTATTTTATTTGCAGTTTGTTTGCCAAGATAGTCAATTGGGCCACAAGGAGCCCGTTTTCAGTGGAGTCCTGGGGAGAAAAGCTCCAGAAAAATACAAATGCATAGCACACATTGCACATATACATTACAGATTATCTCATAGGAATACAAAGTAAATATGATAAGAAAAGGCTAACAATGACAGAATACATCAGTATAGTTCATTAAACAACAATAAAAAACACTTATTTTTTTTTTTTTTTTTTTACAAAAGTAGCAGCATAGGGCAACTGTTTAACTGTTACGTAGTTGGTCAAATAGTTCAATAGAGCTGTGTAACTATAGGAGCATATTTAGTTCTAGGATAGTAGAAAGTGCTATTAGAAGGATTAGGAAAGATGGGAACAGGAGCACTTCCATTGTAAAGTTAGGTGTAAGTGCAGCAAGGTTTTAAATGAGGAGAGACTGCTGGTGATGTGGATAGGAGATGGAAGAGAGAAGGACATTAGGTGATTCCCAGCTGGACGTGTGGGTTTGTGCAATTTAATTAGTTTTTGGGAATTAGATCTTAGAAGTCTTTCTGGTTCATGCATTTCAAAGGTAGTGACTAGGGAGGGACAAAGAGAGGGGTTGTAAATGAGTTTGTGTGCTTGGATGAGTTGGGTATAAGTGAGGAGGTTAGGTAGCTCAAGTCAGTTTAGTTGATGAAGAGAATTACAGTGGTGAGAAATGGCTCTGTGACCTGCCGCAAATTTTGATATCTTGTTATAACAAGAGGAGAGTTTTGTTTTGAGGGAGGATTGCAGGTTGGTGAAGATAGATGCACCATATAGAAGAGATGGGATGAGATAATTATTGGCTAGTATGAGCCTGGAGGAAGGAGAGATATAATGATTATGGTGGTATAGCATACCAAGTTTTTTGTGGGTTTTTGTGATATTTACTTGTAAATGTTTGTCGAATTTTAGTTGATCATCTATGAGTACTCATAGTAGTTTAGTGTCAGAAACTATTTCTAGGGGAGTATTGTTTTTGCTGGTGATGATGAATGAGCGTTTATCTAGGGAGGAGGTTTTGGAGGCGGTGAATAACATAAGCTTAGTTTTGGTTGCATTAAGAGCCAGATGGTTGTCTAGCATCCACTGCTCAGTAGAGAAGGCGCTTGAGTAAGCTTATATAGAGTGGGGATAGAAGGGGAGGAGCAGATAATGGCAGAATTGTTGGCATACTGGATGAGGCTGGAGTTTGGAATGGCTTGGTAGAAGTCGTTAATGAATATATTGAATAGGAGGGAGCCTAAAGCAGAACTTGGGGGACACCTGTGGGAATACTAAGGAAGGGTGAAGTGGCTTTATTCCATTTGACTGCTTGTTGTCTGGTTGTGAGGTAGCTGGAGAGCCACTTGGTTCAGGAAGGGGATAGGTTTAGTTTGGAGAGTTTAAGAAGAAGCAGGTTGTGGGAAATAGTGTAAAACACCTTGGAGAGGTCGAGGAGAAGGGTGGACATGAAATGGCTGGAATTGCGGGCTTTGTTTCAAGGAAGGAGAGGAGGGCAGTGGAGGTGCTATGACTGGGTCTAAATCCATGCTGTGTGGGGGTAAGAAGCTGGTTGTTGATGAGATAGGGTAACAGCTGCTGGTGGATACATTTTTCTAGAAGCTTAGAAATAGGGGATAAGATACCAATAGGGCAGAAGTTTGGAATGTCATTATTACTGCCTCTTTTATGTAGAGGAATAATAAAGGCTTTCTTCCAGAGCTGGGAGACCTGGCTTTCTGAGACAGACTGATTAATTAGTATGCTGATAGGGACAGCAATGGCTTCTCGGCTACTTTTAGGAAGTAGGAGGGAATTTCATGGATATAGAGACGGGATTGATACAGAAGGGTGGAGGTTGGGGGCAAGGGATGCTAGGGGAGGAAGGGATGGGTGCAGGCTGAGGAGGGGTTCCAGAGGTGTTGGTGAAGGACGATGTTAGCTTGATTATGGATTCTATAAAGAAAGAGTTAAATTAGGTGGCTAAGTCCATGTCAGTGGCATCTGGGTTAGGGCAAGGGTTTTCTTTTTTTCCCGGGTCGAGGAGAGATGAAATTCCTTTCCAGCACAGTTTGGGATTGGTGTTGTGGTTGGTTTGGAGAGTGGAAAATAGGCTTTGCGGTCTGAGGTAATAAGTTTTTTTTACTTTATTTCATAGTGTTTTACATTCATTAAGGGTGATAGTGGTTTTAGTTTTATGGTAACGTGTCCAGGCTTTGTCACGGAGTAGCACAGTAGCTAAGGTGTTTTTGGTTAACCAGGGTACAGGGTTACTTTTAGTACATTTTATTTTTAGAGGGGCAAAGGAGTTGAGCAAGTTTGTGAAAGTAGAGTTAAAGTAGGAGAGAGCATTATCTAGGGGAATAGTCTTTAATGGGTTTCAGTTTGTGCTTTTTAGTGCATTTGAGAGGGTTTCAGAATTTAAGTTTTTTAGGCAGCAAGTAGAAATATAGGTGTGAGTTAGTTGTATGGAAGAGGGGAGACAGTGGGGAAGTGGTCAGCTAATGGATCTAGGAGAATACCACTATCAGAGATATAGTGAGGATGGGATACCAGAATCCAGTCTATTGTACTTCCAGTAATGGAGTTCTTGGAAAGCCTGGTAGTGGAATTGATTAGTTGTGTAAAGTTATATAAGTTAATATTGAGTGAGTTAGTGGGAGATTGGATTGTGGCCCAGTTTATGTTCATGTCCCCCAGGATTATGGTTTCATGAGTAATGTTGGTGGAGACCCAGGAGAGAATATCTTCAAGGGATGAGATATTGTCTCCAAGGGGAATACAGAGGGAGAGAACAAACATGAGTTTATGCTTGTTTAGATGGAGTAGGGCTGGTATAATTTCTGCCTTGCCAAATTTGGGAAAGGGTTTGGTATAGGGGGTGACTAAGAGGGATGCTGAGTAAAGGAGTGCTACACCACCTCCCTTTTTTGTGTTCTGTCATTCCTTAACATGCAGTAGTTGGGAGGAGTTAGTTCAGAATCTTTTATGTGGTGCTTAAGCCAGGTTTTTGAGATGGAGAGAATACTGGGCTGGTTATGTAGAAGCCAAGCATGAAGGTTTGGAATTTTGTTATATAGGCTCTGAGTATTTAGAGCTAAGAAGTGGAGGGGTTTGCCTGTTGCTTGGAGGTGGGGTGGGGTTGGGGGGGTTGGATTCAGTGTGGTACAGGGGCTTGGGTTTGGGTGGATGTCCCCGGAGAGAAGGCTAGAGATAAGATGATGGATGAGGTATGTGGTTTGCTTGGGTTGTAGTATACAGGTAAAGAGTTTTGTGGACATTAGACTAGTGTAGTTGGGAACAAGGTTTTTAGAGTTAGATAGGAGTCTATAGGGGAAGAGCATGCTAGTGTTGAGGGGGTAGAGACTGGGAGATATAAGGGTAACAGTAAATGTGTACTTTGTAGAGGATGGGGTAGTGGTGTGAAATGGGGGGGTGGTTTGCATTAGTACGTTGGGTGATATTGTTTAGGTAAGTTAAGGTAATTAGAAATATTATTTGAGTAAGTAGGGATAGAGGCTTGAGGGTCATGATGTTGGTCTTAGGATGGTAGTAAGAGGTGAGTTAAGTTGGGAAGTTACCAAGCAGAACAATGAGGCAAGGTGCCTGAAAATACTCATAACCAACTGTAGACAAATACAGGCACCAACAGGAGGTCGACAAAATCACAGTTCAGGCAAGACTCAAAAACATAAATGCAACACTCCTCACAGTGTTTTCGTCAACAAGACTTCTTCAGGTGTATAAACGAATAAATCACTGCTGCTACTTCCCCTTATATACCCATAATCCCTTAAACTGAATAATTATTTAATCAATTAATAATGCTGACATGCTTTAAAAATACAATTTAAGAAACAAAGTTTAAAAACAAACCTAAAATATTCCTATGCAAATACTAATACACTAATATATAAATATATATATATATATATATATATGTATGAAATGCATTAAATTATTTTATTAAAATAATAGCATTAATGTATAAAAACCTGTACACTAAAATGCATCAAATAACATTTACATAAAATACATAATGAATAAAGCTTAATGCATATTGTACTATAAATTTCATAAATTAAGGTATAGTGCAACATAGTCATAAGATGATATTGGGACCACACTCAATTACAGTTTTGCAGCCCTCATTTTCAGTATTGGGGCAATGGATAAATGTTCATTAAGTCCCGGTGTCCTATTTGCCTCTAAAAGCAACTGCCAATATAACTCTCTTACCTCAATCCTGGTCTCCCAGGGACTCCCCTCACATCTTGGTCCACTTTTTCAAGGACAAAAAAAAAAAAAAAAACATTTGGCTTGTGTACATGACAGTGTGTGTTTGTAAAGTGCACTGTTGTTATCTTGCGGTCTTATAGCATTAAGGTGCTCGTAAATCCTTTTTAATTTACGTGTAGTTTTTCCAACATAAAATGCTGTGCACTGTTTGCATGTAGCTAAATAGATCAAACCTTCACTACATCAGTTGGAAAAACTATCACCCTTAACCGTATAATCCCTGTCCGGGATGCACACTGAATCCTGGTTTAAAATAAATGGGGACTGGGCACAAGATCCACACTTTTAAGTACCTAATCTTTTTCTATGAACTAACTTATAATTTCTTTCTAAATAGTTCCTTTAGGTTCCTTCCTTTCTTATATGTGAACTTTAAAGGGGTTTTAAACAGCACTTCCAATTCGAAGTAACAACCAAACTTGTCCCAATGTTTGGGAATAATATTTCTAATATTGGGGGTATCCTGATTGTAAAACATAAAATTACCCCCCCAAAACACCTTCCCCTTGATCACCTAAATGATTCAATATAACATTTCTGTCCATAATGGAAATCTGCCCGTGGTGTGTATCCACCCTGTCACCACCTAAAATAGGGCTAAACCTACCAGATCTTCCTACCCTCAACCTCAGCCATGACCTCCTTCTACCAACTCCCTGGGATATTTTATGGCAAAAAATATATCCCTCACTTTGGTACTTTCACATTCATAATCCACATCTCTAGAGGTCATTCTACAACTATGAATGAATTGCCCCTTTACAATGCTTCTTTTCTGCTTATAGGGATGTGAACTGGTGAAATACAGATAGGAATTTGAAAAGGTCTCCTTCCTATACACAACAGATGCAAATTCCTGCAATTCTGCATCTTTTCTTATTGTAACATCCAAAAAATTCATCTCTTGGTGGGAAATATGATGTGTGAATCTTAAAAAATCTGTAGTTTGATTCAGGTATTGTATAAATTCCTTAAGTTTAGTTTCACTCCCCATCCAAAAAAGACAAATATCATCCAGGTATCGTTTATAACAGACCACAGTATTGGGCATACTCCGAGTGAAGGACAAACGTTTCTTCCCATATGATGAGTACAATATTAGCATAAGTGGGGGCACATGCCCCCATAGCTACACCCTGAATCTGCCTAAAGAACTCGCACTCAAAGCATAAAAAATTATGTCCCAAAACTAAATCCATAAGTTCTGTGTATACTAAGAAAGTGTTGTGGTCTAGGTTCCCATATTGGTTAATTGCCTCCTGGAACCATTCCTTGCCTGTTTTGTGGGGAATTACATAAAATAAGTCCTGTATATCTAATGTAACAAAAATGAGGGAATCCGAATACATGTCCTTATTACTCCTAAGGAAATCCCAAGAATCTAAGTATTCCACCCGCACTGGCCCAAATGTTTTTTAATTTCAGATCTAAATATTTAGCCAGGGGGTAGGTTGTAGACCTATTGGCCGCCACAATAGGTCTCTTGGGGGATCCTCAAGGTTTTTTTGCACCTTGGGGATCCCAAAGATGGAAGGTATTCTAGGCTTATCCATGTGAAGATACTTGAAAATATCCTGATTGATAAGGTCATCTTCTAGCATATCCTTCAAGGCAAAATCAGTTTTACGATACGCCAAGTTTATTTCATTCCTGGACACTCTAATGTATCTTGACGTGTTATTTAACATCTCTAGCATCTTGCTAGTATACAGGATGCTGCTATCCATAAAAAACACCCCTTCCCCCTTGTCAGGCTGTATAACCCTAACATACTGATTTTCCTTAAAGGATTTAATAATATCAAATTCCTCCTTGCTAAGATTATGCCTACAACTCTGCCAGATGGTAATGCTGTTTCTAATCTCCCTTTCAACTTGCACCTCAAAATTTCTCAACTGTGGGTGCAAAGGTGAATTTATGGTACTAGCTTTTTTAACTTCTTTAGTAGTATTCCTGCTTTCTTATCCCTGAAACATAATTTCTAAATTAATTTTCCTCAGGAACAATTTTAAATCAATAAGTGTGTCCACAATATGTCCCTTACTAGTAGGAATGAATTTGAAGCCTTTTGAAAACAAAGTGTTTACCAATAACTTCCACTCTACTATAATTGCAAATACTAAAGTCATTAAATATATGACGTGACCCTTCCACTACAATACTTTCCTCCCCCACCTCCTGTCCTCCTAAACCAACTATTTCTTCTAATACCTCCTGCCATTTGGGGGACCCCAGTGAAAATACTGAACCCAGGGTTTTTTGTCTCAATCTGACCTCCTAAGTTCCGGAAAGTCTGCACTATCAGGGATGTCTTGTTCTGGTCCCCTAGTTGTCTTAGAATCATACTGTCTATGTTGTGTCCTCCATGTATTGTGGGTGTTATACTCCTGTGTGTTTGCACCCCTATATTGACCACATTCCCCCAAGAACCCTCTACGAGGAAATGGGTCTTTCCTGAGGAAGGGGTAGGCTCGTTTCTGATGGTATTCCCTCAAATCCCTGTCAATTTTACCACATTTTCTTTTGTAAATCATGCTACATTTGTCTTCCACCTGTTTTTTAATCAGGTGGTACTTCCTATTTTCCTCTTCAATAGAAAACATAAGGTCATTGGTCACTGTATGATTCAAATGCTCAATATCCTCAAACAGTTTATGCATTTGCCTTTCATTTTCTTTAATTATAGCCCTCATAACTTCGTGTCCACTATGGTCAAAAATCTGTAATAATTCTTTGTGAAAGGTAGAACCCTCCACCACGTTGTTTGGGAATTTGTACATACGCGAACCTTTTGGTACAATATCCCTAGATAGGCAGTCCTTCAGATAGCTATTGTCAATACCCAGGGCTTTATGTTTAGAAATTAACTCAGTAAGCTTTTTTATGTTTTACCATATGATTTATCCATATCAGCCCTTCCATGTACATCATTCCCCAAAGTTTCTGTAACAGTACCTTGATAATTTGAAAAGAAAAGTACAGTTTTGTACCTACCATAAATGTAGATGTTCGAGTGCTAATACAGCTGCAGTAATCACAGATGGGTTCTCTGCCGTCAGGCGGTCCCTCGGTCGGCCGAATTCCAAAGTCTTGGTCCGGCGTCGGTTGTCGTCGCTTTCTCTTCTGACGTCAGTGAGGCCAGAGTATATAAGACACAGCCCGGCCATGTTCTTCAGTCTTTCTTGCCCCAGATGTCAGGTGCCCCCAGAAGGAAGGCAATACCTAAATATTGCTTATATACATATACAAGCAATGCAATATAATCCAAAATCAGTGGTAGCAAGCAAATAAAACATAGCCGGATAACCCAGTCAGGTAGTATGAAGAGGTTGCTAGGCCTCATGCCTTTACCAAGTGGGGAAGGAGGGAGGAAAACCTGTACTGCAGCTGTATTAGCACTCGAACATCTACATTTATGGTAGGTACAAAACTGTACTATGTTCATCGTGCATACAGCTGCAGTAATCACAGATGGGTAGAATCCCAAAGCTATGTACTGGGTGGTAGGTACTAGGAGGAACTGGGTTGAGCCAGAATGCCCTGCAAAACAGCAGTGGCAAAACCTGCTCTTGTTCTGGAATATAAAGGCAGATGGTAGTGTTTTGTGAAGGTATGTACAGAACTCCAAGTGGCTGCCTCCAAAATATCTTTGGTAGGAACTCCTCTGAGGAAGGCTGTGGAGGTAGCTGTGGCCCTGGTGGAGTGTGATCTGATACCTGCAGGAACAGATTTCCCATGATAGGAGTAACAAAACCATATGCAGTGGCCTATCCACTTTGGAATAGTCTGTTTTGTAACTGGCTTCCCTTGAGCCCCTACAGCATAGGACACAAAGACTTGTTCTGATTTCCTGAAGGACTTTGTTCTGTCCAAATAATAACGAAGCTGCCTATGGATGTCTGAGGAGTGTAGCAGCCTTTCCCCTTTGTTTTGAGGATTGGGGTAAAAGGTGGGTAGGTGTATGGCTTGATTTAAAGCTACCCTGGATACCACTTTAGGCATAAATGATGGGTTGGTAAGAAGGGAAACCCTGTCCTGATGGAAAATGATAAAGGGCTGCACCGTCATGAGGGCCTGAAGTTCAGAACCCTACGAGCAGAAGTGATGGCCAGAAGGAAGGCTGTCTTCCAGGACAAATATTGCAAATCTGTTGAGGCAGCTGGTTCAAAAGGAGGCAATGTTAATTTTTCTAGTATGTAATTAAGATCCCAGGCTGGTATTGGTTGTTTCCTTGGTGGTCTTATATTCTTAGCCCCTCTGAGGAACTGTCGTAAGAGTGGGTGAGAAAATAAAGGAGGATCAGTGTTGAATTCTGCAGAGATGGCTGAGGCATGGATTTTTATGGAAGAAAAGGAAAGTCCATTGTTCAATAGCTCCTCTAGGTACTGTAATACCTGAGGCAAGTTCAGTTTTCTATGGTCCTGGCCTTTTTTCTCATTCCAAGAGCAAAACCGCTTCCATTTTGCGGAGTAAGCTTTTCTTGTAGCTGGCCTTCTGGCCTCCAAAATGACATCCTGTACCTCCTTGGAGAGTAGGTTCTGTTGTGGTGTTAAGGAATTTTCCATGCAGCGAGATTGAGTGTTTTCAGCTGACTGTGAAGAGTTTTGTAGCTGTGTTGAGTCAGCAGAAGAGGCATTAGAGGCAGGGACCAGGGAGGAGTATGTGTTAGGCTCCTCAGGAGTGGGTACCAGTGTTGCCTTGGCCAATCTGGAGCAATCAGTATCATTTTCGGTTTGTCTGTTCTTGCTTTCAATAGCACCTTGGGCAGAAGAGGCAGAGGTGGGAATGCGTAAACTGTCCATGCTGTCCAACTGAATGAAAGGGCGTCCACTCTCCAGGCCTTTGGGTGAAAAGTCTTTGAACAAAACTGTTCCAATTGATGATTCCTGTGGGGAGGCAAAAAGATCTATGTCTGGCCTCCCCCATGCTTGGATTATTTCTGCAAACACCTGAGGATGTAACTTCCATTCGTGTGGATCTGTCATTTTTCTGCTTAGATTGTCTGCCAGTGTGTTTTCCAATCCTGGCAAGTACTGTGCTTGAAGTTCGATTTGTCTTTCTAGAGCCAAGTTCCAAAGAGTCATGGCTAGTCTGCACAAGGGGTATGAATGTGTTCCTCCTTGTTTGTTTATGTACCACATTACCGTGGTGTTGTCTGTTCTTATCAGTAATTGTCCTGGATGCAGGAAGTCCTTGAAAGCTGTAATTGCATTTATTACTGCTAGCATTTCCTTTTGATTGATGTGAAGGTGCTTTTCTTTTGGGACCATTTGCCCTGAATGCCTGTTCGTCATGTCGCCCCAGGCGTAGTCTGAGGCGTCTGTGGTTATGACTTGTTTTGCTTGAGGCTTGCAGAATGGGAGGCCTTTGTTTGCTTGACATGCTTGGGCCCACCATAGAAATTCCTTTTGCAAACATGGAATTATTGGCATTATTGTTTCCAAACTGTGACTGTGTTGAGACCATAGGTTTTTTAGGTACCAGTGAAGTTTCCTCATATGCAGTTTTGCAAATGGGGTTAATAGAATGCAGGATGCCATGAATCCCAAAGCCTGCAGGATTTTCCTTGCAGTAAGCCTGGTACTTTTTGCTAGTATTTTGAAGTACTGAGATAGTTGCCCTTGTTTTTCTGGTGTAAAGTAGGCCATCTGGGTGTTTGTGTCCAAGTTGGCACCCAGGAAAGTTATTTTCTGGGATGGTGTTAGCCTTGATTTCTCTTTGTTGACTGTATATCCCAGAGAAAGCAGTAACCGTGTCACATATGCCAGATGTTCCAGAAGTATGTTCTTGCTGTCGGCTTGGATCAGGCAGTCGTCCAGATAAGGGTAGATTTGTATCCCTTGAAGTCTGCAGTAGGCAATCACTGATGCCAGGCACTTTATGAATACTCTGGGCGCAGTAGATAAGCCAAAGGGCAATGCAGAGAATTGATAGTGGATTGAACCTGCAAGAAATCTGAGGTATCTTCTGCAGCTTTGTCTGATTGGGACCTGCAGGTATGCCTCCTTGAGGTCCAATGTTACCAGCCAGAACTCCTTGCCCAGCATGGGAAGAAGCTGCTGTAATGTGAGCATCTTGAATTTTGGTACGATTAGAAATGTGTTTAGGGTGGATAAGTCCAAAATGGGTCTCCAGTCGGTTCCTTTCCTTGGTACCAGGAAAAGTCTTGAATAAAAACCTTGACCTTGTTGGTGAGTAGGTACCTCTTGAATAGCTTGCATGCTTATGAGCTTTGAAATTTGCAGTTGTGCCACTGCCCTTTGATTTTGTGGCAGGTTTGGCATGCCTCTCATTTTTGGAAGTGTGTGAAATTGAAATTTGTAGTCTCTGTTTATAATGTCCAGGATCCATTTGTCTGTTGTGACAATATGCCAATTGCTTGCAAATAGTGCTAGTTTTCCTCCCAAAGGTGCTGCCAGCTGAGACATGCTTGGCTTGGAAATTAGGGAGTCATTGGGTTTGCTTCCTGTATTGTTGTGCATTGTCTTCGCCACCTCTAGGTGCTGGAGTTTGCCATTGTCGGCCTCTATATGATCCTTGTGATTGCCCTCTGCCCCTTGTGCGTCTGTATCTACCTCTTTGGGGCTTGTCAGTGGCTGGAAAGGACCAGTTTTTTGAAGGCCAATTTCTGCTAAAACGTGGTGGTTGGACCTGTAAGAAAGCTTTGACAGTTTGCATAGACTTGGCTTTTTCTTCCATTTTCCGTAGTATCTCCTCAGCATTAGTACCAAACAGCACATCCTTTTGTAAAGGAGCATCTAGAAGTTTAGCTTTCACATGATCAGGTAAATTTTGTTCCCTAAGCCAGGCGTGTCTGCGAATGACTGATCCTGTAGCTGCCACATTCATAATCCACATCTCTAGAGGTCATTCTACAACTACGAATGAATTGCCCCTTTACAATACTTCTTTTCTGCTTATAGGGATATGAACTGGTAAAATACAGATAGGAATTGGAGAAGGTCTCCTTCCTATACACCACAGATGTGAATTCCTGCAATTCTGCATCTTTTCTTATTGTAACATCCAAAAAATTAATCTCTTGGTGGGAAATATGATGTGAGAATCTTAAAAAATCTGTAGTTTGATTCAGGTATCATATAAATTCCATAAGTTTAGTTTCAATCCCCATCCAAAAAAGACAAATATCATCCAGGTATCATCTATAATAGACCACAGTATTGGGCATACTCCGAGTGAAGGACAAACGTTTCTTCCCATATGATGAGTACAATATTAGCATAAGTGGGGGCACATGCCCCCATAGCTACACCCTGAATCTGCCTAAAGAACTCGCACTCAAAGCATAAAAAATGATGTCCCAAAACTAAATCCATAAGTTCTGTGTATACTAAAAGTGTTGTGGTCTAGGTTCCCATATTGGTTAATTGCCTCCTGGAACCATCCCTTGCCTGTTTTGTGGGGAATTACATAAAATAAGTCCTGTATATCTAATGTAACAAAAATGAGGGAATCCGAATACATGTCCTTATTACTCCTAAGGAAATCCCAAGAATCTAAGTATTCCACCCGCACTGGTCCAAATGTTTTTTAATTTCAAATCTAAATATTTAGCCAGGGGGTAGGTTTTAGACCCATTGGCGGCCACAATATGTCTCATGGGGGGATCCTCAAGGTTTATGTGCACCTTGGGGATCCCAAAGATGGAAGGTATTCTAGGCTTCTCCAGGTGAAGATACTCAAAATATGGTTGATAAGGTCATCTTCTAGCATATCCTTCAAGGCAAAGTCAATTTTATGATACGCCAAGTTTATTTCATTCCTGGACACTCTAATGTATCTTGACGTGTTATTTAACATCTCTAGCATCTTGCTAGTATACAGGATGCTGCTATCCATAAAAAACACCCCTTCCCCCTTGTCAGGCTGTATAACCCTAACATACTGATTTTCCCTAAAGGATTTAATAATATCAAATTCCTCCTTGCTAAGGTTATGCCTACAACTCTGCCAGATGGTAATGCTGTTTCTAATCTCCCTTTCAACTTGCACCTCAAAATTTCTCAACTGTGGGTGCAAAGGTGAATTTATGGTACTAGCTTTTTTAACTTCTTTAGTAGTATTCCTGCTTTCTTATCCCTGAAACATAATTTCTAAATTATTTTTCCTCAGGAACAATTTTAAATCAATAAGTGTGTCCACAATATGTCCCTTACTAGTAGGAATGAATTTGAAGCCTTTTGAAAATAAAGTGTTTACCAATAACTTCCACTCTACTATAATTGCAAATACTAAAGTCATTAAATATATGACATGACCCTTCCACTACAATACTTTCCTCCCCCACCTCCTGTCCCCCTAAACCAACTATTTCTTCTAATACATCCTGCCGTTTGGGGGACCCCAGTGAAAATACTGAACCAGGGTTTTTTGTCTCAATCTGACCTCCTAAGTTCCGGAAAGTCTGCACTACCAGGGATGTCTTGTTCTGGTCCCCTAGTTGTCTTAGAATCATACTGTCTATGTTGTGTCCTCCATGTATTGTGGGTGTTATACCCCTGTGTGTTTGCACCCCTATATTGACCACATTCCCCCAAGAACCCTCTACGAGGAAATGGGTCTTTCCTGAGGAAGGGGTAGGCTCGTTTCTGATGGTATTCCCTCAAATCCCTGTCAATTTTACCACATTTTCTTTTGTAAATCATGTTACATTTGTCTTCCACCTGTTTTTTAATCAGGTGGTACTTCCTATTTTCCTCTTCAATAGAAAACATAAGGTCATTGGTCACTGTATGATTCAAATGCTCAATATCCTCAAACAGTTTATGCATTTGCCTTTCATTTTCTTTAATTATAGCCCTCATAACTTCGTGTCCACTATGGTCAAAAATCTGTAATAATTCTTTGTGAAAGGTAGAACCCTCCACCACGTTGTTTGGGAATTTGTACATACGCGAAACTTTTGGTACAATTTTCCCTAGATAGGGAGTCCTTCAGATATCTATTGTCAATACCCAGGGCTTTATGTTTAGAAATTAACTCAGTAAGCTTTTTTATGTTTTACCATATGATTTATCCGTATCAGTCCTTCCATGTACATCATTCCCCAAAGTTTCTGTAACAGTACCTTGATAATTTGAAAAGAAACTCTGTTGATTAAAACAGTTGAACATAGAATCCAAATTAGTTCATCCATCCGCTGTGATGGTAGAATGTCCGTTTTTCGCTGAAATCCCTCTGTCTCATGAACTGCAATTGCAGCCTCCATTAATCCACTGCCCAGAACCCAAATGGCCATCCGTGCAATCTTCACTCGGCCCATTTTCATCAAAAGGTTTAAAAATAGCTCCGTTCCCCTTTGGGACTCCGGTTCTCATGTCTCTGGGTGGTTGGGAAGTTAGTTTATTTGATTACAAGATTATGGTTTAGGTTAAATGTTTGGTAGTTTATCAGGATAACTAGTGTTTGGCAAACTCTGAAGGGTAGGCTTACTTTAATGGGTGAACTGTGAGAGGGGATTTTGGGGGTATGATGGGTAGTTTACTCAGGTGTCTGTTGTCAGTGTTTCTCTGGGGGTTGAATGGGAGATCTGGGTTAAGGAAGCATGCCTGGGCCCAAAAGACAAATTCCTTCTGGAAGCAAGGAATCAGTTTTATCTTGACCGAGAGAATGTGAATGTTGGCACCAAACATCTTTGAGGTACCACTGTAGTTTCCTCCTGTGCAGCCTGGCCAGGGGAATCAAGAGAATGCAAGTGGCCATGTAACCCAAGGCCCTGAAGTACTCCCTGGCTGTAAGGAAATCTTTGATCATGACTGTGTGGAAGTAGAGAGTCAGGAAGGAGACCTTGTTCGGTGGTAAGAAGGCCATCTGGAGAGCTGAATCCAGTAGGGCCCCTAGGAACACAATCCTGGTTGAAAATTTTGTATGAGATTTCTGTGCACTGATGGCGAACCCCATGAAAGTTAAGAGGTTCTGGATGAACAAATATGATTTGAGTTTTGTCAGGTTTGCTGCCTGGATAGGGCAGTTGTCCAGATAGGGGTAAATTTGGACCCCTTTTGTTCAGCAGAAGGCAATCAGTGGGGCTAGGCATTTTATGAAGACCCTGGGAGCAGTAGACAAGCCAAAGAGCAGTGCACAAAATTGATAAGTGTCTGCTCTGACGCTTAAGAAGCTTCTGTGTCATTCCTCTATGGGAATATGTAGGTATGCATCTTTTAAATCCAGGGTAACCATGTAAGCATCTGGAGAGATCATGGGCAAAAGTTATTTAAGGGTTAACATTTTGAATTTTGGAACCTGTAGGAATTGGTTGAGTCTCAACAGGTCCAGCCACCGTGTGCCTTCTTTTCTTGGTACCAGGAAGAGTCTGGAGTAAAACCCTCTTCCTTTTAAGTGCTCTGGTACTGGTTCCACTAAGCCTTGAGCACACAGCATTTCTCTCTGTCTCAATGCCTCTGTTTTTTGGTTTGGTGGAATTTCTGGAAAGCCCGAGGGCTCAAAGGTTAATACAATTTGAGTCTGTAACCCTTTGAAATAATGCTCAGCACCCACTGGTCTGTAGTAATGAGAATCCAGTTGTTTTGGAATAGTGACAGTCTTCCTTCTCCCTAGCCTGTAGGGGAAAGTGGATGGAGTACCACAGACGAGTCATGGTTGCTCCCTGCCAGGGGCTTGTGGTCTTGAACCTCCTAGCCTAATTGTTTCTGAATGCCACTACCTGGGACTTTGGTGTTGTCTTTGGCTCCTTTCCCTACATGGCTTTCTTTGCCTTGCTTTTGAATGTGAAGGAAAGGACAAATGTGTAGTAGAACAGTTTCTGCTAAAGTGTGGAGGTTGGACTTGAAGAAAATCCCTAACAGTCTGCATGGACTTGTTCTTATCCTCCACTTTCTTGAATAAAGACTTGACCTTGGGACCAGAAAGTCCTTGTCCAAAGGTGCATCCAGGAGGTTGGATTTGACATGCCCTGGAAGGGACTGCTCTATCAACCAAGTGTATCTTCTGATGACAGAGCCTGTAGCTGCAAGACCTACTGGAAGCTTCCACAGCATCATAGCCACAATGCAGGGAGTTTTTAGCTACCTGGAAGCAAGAATTACAAAGGTCCAGTAACTCTACAGACTTGTGCTCTATTGTCATTAGTTTCTGCTTTATCTGATCCAGATAGCTTCTTGTATTTAATTGTGTGAAACTGGCAATTCAAGGCCCTCATAGAGGGGGTAGCATATATGTAAACCTTTTTGCCAAATCTTTCTAAGGTCCCACTTTCTTGATCTGTGGGCAAAGGGTTTTTGGAGGAGCTAGTTTTGGCTACCTTAGGGCCAAAGGCCATAACCTCGGCGTCAGTTACTGGGTTCTTGAAAAGATGTTTGTGTGTATCTAGAACCCTATAAAAACTGGTCAGGCTTTCTAGGAGCAGGAGGCAGGGAGAGTCTGGTTTTAAAGAAGAGTCCTGAAATGCATTGTCTGCCACCTGTAAAACAGGAGGTATGCTGAGGGGTTTATGTTCAGGGAGGTTCAGAAATTCCCCAATTCTTTTTGTGGATTGAAGCCAGTCTACATTTTCCCAATGGAAAAGTTCCCTCAAGGTGTGCAAGGTTTCTTCAAAGGAAATACCCTTACGAGGGGAAGTGGAAGACAGATTCTCCTCCAGGTCCAAATCCCCAAAGGAAGCAATGGAAACATCTTCTTTAAAGACAGTCCTCCTGGTCAGAATCATCTGACTCAAAGGGGTCTGAAAGGTCTTCTGGATGGGTGTCCCTTTTTCTTTTACCTGGGGAGGGACTCGGGGTGGGGGTGGGGGGGTTGTCTGGATCTAACCAGAGAGATTAGGTCTTAAGCCAATCTTACAAGATCCTGTTAGTAAACCTGAGAGTGGGAAACTATAGACTTATTGAGGCTGGGAGGCAGCTGCTTTTTTTGGAGTGGCTTAGGTCTGATGGCAACTTTAGATGGGAGCCTAGCTCTCGCAGACGGAAAAGAAGTTGCAATGTCTTGGCAATGCAAAAAAAAGCCGGCTGTCTTAATACAGTCATCAGAAGCTGGGGTCTGCAAAGTGGTCATGGACCCAATCAACGAACTGAGTCCTAGAGCTTGAAAGGATGTCGGGGGACTAGAAGGCATATCAGACTCTGAACAGGTCTCAAAAAGGGCCTGAGCAACCACCTCAGGTCACAGAAGGGGGTTGTGAAAATGCCTAACCTTCAACAATGAGCCCAGGAGCGTCGCCTGAAGCCCTAAGCCTGGGGTGTTTTTCCTTCTGTATTTTCAACTTCTGATCTACTGGCAGATGACACAGAATGTACATGACCTGACGACTCACTAAGGTGTCTAGCTAGAATCTCGGCCCCAAGTCTAATGATCCTTATATTCAGGCACAAAAATTACAGTCGAGAACATTGTGTTCTGGGCCCAAGCAAGTCGCACAAAAGGAATGGAAGTCCCGGTGTGGAATCTGTTTACCAGAGCGGAGACCATTAGTTTTCTCCGACATTCCATAAATGCAGAGAGAGTTACCCAATGGGGTAATAAGCTTTTCGGAATCTTCTTTCTCTGGTGTGGACAGACTGGCATTCTGCTTTGGTCTCCGATGGCAAGAAAGAACTGTGATCATGGCGCTGGCCGACTCCTCTTATACCTGAGTATAGTGACGTTGGTTAGGGCATCTGAAGTCTTCTGGAGGAGGGAAATTTTTCTCTGGTAGTCAGGCTGGCCAAGGGCTTCTACAGCATGAAATCCACAAGTCAGGACCGCAATAGTGAAACATGAAGAACATCAAACAGCATCAGAAATATCCGATCTAGGGACCAAAACCTTGTCTGCAGCATAAACAGGACATGTTGGAGGGACAAGTATGTCTCGCAGACTACCACTTCCACAGAACAGACCACCCATTGTCCAAAGCTTACATCCAACCTTTAAAATTAACCTAGGCTTAAAAAGTCCCATAGAGCCATTAGTCTAGTAATCACCTATGAATCTATGAAAACCGTCTTGGTTCTTACTGTGGCACCAACTAGAAAATCTTTTGCCTAGCTAATATACATATGATTTTTATAGTGTCAGGTTTGTCTTCTGTAATACCTACCACACATTCTCAGGAAAAACATGCAAAAAAATTAAGATGGTTGAAGCTGGGGAGTATCAAACAACCCTTGTCTTGTATAAGCATGTCCAGTGTGTGAGGAAGCTTGTGGCAATTGGCTATTACCATTTCCAAAAGAAGGCAAAACCACTGTTGCTTGATCCAGAAAGGAGTTACCACAAAGTTCTTAGACAGTCCTTCTCAATCTTCAGAATGGCTCTGGATACAGTTGATGGGGTGGAAAGGCATACAGGAAACATTCCTTTCCAAGAAAAAAGAGAAATATAGAGGAGCTAGAAGGCAGAAAGGATGACCTGGTTTTGGATAAACGTGGTCTCTCCACCAAAACAATTCCATTTTTACAAATCACAAAATTGGAATTTGAACGATCAAGGGTACTGATGTTATGACCATGCAGATTTTAGGTACCAAAGAATTTTTTTTCATATATATTAGTTGGGGTCTGGCTAGAGGAATCATTTATTTACTTTTATTTAACATTTGTTAACCGGGAAAGTACGACTTGGAACGAAGCCAATTTTCAGCAGAGGCCCAGGGAGAAATGCTCCAGATGCATGTCTTTGTAATGTGGGAGGAAACCGGAGCACCCAGAGGAAACCCAGACAAATGCAGGGAGGACATGAGGACTCCACACAGAAGGCACCCCAGCCGAGAATCGAACCAGGGTACTTCTTGCTGTGAGGTGACAGCGCTACCGCTACACCACTGCGCCATCATAGATAACATGAATCCTAAAATCCTGAGAAATACATTTGCATAAGTGATAGACTAAATGGAAAGGCTCAGGAACAGCTATAGAAATAAGTTTAGTTTATCCTGTAGGAGAAAAGCTCTTTAAAAGAAAGCATCCAGTAAATACCCCAGGAATGCCATTCTGTGGTATGGAACAAAACAAGATTTTGGATGTTCTCCTAGAAATCCATTCTAAGACACAGAGATCTCTTACCCAAGTCAGAGTTTCCCAATACTTTGAAACAGACACTACAAAGATAAGCTAGTCATTTAAATAAGGAAAAATGTGAATACCCCACAGGCTGCAATAAGCTCAACTTGAAGCTGGACTCTTGGTGAATACTCTTGGAGTAGTTGATAACTGAAAAGGTAATGCAGAGACTTGAAAGTGTAATCCAGACACAAAAAAACTTTTAAAAAGTTTGAAAAACTGTGGCTATAGGAAAGTGATAACATCTTTTAAATCTAGGGTTACCAAAAAACTGAAAGGGAAAATAAGAGAAAACAGGTTGTGATAGCATTTTGAGATTTGGAACTTCCACAAACAGGTTGGGAAAGGAAAGATCCAGGACTGGTCTCCATTAAGTTTCTTTCCTTGATCTAAAAACATCCTAGAATAAAAGCCCTCTCCCTGAAAGAGGCAGACAGACAGGTTCTGTTACCCTTAGAGCCAGCAGATGTTGTAAAACAGGGGAAAATAAAGGCATTTGATCCAGATGATTTATTTATTTTATTTTACATTGGGTAACCAGGAAAGTCCGACTGGACACAAATCCTTTTTCAGTGGAGGCCCAGGGAGAAAAGCTGCAGTTACAGCACATGTTAATAATTCATCATATGACAAGGATTACATATATTTACAAGAGAACAAAACATAACAAAATAAGCTAAGATTGTTCTGTGAGCTGTACATCAGTAGTAATCTACATAATAATACAAAATTATGGTGTATACATAATTGTCATCAACTGGAAGTGGAAGAGGAGATGTGGAAGAAAAATGAAAACTAGAGAAGTGAGACTAACAAGAAAAGAGAAGTCTAATGAATGAAAAAAGGGAGGATATTTGACTTGGGTGAGCCAGAATAAGATGGAGTAGGATTAGCCCGAGGTGTCACAATGGCAAACCCAGTAAGTTTGTAGGTGTTTTTAGAAATTTCTTGAAGTGAGATAAGGATGTTGTGGCGGTTATGTAAGTGGACAGTGAGTTTCATTTTTTTGGCAATATAGTTAGAGTAGATGATTGAAGACAGAATCCCCACAACCACCAAAACCCACAATGGAATATTGTCAAAGAGAGTAATGGAGACCCAGAAATGGGAATTTTCATGAAGTCTAGTTTTCTACTCAAGAGCAGCCTCAGTATCTTGAGGATATCCAAGCAAACAAGGACATACTCTCCACTGTTAAAGGACATAAACAAAACCAGGACTTAAGTCTAGGCACGAAGGAATGATTTTGTTTGGACCACCACCCTCTCATTATGGAATATCAAATGTAGGGTTTTGCTGACAGACTTTGTAACACAGAAATTCTCCTGGCCAATTTAACTGCCACTAGAAAGAGTGTACAAGGCAGACATTAGAGGTCTGCTTTTGATTGCTTAAAATGTGGTTATGTAAGCATTTCTAAATTGAGATGATGATTCCATGGTAGCAGTGTCCCTAACTGAGGTATTAAATAGAAGTCAACATTAAGGAATGCTTTACTCTTGAGTGGGACGAGGAACAAGGCTTGGAAACTTGTGTGAAAATTAGAAACTGCTGCTAAATGCATATTTATGAGTAACTGAGTCCAGTTGTTAAAACAATGCTCCATACACTGCATAACCGTCACCACTGGGGCTGACATGGCATTCAGGTCTTTTTGGAAACCACAGTTAAAGTACATCCAACTGCCTCTTTGCGCTTTCCTGGTAGAAGTTTTCTGTGACAAGGATAGAATTTTCATGAACGGAAGAGATGTAATGTGAACTGCTGGGACATGTAGAAGTGGAGAACCCTTGCCAGAAGCTTGAGGATAGTGATGTCCAGGTGATGTCTGACTGAGACGAGGGTGATAACCCCTGAAATGGAACAACTCTAAAAGGCCCATATATTATCTGTGTGGTCATCAGGATGAACCAAAGCTGATGTGGCTAAAGGGGGAGGAATCTTTTTTTTTTTTGCTTTATGGAAGATTTTTTTTTTTTTTTTTTAATTATTATTAGTGATACTGTACAAAAGGCATAAAAGAGGTTTTGAGATCACATCTACCCCAGGGCCTCTCTCTCCATCTGGCTTATTGCTAGAGTAAGTCAGAACTGGTGGATATCTGCATTTGATGGGGAGCTCTGGAAAATTGCATCAGCAGTCTTCTGGTCTAGCAGCCACTCAAGGCAGAGAAGTATGTTTCTGATCAGTCTGCCCATCAAACTTTTGTTCTCCCCAGAAATGCACACTGCAGTGAAAAAGAAGATATTGCGGTACGTGGTCCTCTCCCAGAGCTTCAGGGCTTCCTTGCACAGAGAAAGGAATGAAAACCCACTTGTTTGTTAATGTACTAGATGACAATTAAGCTGCCCATGTGAAATGACAAGGAACCCTGTGGAAGACTTGCTATGACAATCATACTGCTTACAGATCTAATACAATGGAAATGAATGTGAATCTCTTGTGAGAATTATGAACGCTATGTTGTCTGGTTCTGGAAATGCCCACCAACCCCCACCCCATGCCAGATGCATCTGTGGGTCATGACGGAGGAGGGCTAAGGCAACTTGAAAGGGGTTGATCATGATTAAACTGAGCATATGTAATCACCACTTACGTTTTGTTTTTTTCAGATTTGCAATTAATATGTGCTGGGAAAGTGACTAGTTATACTAGTTCCACTAAAATCGTAGGGATCTCTGAAGAGCTTATCATGAGTAAATAGGAATGAGACACCATGTGCATCACAGATACCAAATGCCTTGGTATTCTGAGGTACACATTTTTAGTACCAAACAGTGTGTAAGAGTCTTCTCAGGGTGGGTTAGAACAATGACCCTTGTCTTTTAAGAAAGTTTTGCAGGTTGTGGTAATCAAAGAACAATATAAGAATGTCATCTGCTGCACAGGCTGGAAATGACACTTCAGAAAATTGACTAATAGGCTACCCAGGAGTTTTTCCCCAAGTTACAACTGCAAAGAGTCTGCAATTCAAGCCATGGAAGACTGCCGCCACTACTACTGTACACTTAGTGAACGAACACTTGGGGACTGTGTTGAGACTAAAGGACAGGCTTCTGAATTGGTAGTGACTGGCTCCTACCCTGAAGTGCAGGAACCTTAAGAACTCATTAGTAATGCTAGCATGTACGTAGTTGTCCTGGTGCCCAAGAGAGATTATCCAGTCTCCTGCTGAAAGATAGGAAATACAATTTGCACACAGACCATTCTGAACTTTTTTTTCTTTATGTAATAATTAAGGTTACTGACACACACTACAGGCCTAAAGGTCTTAATCTCCTTTGGCATAACAAATACTCTTTAGTAGTAAGGCCTGGCCTCTCTGGTCTGGTGAGACCTCCTAGACGGCTCATTTTTGTAGGAGGCTGTTTATCTCCTGCTCTTCTGCTTACCACCGAAGGGGTAAGGCATTTGGCAGGGACCTTGGTGATGAGGGAACACTTATAAAATGAAAAGAATACTGTAACTTCTTAGAATTATGTCCCCGAATCACCTGTTATGAGGGGTCACTGACCATGCCACAGGTGGAGAAATAATTTGGCCACAGACTACCTCAAAAAGTAGAAGTTATGGAATACATTACAATTACTGTCTGTCCTGGGGCTGATGGTGATATGGTGACCTCCTGGAAAGTGACATAAATATCTTCTTCTGGGAAACAGCTATGCTGAAAGGTGCTTTGCTTTAGTGCAAGAAATATGGACAGAGCCAAAAATAAGGGGGGATGTGAAAGGTCCAAAAATAGAGACAGATATTAAATATTGTTCTTAGAAGCCTGGAGCATTATTAAAAAAATAAGTTATGTACTCACTATAACGTTCCATGTATGTAGTCCATCTCGCTGAACATTATTATGTGTGGGTTCGGAGCCGATCCTCGGCTCCAACTCGGCCGCTTAGAAAGCCTGAAAACTTCTGATTGGCTCATGGCTGATAGGTATCCCATGGTGCATGCGCACATACCCCAGATCTTGTTTGCTACTACTCTATCAGGATAACACAGGAAAAAGGACAAAGGTCCGGAAGAATAAACTAATAAAAAGCACCCTTGTGGTAAAAACCACTGTAGAAAAGGAAAAACCGTATCCAGATCCCCCAGGAAGGGGGCTGGTGGGTGAGTTCGTAATAATGTTTGGCGAGATGGACTACATACATGGAACGTTATGTTGAGTACATAACTTCTTTATGTTATGTAGTCCTATCTCGCCTCCATTATTACGTGTGGGACAGTGTCCCTAGCATCTTGAATGGGTGGCTCACTGGAAGACTCCTGAGTACCGTGGAACCAAACGAGGCTCTACCCCTAGAAGTTAAATCCAAATTATAATGGGAAATGATGGTATGAGGGGTAGCCCATGTTGCTGCTGTACATATATTATCAATAGGTGTCCTGGCTTGGAAAGCAGCAGAAGTAGAGAAGGACCTGGTAGAATGCGCTTTGACTTTAAAGTGTAACTCCTTTCCCTGAAGTGTAAATAAAGGAAATACAACTAGAGATCCAGTTCGATAGTGTAACCTTGGAAACTGGCAAGCCCATTATCGCCTCAGCAAAAGAAATAAACAGCTGTTCTGATTTTCTAAATCCTTTTGTCCTGTGGATATAGAAACGTAGATGCCTGTCCACATCCAATTGGTGGAATGTATACTCTGCTTTATTGGAGTGATTAGGGAAGAACACTGGCAATTCAATAGTTTGGTTTAGGTGAAATTGAGAACAGACTTTAGGGATAAAAGAAGGGTTAGTCCGGAGAGAGACCCTATCTTTGCGAAACATTAATTATGGAGGTTTAACAGACAGAGCCTGTAATTCAGAAACTCGTCTGGCTGAGGTTATTGCTACCAGAAAAAGAGTCTTCCAAGACAGGAATTTCAACTGACAACTACGAGCTGGTTCAAAAGGTGGCAGAGTAAGTCTAGACAGGACTAGATTCAGGTCCCAAAGAGGAACGGGGTCTTGCACAGGAGGTCTTAACATCATGGAACCAATAAGAAAAGATTTGCACAGTTTGTGAGACATAAGACTGGAATCATTAATCCCCACATGAAAATTAGATATTGCTGCTAGCTGAACTCGGAGTGTAGCAGCCGCTGATCCCTGGTGAAAGAGTTCTGAAAGAAACTCTAGAACAATAGCAATAGGAGCTGTAAATGGATCAACTTCTCTCTTGTGTGCCCATATAGAAAATCTCTTCCATTTACTATGATACAATTTTCTGGTCGAAGGCTTGTGAGAAGAGGTAATAATATGAGTTACAGCTGGAGACAAATCATGAAGCCTGACTACTGATGGAACTGGAGCAGCCATGCTGTCAGTTTGACAGTGTGGTGACTGGGGTGAAGAGAACCTGACGTGTCAGGAGGTCTGGCATTGGGTCCAGAGTCCATGGGTAGTCTAACAGGTGAGGCCCGAGAAAAGAGAACCAAATCTGACAAGGCCAGTAAGAAGTGATGAGAATCATCTTGCTTCCCAACAGCATTGCTTTCTGTATGACCTTGGGAATGAGTGGAAAAGGAGGAAAAGCATAAAGGAGTCCCGGGGGCCAATCGTGGACGAGTGCACCCCTTGGAGACTCTCTTGGAGGGGGGATGAGAGAGGAAAAAGGTGCTGCATTTGGTGTTGACGGGGCTGGCAAAGAGGTCGCAGCAGGGTTGTCCCCACTTGTGGAAGATCATACTGGCTATTTTCTGGTTCAAGGACCATTCGTGAGGTAACAATATAGCCCTGCTTAGCTTGTCCGCTATCACATTGGAAGTCCCCGGGATGTGCGTTGCAATGAGAAAGCTTTGGGAAGAAATCGTCCAATTCCAAACTCGCAGGGCCTCTCGACATAAGGGGTATGATCTGGTCCCCCCTTGTTTGTTTAGATACCAGACCACCGACATGTTGGCAGTCTGGATAGTTATCGTCCCTAGAGGGAGAAAGTGGTGAAGTGCTTGCAACGCTAGAAGCACCACTCTCATCTCTAGGACACTGATATGCAGATGGGCCTCCTGCTCTTGCCATGTGCCTTGGACAGTCCTGCCAAGATAATGCCCCCCCCACCCTATCTGAGAGGCATCTGTGGTCACAGTGGCAATGGGATGGTACGGTACACAGGGAGTCCCTGTGGTAAGATGACCTGGTTGAATCCACCAGCATAGGTCCCTTTTGCAAGAATCTGTAATCAGAATCTGATGATGTAGAGGCAACTGCTGAAACGATCACTGGGATGACAGGAGCCATTGGAGTATTCTCATATATAGTCTTGCTAACGGTACCAAGGTTATGGTTGACGCCACAGTTCCGAGAAGCTGTAACACCACCTTCGCTTTGACTCTTCAAAGGGGAAGTATCCTGTAAATTTGTTGCACAAAATTCTGTATTCTGTCTGTCGGTAGTCTGGCTGTCATATCGACCGTGTCTATGTTTGCTCCTATAAAAGTTATAGACTGAGTGGGCAAAATAGAGGATTTTTCCCAGTTTATCCAGATTCCCAACTGGGAACAGAGCTTGATTGTGGAATCTCTCGATTGAACTAGGCGATGCCTGGTGGTGGCGGTCAGGGGCCAATCGTCCAGGTATGGAAAGACTTGGATTCCCTGACGCCGCAAATGAGCTGTGACTACTGCCATGCACTTGGTGAACACCCGGGGGGCTGTGGTGAGACCAAAGGGCAGCTCCCAAGACTGGTAATGACTGGCTCCCACCCGGAAGCATAGGTAGCTCCTTGATGCTTTGTCCATCATTATATGGTAGTAGGCATCCTGGAGATCTATTGAGCACATCCAGCTGTCTCTCCCTAACAAAGAAAGTATGGATTGTAGAGTGACCATTCGGAACTTGGACTTCTTTACATACTCGTTTAACCTGCTGAGGTCTAGGGTGGTCTCCAGTCCCCTGTTCTTTTTGGAACTAAAAAGAACCTGGAGTACGTTCCAAATCCTGTCTGGTCTGTTGGGACCTTTTGGACGACTCTTTTTAACAGCAGCTTTTCTATCTCTATAGCCACTTAATCCCTGTGATTGGGTGGTACATCTGGGATCCTTTTGGGAGGGCGTGGTGGAAGGGAAAAGGATATAGAGTAACCTCTGGTGATAATGTCTTGTACCCATTTGTCTCGAGTGAGATTTAGCCAGGCTTCTGGGTACAAAGACAGGCGACCCCCGACCGGCTCCAGAGACGCACAGTCTGGTTCCACATCAGGAACGCTGATAGGGCCAGCCAGGGAATCGCAACCTCCCTGATTTTGTGGGCCTCCCCTGCCTCAAGGGCGACGTCTACCATTATTTCCTCCTCCCCTGCCTCTGAAGGAGGAATCACTTTGTGTGTCCTGGAAAGGTCTCTGTGATTTCTTGAACCACATTTGACCTTTAGGGTAAGGTCTAGAAGGAACGGTAAAACGGTCTCCCATGGCAGAGAGAGTCTTTCCTTCCTGCTCACACCTGGTGAGGGTATCTTTCACCTTGGGTCCAAAAAGAGAGGATCCATCCACGGAGGCATTGGTGAATGTAGACTTGAAAGGCTCAGCAAAGTTGCATAGACACATCCAGGAATGTCTCCTTAATGAGAGTCCTGAACCCGCCCTACTTGCACCATCAGCTGCGTATGAGATCAGCCGCATGGAGGAGTTAACAATAGATGTGAGAGTAGCCAGACAATGTAGATGGGCCTACTTCAGTAGAGGTACCCTGAAGAGCATCTCCTAACTCCCTTAGGAGATCTCTCTGAAGTCTCGTAAAATGTGGTAGATAGTTCAGCGATCGGAGTGTAAAAGCCGCTGAAGAGAAGATACGCTTCCCGTACCTATCCATCATTCGGGATTCCTTATTAGGTGGATGGATAGAAGAAGAAGTCTCTGCTAGCTCCTTCTTAGTGGCCGCCGCCGCCACCACCATGGCATCAGCAGGTAAACTCTTGGATAAAAACTCTTTGCCCTTAGGGGCGGAAAGAAATTTATTCGGCCTCCTGGGGACCGGTTCCACGGCATCAGGAGTCTGCCATGCTTTCTGACTCACAAGATCCATTCATCAAATGGAGGAGACACCCATGAAGCTGAGGGTTGAGACCCAAAAGCCTTCAGGTACACTGACTCCTCATCGGAAGGGGTGACGGTGGGCCAGCTGCCTCTCTGCCTGAGGATCTCCAAAATGTCTGCAAAGGAGACATCTTCAGAGGACGACTTAGGGGAACCCTCCGACTCATCAAGGTCAGTGTCAGATGTGATAGACTCATCAGGGGAGTCTACATGCTTCCTCTTACATGATCTCTTCCGAGGGGGCTCCTCAGCGGGGTCTTCTAGGGAGGTCCCAGAAGATCGGGGACCACCCAAATGGGGATCCTGAGGCTGTGAGTCTCTACCATCCTAGGGGAGAGAAAATGCTGAGGCCGTAGTCGGCGCTTGAGGGAGTATAGCATCGGTATTCCTACATGGTACGGATGAACTATCCAACATGCTCATCTTCACGAAGACCGATTCTTCCGGCTCCGAATGATGCCCTGGCTCTGAGGAGAGCATAGGTGCCGATGCTCCAAAGGAATCATCTCCGAGAATGATGTAGGGTCCGAGCTCATTCGGGCCGACGCACCAAGAGGAAGACTCGGCACCGAAGAGGCTCGGTTCCAAGTGTCACCCTCAGGTCCAACCGAACAGCTTCGGACCCTAGACACTTCGGATGGCGCCGACAGTGTTGGAGCGGAGCTCGGCTCCGAGACAACCACCCCGGGTGCTGGAGCCGAGGACACCACTATAGTCAGTACCGACAGCATCAGCTCCAAAGGCCCAATCTGGGTTGGAGGAGGAAAAACAGCAGGATCAATAACAGGAGTCGGCTCAGAGACAGAAATGGTCGGAGCCGATAAATAATTTGGCAAGGCCGATGACTTAAGGAATCTGAGCACCACTCTCTCGATGTCTTCTTCAGATAAGCTCCTGCAGGATCTGGAGGACAGAGTGGGAGACCTCGCTCTCTGCAATATAGGCGATTTTAGAGTAGGGAGACCGGTGGAATGTCTGTAGACCAGCTCCGAAGAGAACTGCTAGTGATCGGCACCGAAGCACTTGGTGCCGATACTGCAAGGTCCGTGTCCAGAATCTCGATCGGCTCCGAGGACAGAGGAGCCTAAGAGACAGAGGCCATCTCCGATTTTGGTAACTTCTGTGGAGGTTCAGAGACAGAAGTTGAGGCTGGAGAAGGCCTTTTTGAAGTCTTGCCCTTATCTTTTCTAGAAGACTGCAATCTAGCAGAGGAGGATGAACTGGCTAGATCTTCCTCGAATGAAGGTTTTAACGTGCCTTTTAGAATCAGCTTATTCTTCCGTTCCTGGAGCACTCTAGGAGTAAAGGAATGGCAAAAGAGACAAGTTTCTTGAAGATGTATGGCCCCTAAACAGTACACACAGACGCTATTGTCCATCAGTGATGGACATTTTTTGCGAGCATTTAGTACACTTTTTAAATCCTGACTGTTTATGCTCTTTATGTTCTTTGGACATAATGGCAGTAGCAATATAGGCGATTGTAAGAAACAACCAACACACTCACTCAACAAGAGAGGAACTAGATCTTCTAACTTAAACAGATCTAGCCCTAACTCTCACAACAAAAAATAAAGGGAGGTTTTCCTAGGTTCTCCAACTTAAACAAACCTAGTGATAAGGAAAAGGGAACAAACTAGCACCTCTAAGTAAAACGGTCTAGTCTAAAAGCATACACTCACGGGAATCACACACAAAAGGCCAACAAGCCCAATAATTTTATAGCAGTAATAAGTCAAATCCAGTAATAAGTCAAGTCCGGTTAATAGACACAAATCGGTATCACAATAAGGCTATCAGCAATCAGAAAAGCACTTCACACGAAGCTAAAAGCTCCTAACAAGTAGTAATAATAAAGAACTAAATCACTTAGCCACGGCCAACCAAAAGAAGCTTCCGACTGAAGACGCAGCAAACGAGATCAGGGGAATGTGCGCATGCACCATGGGATACCTATTAGCCACAAGCCAATCAGAAGTTTTCAGGCTTTCTAAGTGGCCGAGTCGGAGCCGATCCCACAAGTAATAATGGAGGTGAGACAGGACTGCATAACATTAACACGTTTTGTATTAGCATGCATTTTATGAAGGTTATGAAATCTGAAACTCAAATGTTTGCCATTTAGTGACTTTAATTATCAGTGACTTGCCAAGAAACTACAAATTTTATGAGGAATATACCAAAAATACGAGGCAAGAATGTAGACATTCTGCAAAAATCTGTACAGTTGAGAGGTATGACACCTGCAAGCACTCTCCCATACTCCTCTGGTGACTTGGCTGTGATCGTCACTGAAATCAGAAATGTAGAGGTTGAAATTTCAGTAACATGGCTGTAAGGATTTCCCCTTGTTTCTCCATCTGAGTAAGGTGTTTGCCGACACTGTCACTAAAGAAGAAGGGGTCTTGTAAACTGCAAGTTCAGAAAGGCCACATGGTGTCCTCTATAAAGTTTGTTAGCCTGAGCTAAACATATGGGTACAATGCTACACCCCACTTCCATGGCTCTGGTCAAGCCATCATTTGCATTTAAGTGATACAGTGTTGGATTCATAAGATTTGTGGAGGTAGAGGATTGGGATTTTAGCTTTTCTTTCTGGGACCCATCTGGTTGCTCCTCCAATACATGAAGCATTTTATCCAATGCTCCTTGGTGAAGTACACTATGTCAGTTAGATAGTTCAATGTCCTAAAGGACAGGTTACAGGACAGTATCAAGTGCTTCCCAAACCTGTTCATCCTGGACTCTTTATATAGTGGTGAGTTGGAGCCCTCTTTGGGGTTGCTGTAGAGACAAATGGTTCTTGGACTGCTGTCTCTAAAGAGACTACCAAATCACAGTGAGACAGTCTGTCAATATTTTTGGGACCAGGGTTACCATGCTAAGGCCATCCAAAGCAATGTTGATACACATTTTCAAGATGTTCTCCAAGGGTAGTACCACCCAACAGTACTGGGTGCATGCCTACAAGCTTGTCCTAACTTCATTTGCAGAGATTTGATGGGGTATGAAACAAAGGAATTTGTCAAATATGTGGTCATCTGGGAATTACTGGAGTAAATATTGCCCTTCTCCTCCTCATCCAAATTCAACTCAAAATACTCCACAGGGGAAGTCAATCTTCTGAGGTCTTCTGGGGAGGGTTCTGAAAACTCAGTTGATGAAGCGGTTATATGTGTAGCTTTATCAGGCATGGAACATTGCCATAGGTTCCAGGAGAGTCCAGTAGCATCAGTTACATGATTTCTATAGGTATACTGGTTACAGTAACCATTGTCTGAATCTACAGAAGGGTTATCACCTGCAGTAGTTGTTTAGTGAATGTTGGCACTGGCTACACTGACATACTGTTTACACCAAAATGAATTCTGCCAATGTCAGTTTTGCAGTCTGTGAAAAGAATGACTCAGCTGTCACCAAGGTCATTATATCTTGCCCAACACAGGCCATAGCCGATGGCAGGAGTGACACATGACACATCAATGCTGAGTAAGCTGCAAATGTTTGCACCGGGAGAAGACCCTGCATGTATGGTACAGAGTATTGCATCAGTGCCAGATATGGTGCTGAACAAATTAGCACCATGTACTGATTTTGTGATGCCATCAGCACCAACTCAAAAAAAATACAGGAACAGCAATGCTGGCTCTAAGGTTACTGCTGTGTGTGCACCAACCTCAGCAATGGAAGCCTTGGAATTAAAGTAGTGGAGCCAAGGCCTGGTGAATGAAGAGGATAGGCTTGCAAAGGGTATAAGCAAAGCAGCTTTGTCTCTATTAAACTGTTCTGATGCCCCATAGCTAAAACAAAGTAAAACTTAGTCAACTGTGCTTGAGATTCAAGTTCCACTAGCCAAAGCAAACGTTTTACAATCAAAATTTTGGAGGAGAAAGACTGTGGTGATTGGGGTTGGCTTCTGTGTCTGAGCAGGTTCTAGGTGTCTCACTGATAATTCAAGCAAGGAAACTGTTTCTACCTTCTTAAGTCAAAAGGTGCAAAGCTAAACTTGGACTGCCAAGGGCATGACAGACGCTGCCAAGGTATTCTTCGGTGCAGTGGCCTGCTTTCTGACTGCTATCTTGAGTTTCCTGATAGCATGATCTTGCAGAAGGGAATGGTTCAATGTTGATGGTCTGGGATTAAAGATGGATGATTTTTCTAGCTAGGGCCTTTTCTTAATTACAGTCAGTTTCATAAGAAATGTTTTCAGTTTCTCACAGTGTCACTTCTGTGCTGCCCCATATTAACCCGGAATAAATGGAGCATTCAGTGGCACTGTACTCCTCACCCAGACCTTAAGCCCAACTAATGCACCCATTACTGGATCGATTGTCACTGAAGAAAAAACAGCCAAACAACCATTTCAATGTGGTAATGGGTAGTAAAAGGCTATTTAGGGTATGCATGCTGAAAGCAGTGGCAGGGAGGAAGGAGGAGGGATTTATTAAGATTAGCATAGTACAAAATATTGGAAACAAATGTAAAGAAGTTTCTTGTATGAGCACTCTCTTAGTCAAAAAAAAAGCATGCCCAGGCTCTAAAACGGCAATGAAAAGATGGCGACATATAAGAAGCGTGAGGATGCGGTGGAGAGAAATAGTAGCCTGAAAATCTCTGAGCAGCATATGGTCCTAATGCCTGTGGCATATAGTCCTACATTTTACATAAAAAGGACTGTTAACTTACAGGATCCAAGGTTGTCTGGGATATATATATATATATATATATATATATATATATATATATTTTGGTCTAATGGAACATAGGCTGATCCTTTTTAAGTAGCTTTATTCATCACATTACTGAGTTACAACACGAGTTCACAAACATTAATAATGAAAAAATAACACTTTGCATTATTATGTGCATTCATTATATAAATAGTTTTCATTACAATTCTATTCTTTACTTTTGTGCATTACAATATAATCCTGTAATTTTTAATTCCTAGCAACCAACTTATTTTAGTCATTTACTTGAGCCTTATTTTATATATATTGTTCCCAAATGCACCATTTATTTTGTATGAAATCTACTCCTCCATCTTTTAATTATCCCAACTCTAGGTCTTGTATATTCCTTTACAATATTCTCACTTCATTTACAGCTAGTTTAATCTTGGATATCCACTTTTCTGTAATTGCATGTTTTGGCTGTTGTTATGGCTAAGCTTACTAAGCATTTCTAAACAGACACCAACTCAACAGTATAATCTTAGTTAATAAAATATGTTCCCCCAAAAACTAGGTCAGGACATTCTTTGGGGAGTAATTAAAGTTGTTTAGCTCCACACATTACCAAAATGTATTCCCAATTTCTTCTGTTATTCCTTTCACATCTCCAACATCTGCTTTCCACTTGAGGAAAAAATCCCATGAAATGTACTCAGTGTATAAAAATACTTGCGTAAAAATGTCCATGCTTCTTCTTTCAGCTTTTCCCGGTTAGGGGTCACCACAGCGGATCACCTGTCTGCTCATGATTGGCAGTGGAGTTTTTACAGTGTTGAGTTGCCAGCCCGGCGCCTAACCTTCCACAGAAGGCACACACATGCACAAACTCACACCTAGGGCCAATTTAGAGTGTCCAATCCACCTACAGCATGTCTTTGCGATGTGGGAGGAAACCGGAGCACCCAGAGGAAACCCACGAGACCACAGGGAGGGCATGCAGACTCCACACAGAAGGCACCCCAGCCGAGGACTGAACTAGAGAACCTCTTGCTGTCAGGCGACAATGCTAACCGCTGCACCACCGTGGCCGCCCAGCGTAAAAATTTCCATGCAAAAATCCAAAATCTTTCAGTCTTCATAGCATACCTAAAGGCCTTACAAATTTCATCCAATTGTCCTTTTGTAATCTGTCTATTCTTTCCTCCTATTTACATATTTTACATCTTATTAATTATACCTTTCCTCATGGCATGTTCTGTTCTTAGTTCCATTAGAAACCCTACCAGAGCTTTTTTTTCCCACTTATACCTGACCCCCTCCCTCTTTTGTCTATATTGTACCATCTGTTCCTGATAAAGAAGGTGTGAGGTGTAATTTCATCACTCGATTGACCTCTTCCAACTCTCGTGTTTCCTTTCCAGATTACCTGCTTCCAGTAGCACGATTTCTTTGCTAGTTTCCTACAGTCACTTCTTGACATCTCTTGCCCATTTTCAGAACCCTTAGTTGTATGTATTCCTATTGGTAAAATCACCTTTTGCCCACTTTAAACAATACAACATTACGCATGGTTATTCCTGTTCTCCATAAGAACTAGCTTTAAAACTCAGTCTGTCTGGATTCCTCATACTGCCACATGGATTCACTAACCTATGTTTTTTTTACTTTGATATAGATCCCTCTTAGGTTCATAGGTTCACTGACTGTATTATATATAAAAGTCTCCACTGCATAGCTCTGAAAAATATTTCTTCAAATCAGGTGAAAACATACCACCCTTTTTATATAAAGAATCAACTTATCCCATGTTACTCTTGCCCTCTTCCATTTCCAGATAAGATTCCTTTAGCTCTTTATTAGTTGTCATCCACAGCTTTTCCTCTGGCTGACAAAAGTGTAACTGGTTCACTGCCTGTGCCTAACTGTTCATCTTCATTACCATCGATTTCCTCTCTCATATTTTTTAATATCCATCTGCTTGGTCTCTTCCTACATATCCTTAGTTGCCTTTTTAATCTATTTTGCCTAAATACTTCATCTTTTCAAGTCCCCACAAATACTGTACTGTTGAACTAAATTGTGTCTAAGGCACAGTTTATCACCATAACCTTTGTTTCACCCTCATGTACTTTATATTCTGAAACTACTGTTTGTTTTACTATTTGGGAACACAAACAGTAATACTTTCCATACTAATGAATTCCCAGCAAACCCCATCAAAACCTCTGCATCTAAATTAATTGTGCAGTCTGTAAACTTATAAATATAATATTCTGTATAAGTGTTTCTATTTTTTTACATTCTGATCCCTGTGTATCATCACTGTTCTACTGATGTTGTCTTTCACAAAATCAAACTGGTCTGCATAAGCTTTGGGAAAATTGTTGCCATTTTCTTAGTTGATATAAACAAACAGGTCTATATTATATGCTCGAAGTTTTAAAACTTCGACGCTCATATGATCGACACCATATGAGCGAAGTTTTAAAACATCGAACATATAATAAAAATTAAAAAAAAAAAAACCTACCCACACCCCCAGCTACTTAAATATACCAACTGCGAGATCGCACTACAGTGAAGTAAGGGAAAATATTCCCTACGGTGATCTCTGTTGAAACTTTCGAGCTTTCAAAGTTCGCTCGTATGGTGTCGACCATTTGAGACAAGAACTTTAGAAAGTTCAAGCTTCTGTTATAGACCCTAAACAAACAATATGTAATTGTGATTTAAAATCAAAATTGGTCTATATGAGATGCACTGTTGGACACACAATAACATTGGGAGAGATGAAATGCACTACAGACTGCTAGTAATACGAAAGGAATTAAGTAATGTTTGCCAAGAAAGATGAATTGGCTACTACAAGTGCTGGTCTTACTGCAGCTATACACAGATAGAAATCAATGTCCCTTGCCCCTTTCTCTCAACCCAAACTGGTTCTTGAGATGCAGATTTGTGGCTCTTTGGCGATCAGCAGTCTCATTCCCAGATGTTGTGGGGTAAGCATACCTTCTTTAAGCCTTGTGATAGATACCCTCAGTAGTACATAGAGTAGCTCAAGCCTCACACAACCAAGCTACACAAGGGTTCAAAATTAAAACTGAAAAAGGTTTCCACCAAAACAGAAACCAGACCAATCAGGGAAGTCCTACACACTACCAAATTAACGAAAGTCAGCAATCAATGTCCTCCTGTTTCATCTCTCACTAGCTGGCTCTTGGGAAGCAGTTCTCCAACTTTCCAGTGACTGTCAAACCTTTAGGAAGGCAAATAAAAATATAATTTCTGCTCCTCTCACCAGAAGCAAAACAGAAGCACTGCTCATAGAGACTCCAGTGATTAAAGATCAAGTTTTTGCTTGAAACCACCACGAGGAACAAAGTTTAAATCCTTTTATTAATAAAAACGAGCGCTTTCACGCAACAAGGTGCGCTTCATCAGGTTACAAACTTCATCAAAATTTCAGCTATTTTTATACTAAAAGACACTGCCAATTAATCAATCAATTAGCAAACAGATCAAATGCAATTAGGATAATTCATCAAAATAACGCTGGTGTGCATACATTCAGTGATAAAAACCTGTATATACAAGTTAAAATACTTTTAAAGTACAGATAATTTTCATTATATGAATCATATATGTTCATATGGGTCAATAATATGGATTATACCTATAATTGATATAATCAAACTATTATTATAGTTCTCAAGGAAGTCATGCCCATATTTGGGAAGAGATCCCTTTTAAATAGCTTGTCCTTACGCATAACATTTTGAATTCAACGAAAAACAAATATAAATATACGTTTTCCCGTTTTTCATGTCATTCATATAACTATATAGCCCATATAATACTATAACGTTAAAAACATATTATGAATTCATAAAACGTTCTTCCACCAAAAGTCCATATCAAAAAGATTAATTATATTTCAGCCAATAAAAGCCGAAGCTAGAACTAAAAAGCTAGAAGGGCTGATAAATACATATATGTGCACGAGAGTTATACATCACTATTCTACTAATCTCTGTGTCTAACAAAACCATCAGCCTCTAGGCAACTCGGATTTATCATAATTAATTTCTTAAATAATATATGTTTTTAAGATATTATAAAATATGTCATATAACAAATACAAATATAGACATAAATACATATATAAAAAAGTTCCATTGTGGCGGCAATAACGTAGCAAACTTAAACTTTACATTAATCTAAAGATGTATATTTTTAACACTATTTACTAACTGAAACAGGTTAAAAACAAGATAAAAGGCGGGATAGAAGAAAGTTCCATCACCTCTTATGTGTAGCCATTTACTAACATTACAGTAGAGGTATTATGGAAAATTGTACATCACAGAAGATGTTATTATGTTATGCAAGTTTCAATTTAGTCCACATATTTATATATCTCAATAGTTCACTATATTATATTATCTATTTCCATTCAAAAATAGTTAATTCCAAGATATCTAATCTTTGCTTGTTTAGGATATTGATTACAAAATATCAATACTATTTTAAAGATGGATCATACAAAAACCATTATCATTCACCATATAGTTATTATTTGTTTATGTATTAATTAACATGAATATTATTTCTTTCTTTTTTCTAGAATAATTCAAGTTTGAAATATAGACTAGATCTTACCATTAAAATAATGCAGAACATGCATAAGATTCATAATCTATATTATATTTATTTCTAAATGCACGTCACAGATCTTATATTGAATAAAGTGATATAGTTCTAAAAAGACTTTTCAATAAGTGTACAAGCTAATCATATAGTATATATCTCTAAAAGCACTACGTGTCAGTAAATAGACCTCAGATGCATTGAATGTGTTAGAAGTGTTGCATCACAAGGTAGCGAGATATTCATGGAGTGTATGACAAATCCAAAAAAATAGACATATTATCAAAAAACAAGGAACCAGGTGATAGCTAAAAATAGCTAAAAATTGACTAAATATGGAACAAGATAAAAAACAAAGCGAACAAGGGTATTATAATGTGATAACTCATGTGGGACCTAATAGGGCAGGTCGAATGTTGATCATAGTATTTAGTCCAGGTGGTATATGAGCTTTTAATCTTAGAATCCACCTAAGTTCAAATGTTTCCAAAGTGTTCATATGATCGCCTTCTCTTCTATTAGGATTTACCACTTGCAAGATCTGAAATACAAAACTATGTTGAGGATGAATACTACAATGTACGGCCAATGCATTGGTGGGACTATTTCTTCTTATGTCATAGACATGGTTATATATTCGGTCTCTAAACCTTCGTGATGTCATGCCCACATAATAGCCGTTACATTGGTTACAAGTGGCTAGATATATTACATTTCGAGTATTGCATGTTGCATAAAAGGTGGGTTTTAATTTAAAATCAACACCTGAGACATTAAAATCTCCTGCCCTATTTATATATCTACAAAGTGAACATTTGCCACAAGCAAAAGTACCTGTTTTTATATGAGCCCTAATATCAATCGGCACAGTATCTAATTTTTCTTTGCAAAGCAGCCTTTTCAAATTCATACAATTATTATATCTGAAAGCAGGTTTTTCCCCAATCAATCCTGAAAGTATTGGATCTATTAATAAAATTTTCCAATTTCCTTTCACAATTCTGGTTAAATGTTGCACGTCACTAGTATATTTGATGTCATATACAATGTTTTGAGTCATTTTCTTTTTGTTCTGTGTTCTAACTAACTCTCTCCGAGGTATTGAACTCTCAAATAAGGATTCAGTTATATCATTTACCAACTTTATAGGATATCCTCTATCTGTAAAATACTTTTTTTGGCAGTCAACTAACTGTAGTGCATCTGATTTATCACTACATATCCTTAGTATCCTATTCATCTGTCCCTTTACAATGTTTTGAAATATGTGGCGTGGGTGTAGACTGTCAAAATGAAGGACTCCATTCCTCCAACAGGACTTCCTATAAAGTGTGGTGACCAAATCATTGTTAATTCTTTTTATAATGGTAATGTCTAGAAAATTGGCACAATGTAGAATACTCATGTGTAAATCTAAAGAACGATGTAGTAGTGTTCATAAAAGTAATGAAGTCATTCAAAGTGTCAACGTCACCATTCCATAGTAATAGAACGTCATCTACGAATCGCCTGTATAGGACCACATTGTTAAACCTAGGATCGTTAAAGATATTTTCTTTTTCCCATCTGTATACAACGAGGTTGGCATATGCATTAGCACAGGGGGTGCCCATAGCCACCCCCCATTTTTGTGCATATACCGTATGATAGTACCGTATGATCGTACAAAAAAATGTTGTTATTTAAAACTAAATCCAACATACAACAGATGTTCATAATCTCGTTGTTATCCATTTTTATTTCAGTCAGATGGGATCTTACCGCATCTATACCATAATCGTTAGGAATACTTGTGAAAAGACTTTCTATATCTAACGTAACTAATAGGGTATCTGCTTTAATCTTAGTTTTTACCATATCTAGTTTAAGGTCATCCAATAGTTCATAGGAGTCCTGTAGTATAGTAGGTACATTTTTCACCAGTATTCCCAGTTTGGTTTGTATATATAAAGATGCATTTTGTGTGACCCAATGGTCACCTGATACAATAGGACGTAATGGAGGTGGATACTTGTCCTTATGTAGCTTAGGCAAACCCTTAATTATGGGTATCAAAGGTAGTTCTATCATAAGGAAATCATAGAGAGATTTTTCTATAGATCTTGTCATCAATAAATCATAAAAGGTGTCATGTACATATTTCACTATTGATATGACTTCCGATTTCTCTATAACCTTGTAGGCACTATCATTGTTCAGCATATTTAACATTAGTTGTTGGTAAAAAGTTGTATCCATGGCAACAATCCCCCCTCCCTTATCTGCCGGTTTAAACACCAAACTTGTATCATCACAGAGACCATGTAATTCACGTTTCTCTATTGAGCTTAGGTTAACAAAATTACCTTTGTTATCATGGCAGTCATAATAGTGATAAAAATCACGCTCACATGTTTTCATAAAACATTCAATAGGTTGTATTAATGGAGGTACAAAAGAACTTTTCTTTCTACAGGTTATGGTAACTTGACCAATATTATTGTTAGGTAAAACATCTTTAAATAGTACCTTAAGAGATACCTTAAGAGAGTACCTTAAGAGACTCCAGTGATTAGTAATCTTGTCCCAGAATTTGCAGGTTTTAAAAGTAACACAGAACAAAAAGTACTGCAGTGTGCAATACCAACATTACCCTAGATATCAGTAAACTTTAGAAATAGGTTAAATTTTTACATGTCTGGGATTGTCCTCCTTCAAAACAGTGCAAGAAACTTCTCTGTGTGGAAGATTTTCAGTCCATATATTTCTAGTTAATCACTGTATATTAATCAGATCAGACAATATTAGTAGAAGTAGCGAACGTAAACTCGTCAAGTCAAAAAGTAATAATAGAAAATATATAATTCTACAGCATTACTAAGTATTCGAAAGTAATCCAAACAAGGCAGGCAGTCTGTTTCCAGTCGAAAATCCTTTATTAGGTACACAGACAAGCGATCCAAGTAAAACAAAAATAGAGTAATAATTTTCTCACAAGCTTTCTAAATATATATATATACTTATCAGGCATGGGAGTGGTTTATTGTGCTGTAAAACAAAGTGTTATTTGTACACATATTAAATTCACATCCCTTCCCCATCAGTGTGACATTCGAGCTGGTCCTGCCTTACTTAGTAGCTGTCACAATAATATATAGCCCTAATGTACTTTAATGGTACATTTTATTTAACCAAATTATTAAGTAGATTATTAAGTCTGTGATTTTATACAAGACAATATACTACATGGCTGGAAATATATCAACCTTAGTTCATTTTGTGATCAAAAATTATATATAAATATATACATTTTGCATGTAAAAATCAGTTTCTATTTTCATAACCTATTGTTAACAAAGATCACTTTCGTCCTTCTAGACTTCTTCAGGTCTGTGTACAAGAACCCTAAAAACCTATACAGGATGTCTGAAATCAGTGAAAAACCTGAAGATGTCACAGCAGAATAGGCCAAAGTCTTGTGTAAAGTCCTGGCAAATGCTACAGGTTCTAATGCTGCGTACAGGTCATAAGCAGAATACACAGTATCTGTGGAAATATTTATAAGGAACTTGCTTACCATTTGCCTTCATTCTAAGGAATATATAAGCAATCATCTGCCCCTCCCCTCAAAAAATTACAATTTAGATATATTTAGTAATAAAACCACTAAAAGGCAAAAAGATTTCCCCAAAAGGGCAAAAGCCTGAAATGCACTCTGGAGGAGGCTGAACGGCAGGAAACTTCAAATGCTATACAATGACGCATGCACTACAAACTGTGGAATGGAAGATCTGGCATACCACTAGTGGATGTTCGCTTTATAAAGAGAACACACCAACATCCCTACAGGGCAGAAACCTACCTGATCTGGAGGAGTAAGTGTTCTGAGCTATGGAACAAAGGCCGAGTGTCAGGCTTCTGCATCAGAAGGCCCAGTATTAAATACCTCTTCATCAGAAGGCCCAGTATTAAGTACTACTGCAAAAGAGATCTACATAAAGATCAGCACTTAAATAGCAGGCTACCTGACTGGTCTATGAACAGGCTGAGCAGCAAATTCTTTACCTTGAAGCACAACAATGCTCTGAAAGGTACCAGCCTGTGCAAGGAAGCACTGCAGATGCTCAGCAAGCCACACATATACATAAGGAGCACACAATGGTACAGACATAACCTGCATAATTCTTCTGCCCTAGCATCTATCTGACAGGAGAGGCTGAGTGCATCAAAGACAGAAGTCAGTCTCTGCTGTACTCATCCTTTCCTGTCAGATGAAGAAGACCACACACTGGCATACACACCTGCTCAGACACTCGCACACAAAAATACACGGTCAAGGAGAGAGAGAGAGACAGACAGATGCAAACACACACACAACCAATGTCATCACACCATGAAGTCCTGATGTCCTTTATCCAAACTGGCATCAGTTAATAGTCATCACACACACAGACACACACACACACACACACACACACACACACACACACACACACACACACACACACACACACACAGACACACACACACACATTAAGCAGTCGTGTGCATTCACTCACAGTACAAACACTATCCCCTTACTTGCAGATACACAAATACACACGCACGAGCACGCACACACACACATATAGATTATTTATATATATATATATATATATATATTAGACAGAGAGATATACACACACAAAACATACTTGGACTGGCAAACTGGAAAGGCCAAACTGTGAAGCTTCACCCTGCATTGGCTGTTCCACAGGAATGGATAGATGCAGTGCAGCTATTAACTACATACATGTACTCATTTAATGCACTGGTCTGCTTGGATCTTGAACAGTATGGATATTATGAATTACCATACTATACAAGTCTTCTGGTTCAAGGACTTAATTTAAATATGCCACACCAACAAAGCACTGCATTTATACATGATCCCTTAAACTATCACTGCCCAGTAGCACCACTCTGCACTACTTGGCAGTACAATGTCCATCAATTAGGAATCCCTTACCTAGTAAGAGAGGTTTTGCATACTAGGCATCCTGCTTATAAATACCAATCCATATTTCAGATCTATAAACATCAATTGACACACATTTGGCAGGAACAGTGTCATTTACCTGGTTTCTTTATTTTTTTAAGTGATTTTTCAATGTTAGTAAATGCAACAAGGCATGTGTTGAGTCATGTGCTGCAATGCTTTTTTCCACTTGTCTGTATTGATGTATTTGGGAATTTTTTTTTTAATAAAAAGCTTTGTAAACTCTTTATTAAAACCATTCCCCAAATAAATGTAGTATTTCCTACAGTGAAATTACCCTTGGGGTAACATATATTGCATTCGGACACTTTAATGGGGCACTTTCATACATGTGTGATGATGCTCCATTAAAGCCTATGGCTGAAACAAATATTTTTCCTATAAAGACAACTAAGTTTAAAGTTTGCTGTTTACATCAATGATGCTCATAAATTGAAAACAGTCTTTTTTTTAAAATGTATATCTACCCCAAATTGACATTTGTAATGTTCTCTTATGGTCAGAGGTGCTGTTCGTAAGTTTTTGCACCACATGCCGAGGTACAAAGGTAAGGTAAAAAAAAAAAAACATAAAAATTTAATAGTGGTGTTCAAAGTGATTTCATCACTTAAGACAGACACGCATACATTAATAAAAAAGAAAACAAGCCATATTAACATTTTTTTCATTTACATATATTTTGCATTACATAAAGTTTTCTTTCTTTCTTTACAAATTAGTCCAACATTACACAAATTGGTCAGTTCCTGCTTTCCCTTAAACCTCAGTCCTCCTCCTTCCAAAAATGATTTTGCATATATTGTTTCCACAAATTCCATTTAATTCAATGTAACTTGCTCCTCCCCTTTTCTAAGGATCCCAATTCCTGTTCTTTTACGACTCTTACAATATTCAGTACTTCAAATACAGCTGGTTTAGATTCTGTTTTGCATTTTATAGTAATTGTTTTTTGAGAGCCAACAGAATTACATTTAATAATGTCTTACTTTGTCAAGGCAATTCAGATCATGTGTCCCAGCTCAAAAGAAGCATTTTCATAGTTACAGATATTTGCTCTCCCTGACAGATTTATTTAATTTATTACTGAGGCTTTCAGCATTAAAGTGTCCAGTATTTCTGCTGCCAAGGTTTTTCTACATAGTGCTGTCTGTAACTGGTGTAGGTAAGGTAATGAGGCTGAACTTTGTTTTGTTCTGCATGCATGAAGTAAGATGGAAGTTACTTTATGGTTAGGGTACATACCCCGGTGAGGTAAGAATTAAAGAGTAAGGGTAGATAAGTTACAAATTTAGACAAGTATGCAAGGTAACCCGTAAAAGCTGTGCACTGTTGAAATGTACACACAGTATCAGTATCAAAGCCCTGAGGTGATGTGCAATCATTTACCACACAGGACTAATGCTAAGAGCTTCTAATGAGCTATGTCTTGTAGTCACTGGTCTGACTGCCACATTCTCCATCTAACAAGTCACTTAACCAGTGTTCCTAGGTCACTCCTGAAAATAGGCATTTATACCTAATTGGTTCCCACAGTCAGCAAATAAAGTATTAACAACATGTAAGGCCTTGCTTAAGGCAATGCAGAAGTAAGGGTGGTTCTAAAGACATTTAATCTCTAATTGGCTGCATAACAGAAATCTGGGTGGCAACAGAGTCAGAGCCTATATTAGCCCTCAGCATGCACAAGGCAAAGGAACTAATGCTGCATGGGGCAACAGTCCATTGAAAAATACAAATCCACTCTCTCCCCACACACACACACCTAAGGACACGTTTGCAGGACTGCTAATTTACCTTTAATATGTCCTTGGGATGTGACAGGAGACTGATGTATCGAACAGAATGCTCAAAGAAAAAAGGGAACATTCAGACTCTGCAAACAGGGCACCCTAGGGAAGAACTGAGCAAGGCAAAAACAAAATACTATAGGGATAGTACAAAAATACTTTGGAAATAATATAAGGTTTACAAGGCTATTAAGACTACTTCAAGAAGTATCTGAAAGCCTGTCAGTACTATGACTTTGCTCATTAAAACATCACCGATATGGGGGGATTTGACTTGGTGTTTCTTATACCACATATCTCAAGAAGTCTGCTGATCTAAGAGCTATTGAGGGCAGTCTTGGTGGAAGGGTAACAGCACTCATTACCAAGAGGATTTATCTTCAAGACAAACTGAAGAAAGTACTGAATTAGTGAAAAAAATGTGGCAAGAGTGGACTGACTTTGAAAAGGGCACAAAGTAGTACATCGGGTTTCAGAAAAAAAACTTCAAATGAATACAAATGCTCAAAAATGTTTGACTGCTTTAATATAAGCAATGAATATAACAAACTTCTATGCTCTTTTACTTAATATTTGTAATGCCTACCTGAAAAAGGGGTTTCTGCTTCTGAGCAGTTTGAGTCTTGTCCATCCAAGAATCTAGTGGCTTTAGGGTTGAGGTGTCCTGAGATACAAGCTGAAACTTAGCTGCTAACATGGGCCTTGAAGGTGTTAGTACCTGCTCTTCCTGTACAGTCTGGAGACGTTTTAGGAGCTCATGAGGTGAAATGAGTCCTGAGTCTGATGGGTGGCTGGTGGTTTCTGTAGATTTTTTAAATGCTGCAGGACTCATAAAAACCTCCGGAGTTTGATGAGATCCTTGTATCTGTGATGTTGTGGCATGAGAAAATGGTTTCTTGAAAAAGTCAGAAGCCCCTCCTAGTGTAATGGCTCCAAGATTGCTACAGGTTCCACTGTCCTTTACCTTTGTAGGATAAGGATCTGGACAGCAAGTGAAGTTTCCAGATCCAGTGCCTCTAAAGTCAGTACAGCTGCTAATGCCCCCCAATTCAGTGGATTTAACACTGGTGCTGGCCTTAAAAATTGCTGGACTGAAATCTACAGGAACCTGGGGCCACCTTAGGTTTTCTAGAAGATTTCTGGTTTTAATACTGTCCTGCGTGGGGATGAAGGACAAGTTTCCTGGGCCACACTGCATTTGGAAAGAGCTCAATAGAGGAACATTGGCAGAAGGAAAATCGTTGTTATGCTTGCACAGAAAGTTTTCTGGAAGTTCTGACACTGTCTGCAGGTCTGTGCCTTGGATCATTAGTTTCTGGATAGCTGGGCAGAGCTGTCTTTCTTGCACCTGGATTTTCTGTCTCCCTGCTAAACGGCTAGGCTCTTCATAAGACAAGGAACGGGCAATCTCACGGTGCGTAAATGCCTTAATTTGCTGATACTTTGCCTCCGCTGACTGCAGGTGTTCCACTGTGTCCAACTGAGAAGTCGTCTGTGCAATGAAAAGAGGAAAGAGAGAGAGAGAGACAGAGAGAAAAACACACTTAGATCAAAAACTATATTTTCAAACAGGAATAAAGTGAAATTAGCATATTACCATCTCTTACTAGGGCTCACTATACATGGAGAAATTCCAAAAAGTACAGTTGACGTCAGGGTTGATTACTGGAGCTTTCACCTTTCTCCTACAGGCCCAGTGAACTGTCTATCCTACAGATGGATGATAGCATATTAAGGCCTTTCTTGCCCTAGCAAGTTCGAGGAAGTGCTCTTAGGAGGTGCAACACAACCCACCAAAGGATAATCAAAGTCAGGTGGAACACTAAAACCAAACCCCCCCCCCAAGTTTGCACTAGCAGGCTACTGCTTACCTTTTGGAAGGGGGACATCTCAAATTCAGGGAGAAGGAGCAACAAGAGGCAGGAGAGATGAAGGGAGAGAACTTGTAATGCAACACAAATGAATGTGCTATGTTCTTTGGAATTCACTTTTGTAGTTCTCAATTTTGGGATGACTCACAGAGCTTAGGGAAAAAATAGGATGGCTAGCCTGTTGTGGGTGCAGGAGTAAGCAAGGCCCTGTAAAATGGTCACTGCAAAATCTGTCCTTGGTTGTTGTAATGCTTGTTAAAATTGTGGACAGATGACCAAACACCTGCATCCAAAATGTTTTTTGCTGTTATCCATTTAATGAAGGCTTTAATAGCAGTCATGACCCAGGTGGGTTGAGCTTTCACTTTTTCAGATACTCGTTTCCACAATGACTGCAACATAAAAGTAATGCAATAAGTTCTACACATGAATATGGTTTGATTACTGTTAGGGTTTCCTTCTCTCCCTTTTACAAAGGCAATAAACAGTCATTTTTGCAAAAGCAATAAAGAGCTAATCAGGCTTTCCAAATTGCTTTGTTCTGTCCAAGTAATGTCTCAACTACCTTTGACTATCCAAGGAAGGCGACATTCATTCCCCTTGTTTTACGAGAAGAAAAAAAAAATACACACAAATGAATGGATTGATTTAATGACAGTTCTGTAACCACTTTTGGCATGATGGAAGGATTAATATGTAGGGTGATTCCACCCTGGTGGAACACAAAGGGTTCCCTGCAAATGAGAACCTGCAATTCTGTGATGAGTCCAGATGAAATTAAAGCATAGGTCTGCGCTAATAATGAGTCCTGTCCTAAGTCTTTGCCTCAACAGAAGATTGTGCCAAGCTGGATTTCTTGACACCACCCCCCCCTTTAAGATATGAAGCATGTCCTCAAAAACATATGCCTGGAAGAGACAGGTGCAAGATCATTCCCACTGTTAGTCTTAAAGAGCCCAAGCTTGGCAACTTAATTGCCAGTGAAACAGCAACTTGAAAGGCTTCAAACATTTTTTTGCTAAGAAAAATCACAGAGCTAAGTTCCTTAAGCTTTTGGACAGACTAACAACCCTCTCAATAAATTCCATGTCTTACAGGTTCCTGTATAATGACCTTTACTCCGCTTTCTACACCATGCAAAAACCTGTTCTACTACACCTTCTTCAGCTCTACAAAACTGGTACAACCACGAACGCTTACACCAAAGCTTCAACCTTCACCTCTACATAAACAAGACCAGCTGGTGCATAGACATCTAATCCAATAAATCCCTTACCTCTTGATCAGGGCAGCTAACAAACAGACTAACTTACTGAGTTGCTAATACATTTACAATTCCTTTGAATTGCTTTGACTAAGCTGCTCAATGGTCACATTCTGACTGCATGGCTTGTAAATACCGATGGAGCTATAAACTTAAAGCTCAAAATATAAGAAGAAACAGGATTTTTACTATAACAGTAGATCTTTAAGGGGTTCTCTGCCACTAAATTACGTAGCAGAAACTTGATTTCCATTGAAGGTGACTCCAACCAGGAAACTTTTCAAACACAACTTCTGAGGCTGTTTGTACCAGCAATACAAATTGATAAAGGCGTGTTCCCCACTTCTGCTTCAGTTCTGTTCTACTTCACCAGTAAAAGCTAATTTTAATACTGGTAACAAGGTCATTTTAATGGGGAGAGTAACCATCTACATTTAACTAAAATATTATATAAATGCGCAGCTTCCATGATAATAAGGCAACAGCAGCAAAGCTCAAGAAATCCCAAGTGTTATTAAACCCATTGTACATCAAACTGCCTGTTTTGCATTAGGTCTGTTATACTACTAGTATACCACACAAAATGCATTAAAAGTTAATTAAACAAGTCTAACCTTTTAGTCTCTAACTGTGGATCTGCAAAATAAAGAGTCTTCCTTAGCAGACTTCTCTTCTTAGCGCCTCACACCTGCCTACCCTTCAGGTTTCTACCAGCATCCTTTTCAACAGAAATCACTCTTCAGAAATGGCTGCACTGTAAAGTATCCAGTGTCACACAGCAAACTAATCACAGAATTACGAAATACAGGACAGCTGGCTGTGGTGGTACAGGCTGTTACATTTCATGATATTTATCATAAAAAGATATATACAACACATATCCAGGCCAGTACTAGGCAACCTAATGGTATAGTTCAGACAACGGTCTCAAATGTAACACTTAAACAAGTCAATATGTTAATCGGAATTCTTAAAAAGAGAAATTACATTCTTGCTTCTTGTAGCTGTTACTGCTCAAGTAATAGGTTCTTATGCGACTGTTGCAACTGGTCATAAGCTATCTCCGAGAACATTGGCACACTTGATGAATGAGCTTTCATTCATAATAAATGGAGATTTTCAAAGTGATCCACTGACCCCATTTTCCCCATTAATTAAAACTGCTCATAGACACAAAATATTAAGTTGATCTGAGCATAGCAACTCAGCCACCATGTAAAAACCCCTCCACAGCTCCTACCACTGCCTCATTACCATTTATAACTTCTATACGTATTCTTGAACTAACCCCCCCCCCCACAACCAGCGATCTACCCCTGCCTCTAACAAAACACTCTTCAGCCCAATCATCATCACTGCACAGCATTACATCTTTTGCTTGGTCTTTAATAATTCTCCTTTTTAAGTGCCACACGTCTCCTATCCGGTCATCTCTCTTCTGTGTTTTCCTACTAATCAACACCTGATAACCTGATATGCACATATCATAACTTTGCATGTCTGGTCTGCAAGAAAGAAGAAAGAGTTAAGTGCTTCCTTACACCAACACCCCTCCATTTTTCTTATCACTGTGGTGATGATCGACTGCATGATTTTAATCAAGCTAATCAATTTTCTCCATACATTCACCAGAAATGAACAAAGTACTCATTTTATGACCCTTCTCTGCACAACATGAGACGCTTAGGTACATCCCAAAATACACACAGTTTACAATGATGAGGACTTTGGCATTAGCTTTTCAAACCCGTATACATGATTCAACCCAGAGATGACTACAGTTAAGACCACTGCTCTTCTATCTTTACAGGAAAATCTGGTAAATTTCAGAATTTGGAGCACATCTTAATACCAAAAAAAATCATAGAATCTGATATTTTAAACCATGTCATTCAGCAAAATTAGCATTTTCACAAATATATTATAAATGTTGATTTTGTTTATGCATTGTTTTTCATAACAGACTTATAAACAGTTACAATGAAATAATCAAAGACCATTGGACTTAAACTGCACACTGCCTAGAAAAAGAAGTTATATTCTTATCCAACACGTTCCATCTGTGTTTTTGATCTTCAGTCATTCTTGAAGAAAGGGACTCTGTTCCAACCACTTGGAACCGGCTCAGCTGTTATACAGCTCGTGCCAGCCACAAAAACGATCGAGCTAAGACACTACCCATAATGCCCCCCTCTCTCCATTACCTCAGATCGAGTTTGCAGCCAAAGTATAGAAGGATAACAGATGCCCTGTCTAAGGTGAAACCTAAAAACCTCCTAAAACAGATGTCCAAACTTCCAGAAGTCCTTAGGAGGGAGCAGGAGGGTGGGATACGAAGAATGAATGAAGAACAACACAGATGGAACGTTATGGTAAGAACATAACTTCTTTACTTGATGTTGTCAATCTTCATTCATTCTTGACAAATGGGATAGAGTCCTCAGTTACTTTAGGTCCTGGGCGACCCTAAGGAAGGATATTTCTAAACATCATAGAGCCAAAGGATGCTCTTCCCCTGGAGGACATATCCAATTTGTAATGAGTGATAAAGGTAGGTGGAGTGGTCCATGTTGCAGCTGCACATATTTCTTCCATGGAAGCCTTGGAGTGGAAAATAACTGAAGTGGATACAGATCTGGTGGAATGCGCTTTAATAACAGGCGCAAGCAACTTGCGGTTATTATGATTGTAAATGAAAGCAACACAATCCCTAAGCCATTTTGATAAGGTAACTTTTAAGACTGGTTTACCCAAAGGTGAACCTGAAAAGGATACAAATAACTGATCAAATTTTCTAAAAGATCTGGTTCTGTCCAGATAGAAGCATAACTGTCTGTGGAGTTACAGGCAGTATTCACCTTTATTTGAAAATTTTGGAAATAATACTGGCAAGTCTATAGGCTGGTTAATATTAGAATCTGAGACCACTTTAGGTAGAAAGAAAGGACTGGCTCTTAACAACACTCTATCCTTATGAAAAATCATGTAAGGGTGTTTCACACACAAGGCCTGTAATTCAGAAACTCTCCTGGCAGAAGTAATGTCCACCAGAAAAAGAATTTTCCACAATAGGAACTTGAGATCGCAAGTAGCTACTGGCTCAAAGGGCTTAAGGACTATGGATTGTAATGCTATCATTAAATCCTATGGACCTGTAGGATCCATGAAGGGTGGCTTTAGACATAAAGCTCCTTTAAGAAAGGTTTTACATAAACAATGGGAAATCAAGGTATGATCATCAAACCCATCGTGGGAATTGGAAATGGCTGCTAACTGGACTTTGATGATGAAAGCAGAAGCTCCTAGTTCAAAAAGGGAAGCCAGAAATTCCAACACCTTGTCAACTGGGGCTGGGAAGGGATCTAAATCATTTGAACAGGCCCAGACTGAGAATCTCTTCCATTTGCTAAGATAGAGTTTCTTGGTGAGCGGTTTATGAGAAGCCAGAAGGATTTTTTGTACTAGGGAAAGTAATTTGCTCTACCTGGCAATTAATGGAATTGGTGATAACAAGCTGTCAGCTTGAGATTGTGAAGGCTGGGATGCACCATTCCCTGTGGGTGAGACATCAGGTCTGAAACTGGGTCCAGAATCCAGGGACGGTGAATCAGGTGAGGCCAAAGGTATGGGAACCAAACTTGACGGGGCCAATAGGGTGCAATGAGGATCACTTTGCTTTTTCAATCTTTGGGCTTTCTTCAAGAATAGGGGAAATGAGAGGGATTGGCGGAAAGGCATAAAGTAATCCCGGTGGCCAATTGTGAAGGAGTGCGTCTCTTGGGGACTCCCGTGGGGATTAGGGCAAAGTATATGCTGCATTTGTTGTTTATTGGGGAGGCAAAAAGATCACAGCAAGACTGGCCCCAGTGATGAAAAATTTTTATAGCCACCTAGGGATTGAGAGACCACTCATGAATCAGGAGCATGCATCTGCTCAGTTTGTTTGCTATCACGTTGGAGCTTTCTGGGATATGCATTGCTATTAGAAAGCGGTTGGAAGCGATAGCCCATTGCCATATCCTAAGAGCTTCTCAACACAGGGGGTAGGATCTGGTTCCACCTTGTTTGTTGATGCACCAGGCTACTGACATGTTGTCTGACTAAATTTGCAACCGCCCCCGAAGGAAGGACAGACTGAAAGGCTTGCAACACTAGAAGCATCACCCTCAATTCTAGGACACTGACATGCAAATTGGCCTCTTGCTGGGACCAAGTGCCTTGAACTGTTCTTCCCATATAATGGTCCCCTCACCCGATCTGGGAAGCGGCCATTGTCACTACAGTGATAGGCGGAGAAGGAGAGACGGTGCGACCCCATAGATTTTCCTCTGACTTCATCCACCAGGATAGATCCTTCTTGCAGCAATTTATCAATATCGGATAAGACATGAGCTGTATCAGTATTGACCATTGTGCCTCTAAGAGCCATTGAAGCAGCCTCATGCGATACCTTGCGAGGGGTACTAAAGTTATGGTGGCTGCCATAGATCCCAGAGCTTGCAGAATGAGAAAAGCAGGAACCGTGTTTTTGTGAATGATTAGTTGTACTTGCGACCTTAATTTATGTGTAGAGGGAGAGAGGCTACACAAGAAACTGTACTGAGGCATGTTCCTATAAATTCTAGGTCCAGGTATGGAAACACTCGGAATCCGCGTAGCCTCAAGTGAGCTACTACTGCTGCCATGCATTTAGTGAACACCATGGGGGCTGTGGTGAGACCAAAGGGCAGCACTCTGAATTGGAAATGACTGGCTCACACCTGGAAGTGGAGGAACCTTCTGGAGCATTTGCCCATCTTTATGTGATAATACGCATCCTGAAGGTCTACAGAGCACATGCAATCATTCTCCTCTAGAAAGGGAAGAACAGACTGAACCGTGACCATCTGGAATTTTGTTTGCTGAACAAAATTATTCAGAAGGCTGAGATCTAAAATTGGTCTCTAGTCCCGTCTTTATTTGGCACTAAAAAGAATCCGGAGTAAAATCCAGATCATCTTTGGTATGGTGGTACTTCTTGGATGACTTTTTTTCTAGCAGCTTCTGAATCTCTACAGCTCCTTGGTCCCTCTGACTGGGTGGAACATTGGGGACTCTTTTTGGAGTAAAGAGAGTAAAAGGAATTTGGTAATCTCTGGTGATAATTCTCTGCACCACAGTATCAGAAGTCATCAAGGTCCAGGCTGTCTGGTGCAGTGAAAATCTCCCCCCAGTTGCTTCCAGAGGTAAGCAATCGGGCCTCCATTCAGAAGCTCTGGTAGGGCTGCATGGAGAAGGACTCTCTGGAGCCCTGATGTCACGGGGGGGGGGGGGGAGTCTTCCACTTGAATTCCCCCTTCTGCCCTGAGGTGAGTATTTGCCACGTGTGTCTTGAAAAGGCCCTTGGGACTTTTTGAACCACATTTTTCCACTCCTCTGATTCCTAGAGTAGGATTGCTGAGGAGCAGAAAAATGAATGCCCACGGCAGAAAGGCTTTTTCCATCTTTTTCACACCTGGCTAGTATGTCTCTGACTCTGGGGACAAACAAGGAAGATCTATCAATAGCAGCATTGACAAAGGAAGACTTGAAAGGTTCTGCAAAGTCACACAAGCGCATCCAGGGATGGTGCCTTATGACAATGCCTGGACCTGCTGCCCTACTCACTCCTTTGCAGCATGAGCAATGAGCCACATGGACGAGTTCAATATAGACTCCAGAGTGGCATGCTGAGAGGCAACTTTATCCTGCACCTCATCAGACAGAGCTCCGGTGAAGGTATCCAACAGCTCATTTATCATATCTCTTTGGAGTGTAGTAAAGTGTGCCATGAAGATTAAGGACCTAAGAGCGAAGGTCGATGACACAAAGACCCACTTCACAAACCTGTTAATTGTCCGAGACTCTCAGGAGGGTGGACAGTGAAACTCTCCTCAGCAAGTTCCTTTTTGGTGGCCACCACCATGGCATCTACTGCTAAACCCTTTCTGCAATGTGGTTGGTCTTCTGGAGCTGATAAGATTTTGTCTGGCCTCTGGGGAATCTGCTCTATGGAATGAGAAGCCTTCCACGCCCACTGTGCGATAAGCTTAATAAGGTCGTCAGCAGATGGGATCACCCAGGAAGTAGATGGGCGAGCACTGAAAGCCTGCAAGAATACAGATTCCTCTGAGGATGGGTTTGTGGACTTCAAATCACCCCTCTGTTTTAAGATTTCCAGGATGTCTCCAAATGAAACGTCTTCAGGGGGTGATCGGTGGGAACAATCCCCTTCATTGTACTCTGCGTCTTCCATGACAGATTCATCTGGAGAATCTAGATGCATCCTCTTGCAAGACTTCTTAAGGGGTGGTTCCTCAGTGGGAATCTCTAAGAAAGACTCCGAAGAATAGAGGCCCTGAACAGGGATATCTTGCTTGTTTTGGTGCCTGCTGTCCCGACATGAGAGATGGCAATGGCTGCGGTCCAGATGGTACAAATATGTGACACACTGAAGTAGAAGGGGCCAGCTGAGAACCTGCTGAGGCTAAAGCTCTCTTCAAGATCTGGAAGGCAGGCCCACCCGAAGAGGGATGGGAGCCTGTAACTGAGAAAGACAACCTCGAACCGGGGTCACACCCCGCTCTGAAGGACTGCCCTCCAGAACAGGGGGCGGGGAAGAGTCTGAAGCTGACAGGGTTCCGAGTGCCAAGAATGGCCCTGAACATGCAATCGTTATCATACCAGAGCCATCCAAACTGACAGACAAACTACGGCTCTGAGGGAGCCAAAGACATCAGAGCTGATCCAGGTACCATAGCAACTGGAACCGGGTAATCAAAGTGCTGGGCTCCAAAACTAAAAGGGAGGTCGGAGGGTGAATATAAGTAGGAGTCCTGGGAGAACAGACTTCGACTCCGAGAGAGAAGGAGGTCTGAGCTGATACAGGAAGACCCCTGACTGCCAAAAGCTGATCTACTAATCTCACCACATCTATCTCGGAAAGACTTCTGGTTGATCAGACCAACATCCCCAGTGGAGACTTCGGCCTATCCACAAATGGACTGGGAAGCTGACCCAAAAAAGGGTCTATAGAAGGGGAGTATCTTGTTCTGGGAGGTGGACGGCACAGTGGTAGCATTGTCACCTCACAGCAAGAGGTTCTCCCGTTCGATTCTCGGCTGGAATGCCTTCTGTGCAGAGTCTGCATGTCATCGCTGTGTTCGTGTAGTTTTTTCCGGGTGCTCCAGTTTCCTCCCACATTACAAAGATATGCATCTGTAATGTTTCTCTGCTGAAAATTGGCTTAGTTCTAAGTCTGACTTTCTCGGTCAACAAATGTTAAATGAAATAAAACATGAATGCTTCAAGCTTTGGCACCATATGCTGCGCAGCAAATGGAGAAGTCGGAACCGAGTGGGAGGTCATAGATGCTGATGGAACTGTCAGTGCAGATACTGTAAAGGTCAGTGCAAATGAGGCTGTCGATGCCGAGGTTTGTCAAGATCGGTTCAAAAACAGTCGGTACCGAGGGGTCGTGACTATCTGTGCTGAAGGCTGTTTCACAAGTTTTGGGACCTTACTCTTCGGTTCCGAAGAGACTGAAGGAACTGGAGACTTGTGCCATTTGGAGTCCAGTGCCAATGATGAACTCGGCGCTGAATGACTTCTCTTTTTATGTTCGAATTTAGAAGACTCTGGCTTACAGAGGGCTTCTTCAAAGGGGGATTGTAATAACCCCTTTAAAATCAACTTATTTCGGTGCTTTGCCAAGGTTCTAGAACTAAAACTGTGGCAGATCGTACAATTAGTTTCTAGATGGGGGACACCCAAGCACATGAAAGATGCCCATCAGACTTGGGCATCTTTCTTCCATAGTTTTGGCACTGCTTACACCCAGATGTGTGTTTTTACTTCTATGCTACTTTAAAAAGATCACTCACACACACACACACACACACACACACGCACATTCGTAAAGGATAGAATAGAAAAACCTACCAACAATGGTAGGGAAAAATACCTATAAAGGTAATCGGAAAGAGAAAATACCAGCAATGGTATCAAAGAGATTACCGAGAGGTAAAAGGGAAGGGGGAAGGAAAAATTACCAGCGATGGTAATAAAGAATACAGTTAGGTAAAAAGGGTAGAGCTGATTTAGACACAAACACACCACACTAAATAATATAACAGAAAAGGGAAATAAAGTATTATATAACATAGAAAATGCATATAGAAATACAGATCAAATTAAGCACTTAGCTGGTGAGTATCGGCTGACGCATCTTATCAGTGTGGCAAATGAGATCTGGGGTAATGGAGAGAGTGTTGGCTTGAGGTGTATAATGGCTGAGCCGGTTACAAGGGGTCAAGACAGAGTCCCATTCATCAAGAATGAAAGAAGATTGACAACATCAGATCATTAGTTTACAAAACTGAACTTTCACTGCTTTAGTAAATGTAAACTAGTGCAATCCAACACTGCAAAGTTGTGTGCATTTTAAAAGTTTAGGCAGCAAACTCAAATGGCAATTTGTCAGTGTTATTACAAAGAAAATTACTGCCTTAACCCTAAATTGTACTAACTCTAGAGCTGATTATATTAGTAAGGAGGTGAAAGAACAGTCTGCATGGGATGATGTGGAGGCAATGTTCTCCACAAGAAGAAAGATTTTAAAACTATGATCACGTTAACTTCGAACCATCTTGTTTTAATCAAAAAACCCACTCAAATATCTAAATTTTTTTCCACTTCACAAGTGATATGGAGCCACTGTAAGTGGCCTTAGTTAGAGCCCTTAAATCCTGGTCTTCCTCTATTCCGTCCAGGACAACAGCTCCAGGCACATATGCATGTCTCTGGATTTTCTAAAATATAAAACTATGAACTTTTTTGTTCAAATCCCAAAAGTCATACACTTACTATCCCCTCTTTAAAAGCCACAACATAATCTCACCGGAGCCCGTCCTTTACAGTTGTAACCACCACACCAATCATAGTTTCTTCAACGAAGTCTCATCTTGCTGTCTAACTACATGTTATCAGACACAAACTACACATAGCCAGCCCTCTCAGTGTAATGGTCTTGTTTCTGTATAACTGCCCTGATCTATATCCAGTCAGTCTACTTTCTATCTACCTAATCACCTGCGTACTCCTACTCAAATCTAATTTCCCAACCAACTTCGCGTGAGAGACTTATCAAACACATGCAGCTGAAGTCTAGATATACCACAGTCACAGGGCTGTCCGCAGTGAACCACTTAAAGAGCTTAGGCATGCTGTAAAAAGCCATATTCTACTGTCAAGCTTAAAAAGAATCAACATTTAGGAAATCAAGAGCTTTCCTTGCAAAATCTTTTTCTATAACCTATTCTGGATGAAAGTGATAAAGAGTAGTTGTGTAAAATCTTGCCATGACCATAGATGTCCTTCTCTTCCATGTTGCAGTATTCTTAACCTTTGGGATATCCTCCGTTCTCCTATCTGAACATCTGGCCAGTATCCAGAAGCTTTAGTCACTGCGAGGTACGTGAGACATCTGACGTTGGCCGTAGGGAGCATGGGCCATAAAACTGACACCTGCACGTACCTTCCCCAGAACTGAACACCCCAGTTGGAACCCAGTCCCAGGATAGCTGCACAAGTCATGTATCATCCAGCAAAGTTTCATATATATCTCTGGGGTAGGAGAGTGGGATAGAATACTGCAACATATAAGAGAAGGACATCTATGGTTATGGTACAAGTTTACACAGCTACGTATTCTGTGTCCTTCTATTCACATGTTGTATCCTTAACCTTTGGGTGAGTGCCAAAGCTCAAATGGAAGAGGAGGAGGGGGATTTGGAACTGTTTTCCAAGAATCCATGCAGGATTGCCATAGCAAAACCTGCTCTAAATCTGGAAATGTGGTTCAGTTTGTAGTGTTTGGTGAAGGTATGGACAGATGTCCAGGTAGCTGCCTCTAGAATGGAAGTAGTGTCCAGCCATTTGAAGAAGGCCCCAGATGAGGCCATGGCTCTAGTGGACTGGGCTTTAATTTTAGAGTTTAGATGTTTGCCCTGGTAGGTGGAACAAAAGGAGATGGCCTTGGAAATCCAGGAAGAAACCGTCTGTTTTGTCACCGTTTTCTCCCAGAGCCCTGGGGTGAAAACAAACAAACAAACAATTGCTCAGATCTCATAAGGGACTTGGTCTTTTCTAGGTAGAATCTTAGTTGCCTGTGAACATCAAGGGGATGAAGGACTCTCTCACTGTCATTCTGGGGATGTGGAAAGAAAGGTGGGGAAGTGAATACATTGGTTCAGGGACAGCTCAGTGACCACCTTAGGCATGAAGGACAGGTTAGTCCTTAGGGTCACTCTATCCTTGTGGAAGATTAAAAAAGGTGGAGGGGCCACTCTCCTTGGCTGATGTCAGGGCCACCAAAAGTACAGTTTTCCAAATGCAATATTTTAGAGAAGCTGTAGCTGCTGGTTCACAAGGGTCAATGGTGAGCTTCTCTAAAACGTGGTTTAGGTCCCATGGCAGTGGAACTGGTCTCTTGGGGGGGGGGCTGAGATGCAGTACTCCCTTTATCGATAACTTCACTGGAAGTCGAGAGGCAATTTGAGGGTCAAGATGCAGACAAGCAGAAATAGCAGCCAGGTGGGCCTTAACAGGAGAATACGCCAGCCTTGCCTGCAACAATTCACACAGATATGACAGCACTACGTAGACCTCTCCATAAAATAGGCCTAGCTGTCTTTTAAGCCACCAAATAGAGAAACTTTTCCATTTGGACAAATAAAATATCCTAGTATTGGGTTTTCTGGCCTCCTGCAAGACATTAAGCATGTCCTCACTGTAAAGGTGTCTGAAAGGGAGAGGTCCACTCTGTGAGGTAACTTGTAATGATTGCCCCTGGCTAAATGCAGAAGGAGGGGGAACTAATGCTGTCTTGGCCAAAAGGGAGTCACCAAAAAGATTTTTGGTTTGCCCTGCTGAGTTTTCAACAGGACTTCTTGTAAGAGTGGGAAAGGGGAGAATGCATAGAGAAACATCCCCTTCCATGAGACAGAAAAGTTGTCCATCGCCCTCGCTAGGGAGGCTGGGTGCCCTGGTACAAAAGTGTGGAAGTTGTCTGTTCAGAGGGAAGGCAAACAGATCTATTTGTGGTGTACCCCACTTGTGGACTATGTCCAGGAACACATCCTGTATAGCATCCATTCATGGGATTGTGACATGCACCTGCTCAAACTGTCTGCCTGAGTGTTCTGAGCTGAGGAAATGTAGACCGCCTGCAGGGTGACTCCATGTTGGGCCATCAATTCCCAGGCCTGGAGTGCAAGTCTGCATAGCAAGTAAGATTTTGTTCCCTCCTGTTTGTTCACATACTAAAGAACTGTAGTGTTGTCAGTGAACAACTTCAGGGGGCCTTGCTTCAGAATGTGTTGGAAGGCACTCATCTCTCTGATGTTGATGTGTTCCCTCTTAAAGGTTACTGTCCACATGCCTTGCACCCTTAAGCTGCACAAGGCAGATCCCCAACCCAGGTCTGAGGCATCTGTGTACATCTCCTGGAATGGGGTGAGGGGTTGTAAGGGAAGTCATGGGTTGAGAGAGACTCAATCCAGCCACCAAAGGATCTCCTTCCTTAGGCATGGTAGAAAGGGAATGATGTGGTCCAAGGAGTGCAAGTGTTGGGTCCATGTGGACCCTGGATACCAATGAAGTTTCCTCATGTGGAGTCTTGCCAGTGGCAAATGTGGGAACAGTAGAGGCCATATGTCCTAGGAGTCAGATATTCTCTTACTGTGAATGCAGTGGTGTGGAGGACAGAGGATAGACAGCAGGTAATTCTTCAGACTTTCCACCTTTTGCGGTAGAAAGAAAGCAGCTCTTATAACATCTATGTTGATTCTGCACTCTAAGAAAACTTGGTCCTGGGAGGGGTTTAGTTTGGACTTGGAGAAAATGATGTTGAAACCCAGAGGCTGCAGAACAGGAATGACTCTTAGGAGATGGATGTGTAGGGAAGGGGGGGCAATCTGCCTGGATCGGAGGTCATCCAGGTATTGAAAAATCTGAAAACCTTGGACCCTGTAATAGGCTATCACTGAAGCCAGGCACTTGGTGAATTCCCTTGGAGCTGTAGACAGTCCAAAGGATAAAGCACAGAATTGAAAATGCGAGGAACCCACTGAGAAGAGTAAATGCTTCCTGTAATTGGGCCTTATGGTGATATGCAGATGTGCATCTTTGATGTCCAAAGTGGCCAGAAATGCTGAGGGATTAGCAGGGGAAAGAGAGTCTGGAACGTGAGCATGCGAAAAGTGGGTACTTTTAGAAAGCGGTTGAGGTGAGAGAGGCCCAGAATGGCTTTCCATAGGCCATCTTTTCTTGGGAGTAGAAAAAGTGTGGAGGAAAAGCCTTTTTCCTTCTCTGACAGAGGGACAGGTTGGATAGTCCCTTGAGCGAGGAGGCTGTCCAAGACTGTTTAAAAAAGGGTAAGTTGGTCCTTCGGTGACTGTGGGATACCTCTGAAGGAGGGAGGAATGATCCAAGTCATGAAGTAACCCTTTTCTATAACTGATAAGACCCACTTGTCTGAGGTAATGCTTTGCCAGACAGGAATACAGTGAGAGAGTCTTTGGAATAGGGGAGATGGAAGGCAGGCAGTCACAGACTACCTACATGTCCTGAAACTGAGGTTTCTGAGCTAGAGACTGAGCGGGCCTGGAAGGAGGCTGCTGCTTCCTGGAGCTCTTTTTGCTCCTAGACTGAGGAGTAGGAGCAGAATATTTTCTGATGAACTGTGTCCTGATGGGATAATTCCTATGGAATTCATGGATTGGGGACACAAGCAAATGTTTTAAATCTTTTAATTCTTTTCCTTTCTGCTGAAGGGTCTTGAAAAGTTCTGCCACTCTGGCCCCAAATAGGGCAGAATTGTCCAGGGATGCATCCAGAAGCTTAGCCCTAATACTGTCAGGTAGGAGCTGGAGTCTCATGCAAGAGTACTTTATGATCACTGAGGCAGCGGCTGCTGACCTGGCCGAGGCCTCTGCAGCATCAACCCTGCATTTGATCAAGTGTCTTGTCACTTGATAGGACAAGGAAATGAGGTTAGATATTAGAGCCTTAGTAGGCAAGTCTGGGAGATCAGCCAAAAGTTTGGAAACCTGAGTCAAAAGGGCCAGGGCATACTTAAGACATATGCATCTGGTAGTTAACAGTCCTAAAGGCCAAAGTGGTAAAGGTGTATACCTTTTGCCAATGCATTCCATAGTCTTACTGTCCTTATCAGTGGGAAGGACAGAGGTGGAATGTAGTAGTCTGGAGGGCTTGTCTGCAAAGATTGAAATAGTGCCAGGGTCTGTAACAGAGCATTAGATCAGAAATGTGTCCCCTTCTGGGATCTTATAAAACCTGTCAGGCCTTCTGGGGCTGGGATTCAGGGTTTTTAGAGGCTGTATAGAAGGCGTCTAAAAAGGATGGCACGACTGCTGGAATGGCAGAAGGTGAAGGGGTGTCCATTTGTAAGGGGTCATAATATCTCTTTTGAACCTCATTCATTTCAGTGGAGTCCCATTTAAAAAACTCTCTCATTTGTAAGACGGTTTCTCCAAAGGTGAGGTCCTTTCCAGGGAAGTCTGCCTCAGCAGAGTCCTCCTCTGTGGAGACATACACAAGAGAGGAAGGCATTTGACAGGCATTGGAAAGGGAGTCCACTGAAGAGGAGTCTGATGAATCTTCAGCTTCAAGTGGAACAGGATCTTCAGTTTGAGGCCTAAGACTGATGGCCAGAGGGGAAGCAGCTATTGAAGGCCTAAGGGCCATGAAGGCATTAAATAAGCTCTGGGAGAAAGCTAGCCAATCAGGCAGGGTTTTAGAAGGAGGAAAGACATGATTTGTCTTTTGTTTCCTTTTTAAGGAAGAGACAAGCTTGAAGGGCGTAGGGCCTAAGGCGCGCCTAGGTTCAGACAGTTGTATACCAGTGGAAGGGCTGGTCTGGACGTCCATTAAGAGCAGAGGATCCTCCATGTCGTCTGTGCCTGATGTCTGCATAACCTCCATGAACGTGCTTTCAGCCCTAGGTTCTGTGGCCTCCGAAATGGTACCCACTATACCTGAATCGGCTGGTTCCGTACATTCCTCCAGGCAAATAGCCACAAGGAGAACGTCGGGTGGAGGAGGTGCAGTAGTAGTTATAGGCCTGGAAACTTTGGCCTTTTTTTTGGTGGCTCAACGGTCTGACTGGATGGCCCTTCCATCACTACAGCCAGGCTTTTAAGATGCTGATTTTCCAAATAGATATTTAAAGCATGCAGACAACTCCAAAGAGCCTTAGGAACAAAGGCCTGACAAATTGCCCAGGTTTTATGGTCCTAGCTAGGCCCTAGGCAGAAAAGGCAGGGATTGTGGGGGATCTGCCATCTGCATCTACACTTTCCTTTCTTGGATGACATGAACCTGAGCAGGCATGCAGTGACCAAAATAATAATAAGAAAAAAGGCCCCACCGGGGTGCTTATCTTAAACAGGAAGGATCCAATGGCAGAGACGGCAAGATAAGCTGACGTTTGGTTGGCAGCAGAGAAGTTCTGGGGAAGGTACATGCAGATGTCACATTTATGGCCCAAGCTCCCAACGGACAATGTCAGATGTCCCACATACCTTGCAGTGACTAAAGCTTTTGGATACTGGCCAGACGTTCAGGTAGAAGAGTGGAGGATAACCCAAAAGTTAAGAATACTGCAACATGTGAATAGAAGGACTTCAACAGGCCTGTTCTTTCCTAGCTCCACCTCTATAGACAGGAAATGCTGTTGCCATCTTCCAATCAAGCATCACCACGCTTAATATATAGATACACACACAAATATATATATATATATATATATATATATATATATATATATATATATATATATATATATATATATATACAAACATATAAACCCACACATATATATCTATATATATAATCTATATCTATCTATATATATATATATATATATATATATATATAATGTGTGTGTTTGTATATATATATATATATATATATATATATATATATATATATATATATATATATACAAACATATAAACGCACACATATATATCTATATATATAATCTATATCTATATATATATATCTATCTATATATATATATATATATATAAAATGTGTGTGTTTGTGTGTATATATATATATATATATATATATATATATATATATATATATATATATTTATATATGTCTCTACCTGACAACACCGACACATCACAACACCAACAATGAAATCACCGACACCACATAACCGACAGTTCACAAACACGAAACCTCACATGCCCGACAACGAAATCACCGACACCACATAACCGACAGTTCACAAACACGAAACCTCACATGCCCAACACACCATAATAACGACAATCAACAAACAAAACAAATCCCCTGTCCAAAAAGCACACACACAACACAAGCACACCAAAATCCTTACAAACCCACACTAAACCTCACATACACAACTATCTACAACCTTAACCCAAACCCTAACCCTAAGGTCCGTCACTATCGCGCACTCACCTAACCCGCGCCCTAACCCAAAGACTATAACTACCGCACACTTACCTAACCCGCGCCCTAACCCTAACTCACTTAACCCGCCCCTAACCCAAAGACTATCACTACCGCACACTTACCTAACCCGCGCCCTAACCCTAACTCACTTAACCCACCCCTATCCCTACAGACCGTCAATATCGCACACTTACCTTACTCGCACCCTAATGTCCGTCACTACCGCATACTTACACAGCCTTTTCCCATGTCGGTGTTCTCAGTGTCGGTCTTCTCAGTTGTCGATCTTCTGGCGTCGGTGTTCTCAGTGTCGGCGTTCTGAGCTGTCGACGTTGTCAGGTAGACCCATATATACACACACACACACACACACAGATTGTGGGCAGTGAGTCAAATGTCAGCATCTGCTTGGTCGACACCATTTGTTTGATGCAAAGAGGTGGTCCACAGGTATACAAGATGGATATTCCCTGGGGAGAGGAATATTCCTTTTCCCTGGGGATTGCATGATCTCAGAGTTAGTGAATATATATCATTAGGAGGGGGTGTGGGGGGATGGAGGAGGACAGGATGTGGAGGGTGTGTGTGGAAGAGGAGAGATTGTGGGGGGGGCTTGACCCAATGCAAAAGCACTTGCATTTGGATTCCTCTGTCCGGAATAACATCCAGAGCATGTGAAGAACATGTACGTTTGGTATTTCGATGTAATCATGTTGATATTGTCGATGTTGGTGTATCTGGTCATTCAATCAATTGCCATAGGTATATACAATGTGTGTGTACCATATACATACAAATTTGACAACTGCACATTTGTGTGACACACAATCCATCTAAATATTTTAATCTAAAATACAACTGGTCGACAATACATCTGTGTGAAAATATTTGGTCTACACACACTATGGGTGAAAAAAGAGCACTGAAAACACACTCCAACAAGATCCGTTGAATTTGTGAACTTGTGAAAATGTTAACTTCAAGTGTTTTTTGCACCCCCCCCCCCAAGTATATACCACCAATTCTAAGACAGGAGCAATCTCTTAAAATCAGAGAATCATTGGCGGTGCACAAAGACACTGCACCAGCGGTGATTTACATTGGAAATAGTCATCTGCATTATGTCTGCTGAACAGTGGTGTCTCGAATCTGTATTGCTTAACTCATTCCAGTAGTGGAAACTATGTTCCATATTGCATTACCTCCTGACCGTATCTGTCAGTACTTCCCATCTGTTGATTAAATGTGTTTAGACCAAATATTTTCACACAAATGTATCGTTAACCAGTTTATATATATATATATATATATATATATATATATATATATATATATATATTTATTTGTGTGTGTGCGTATGTATGTACATACAGTGGATATAAAAAGTATACACACCCTTCTTAAAATGCCAGGTTTTTGTGATATAAAAAAATGAGACCACAACAAATCATTTCAAAACTTTTCCCACCTTTAATGTGACCTATAACCTGTACAATTCAATTGAAAAACAAACAAATCTGTTAGGGGAAAATATAAAAAAATAAAAAATGCACAATAAGTTGGTTGCATAAGTGTGCACACCCTTTAATGCTTTGTTGAAGCACCTTTTGATTTAATTACAGCATTCAGTCTTCTTGGGTATACACCTGCCATCAATTTTCATAAAGGTATGAACAGATAACCAGGTGGCAGCTTTCAGGATAGAATGAGCATACAGACCTTTAAAGAAGGCCCCTGAGGATGCCACTGATCTACTGGAATGGATCTTGACATATACTTCCCATGGAATTCATAGCAAACACAATAGCCTTAAAGATCTACGTGGAAATGGTTTGTTTGGATACAGACAAATCCAGAGCCCTGGGATGAAAAGAAGCAAAACGTTGGTCAGACCTCCTAATGGACTTAGTTTTGTCAAGGTAAAATCTGAGTTGTCTATGAACATCCAAGGTATGCAAAATCATCTCACTGGGGGACTGTGGCGAATGGAAGATGGTAGGCAATTGATTATGAGATGACTCATTCACCATTTCGGGATGAAGGTTGGATTAGTTTTCAAGGATACCCTGTACCTATGAAAAACAAGGGGGGGGGGGGGCTATCAATGCCTGAATCTCAGAGACCATTTTAGCAGAGGTTAAGGCGACTAGAAGCACATTTTTCCATGTGCAGAATTTTAGAGAAGCAGAAGCTGCTGGTTCAAAAGGAGCCTGAGTAAGCTTTTCTAACACATAGTTAAGATCTCAAGGAGGAGGAACTGGTTTCCTGGGGGGGGGGTCTTAAATGTAGGATACCTTTAAGAAAAGACTTAACTTCTAACCTGGAACATAAGGGGGGAGTTAAAGGCAAACAGGCAGACAAAGCAAAACAATGGACTTTAACTGAGGAATAGGAAAGACCACTGTTGAGCAACTCATGCAGGTAAGGAAGTACTAAGGGAAAGTCCACACCAAATGGAGAAAATTCTTCATTTGGAAATGTAAGATTTTCTAGTATTGGGTTTCCTGGCCTCCTGCAAAACCCGTAGCATATCCTAAGAAAATAGGTGCCTGAAAGGGATCAAAAGTTGATAACCACAAAGTTAGCTGTAGGGTTGACACATGGGGGTGAATCAATGTTCCCCTGTCCTAAGTGAGCAGGTCCATCCGGTGAGGTAACTTGTAGTGATGACCCTTGGCTAATTGCAGAAGAAGATGGAACCATTGTTGTCTTGACCAAAAGAGGGTCACTAGCAAAATTGTGGGTTTCTCCTGTAGAATTTTCAACAGGACTTTCTGAATTAAGGGGAAGGGGGGATGCAGAGAGAAATCCCCTTCCATAAGAAAGACAGAGCATCCAACTTCTACACTTGAGGGTGAGGGACACTCGCACAAAAGTGAGGAAGTTGTCTGTTCATAGGGGAGGCAAAAAGGTCCAGTTCTGGAATACTTCACCGGTGAACTAGATGCAGGAACACATCCCTGTGAAGCATCTACTCATGAGATTGTGTCATAGAGCTGCTTAATGCATCTGCCACAGAGTTCTGAGCCAAGGGAAGGTACACAGCATGTAGAGTCACTTTGTATTGAGTAGCCAATTCTCAAGTCTTGATGGCCAGGTGAAAGAGAAGATGAGATTTTGTGCACCCGTTTGTTTATGTACCAAAAGACCATGGTATTGCCTGTGAGGATCTTGAGGGGTCCTGGCTGGAACAGAGAGTGAAATGTCTGTAGAGCTATAATTAGAGCCCTCATTTTCCTGATGTTGATATATTCCTTCCTTTGAGAAGGGGACCAAAGACACTGGAACTTTCCAGGAAGCAAATGTTGCTCCCCAACCCAAGTCTGAGGCGTTTATGAAGAGTTGCTGAACTGGTATATGTATCTGAAGAGTTAGGCCAGCATTCTGACGGAGTTGCTACATCCACCAATGTAACTCTTTTTTTCTGACTGGAAAAAAGGGGAATCAAGACAACTAAGGGTTAGCATGCTGAGACCAAACTGTCTTCAAACACCACTGGGACTTCCTCATGTGTAGCTTTGCAAAGGGCGGCATGGGAATAGTGGAGGCCATGAACCCCAGCAATCTCAGAAACTCCCTGGCCATGATGGAAGGAAGAGGCAGAACAGCCCCCATGAATGTCTTGAGATAAGTTGCTTTCTCCACAGGAACAGAAAACATCATCAAGTCTGTGCAGCCCAGGAATATAAGATCTTGACTTGGTGAGAGGAATGATTTTTTGAAATGTACTGAGAAACCCAGGGCCTGCAGAAAGGGAACAGCTATGTTCAGGTGCTGGGTTAACAAGTCTGGAATGTTGGTCAGAAACAGCAGATCTTCCAAATATGGGTAGACTTGTAGGCCTTTTAGCCTTAAATAGGCAATAGCTGAGGCCAGGCACTTTGTGAATACCCTTGGAGCAGTAGAAAGGCCAAAGGGCAAGACAGTAAAGTGAAAGTGCAAAGAACCCACCGAGAAATGCAAAAACTTCCTGTAGTGAGGATGAACACAGATATGTAGGTATGCATCCTTGAGATCCAGAGAAGCTAAGAAGGCTTGAGGAGGGAAAAGGGTAAGGACAGCAGGCAGGGATAGCATTCTAAAAGAAGGCACCACCAGGAAAGTGTATAATAGGGAAAGATCTAATATAGGCTTCCAAGAACCATCTTTCCTTAGAACTAGAAACATCCTGGAGTAGACTCCTCTGCTCAGTTGGTCTGGAGGGACAGACTGAATGGTCCTTGATGGGAAAGTTGAGCAAGAATTGAGGGAAACAGATGCAGTTGGGTTTGAGGTATTCCCTGAAAGGGAGGGAGAGTCTCCCAAGTCATAAAATACCCGCTTCAGATAACTGAAATCACCCATGAGTCCGAGTGATTTCCATCCAAGCAGAAAGGGACAGAGAGAGGCAAAAAGACAAGGAGTATGACTTGGAAAAGGGGCAGAGAGTCACAGAGGACTTTGTCTGGGCTGAAAGGGCTGCTGAGAAGTGGTAACAGCAGCAGAAATAACAGCCTTAGCCTGTACGGGTGTCTCCTAGAAGACTTAAGAGGTCTAGTTACAGAAGGAACGGAAGTGGAGGAGCGAGCAGGTTTCCTGACAAAAGGAGTCTTGGCAGGAAAGGCCCTATGAAATTTTGGAACTGGCGAAACAAGCATGTGTTTCAAATCCTAAAGCTCCTTACCTTTTTCCTGCAATGATTTAAATAATTCTGCAGCTGCTTTGCCAAAGAGGGAGGAATTATCCAAAGGAGCAGCAAGCAATTTTGCCTTTATGTCATCAGGGAGTCCCTGGAGACATAGCCAGGAATTCCTCCTGAGAATAGATGCAGAAGCTGCTGCTCTGGAAGAGGCCTCAACTGCATCATAACTACACTTGATTGTCTTGCTACCTGGGAGGAGGCTGATAAAAGTAAGAGAGCCACTGATTTAGCCTCTGAGTCAGGCAATGGGGAAAGAGCCTGGGTAGTCTGAGAGAGCAAGGCCAAAGCATAGCTACACATGCATGTCTGATAATTTAATGACCTGACAGCCAAGGTGGATGAGGTACAGATCTTACCCAATCATTTACTTTCCTTATCAGAAGGAAGCAGTCTGATAGAGAGAGCCATGAAGATTTATCTGAAATAATGGAACACACAGCTGGGGGCATTTAAAAAGAAACTCGCAATCTTCAGGGACCTTATAGAAGAGCCAAACAGTTGCAGAATAAAGCTCAGTTCATAAAACCAAGACTGGATTCTGTATGAAACAAACCAAGCAAGGCTGACACTGAGCAAGTGTTTAATAAAACAAAGCTTTCAGGTCAAACAATACCCTTCATCAGTGTATGATGAAGGGTTTGCTTGACCTGAAAGCTTTGTTTTATTAAACACTTCTTAAGTACCAGCGTTGCTTGGTTTGATTCATACCTTATAGATGAGATCAGGTCTTACAGGGGCAGAAGCCTTTGAGTCAGGGGTCTTAGATGCTGCCTTACAGGCAACTAATAAGGCTAGCAGGACTGGTGGAACTGCTGACGGAGCACGGGCGTCCATCTGGAGCAGCTTATAGTATCTCTTTTGTTCTTCTGAGATTTGAGAAGAATTCCACTTAAAGAATTCCCTCATTTTATTGATAGATTTCTCAAAGGAAAGCTCTTCAATGGGAGAGTCCCTCCCATTAGACTCTTCCTCTGTGGAAGCACATTCCAGTGGAGAAGGGATCTGGGTGGAATATGCTAAGTCTTCATCTGAGGAAGACACTTCAGAATCAGTGTCATGAATTTGGAATTCCACAGGCTGCCCTTAAGAAGGCCCCTGAGACACCAACGGTAGCACCGGAGAGGAGGAGAAGGCCGGGCCAGCTATAGGAGAAGCTGGAGTCTGAGGCCTCCTACCCATCAGGGCCTTAATGAGACCCTGCAAAAAAACATCCCAATCCGACGTAGGGGTGGAAGGAGGAGGAATATGTCTAGTTTTTTATATATTTTTTAAAATGTTTCTCCTGTTGGGGAGAAATGGTGGACATAGGCCTTCTCCGACACCTCCCTAGACAAAGAAGCTGGAACAGTCCCAGAGTCTTCTGCAATAACAAGCCGCGGTTCCCAAAAGTCATCCGAACCAGATGTCTGCATAGCCTCGGATGTGCTAGGATTCACGCTCCTGATTGCTTCCATACTAGTACCCACAGTGGGAGCAGACCCTACCTCCAGTCACACCACCAGGTTTTCATCAACCTCAAGGGGTGCGTCAGAGGGAGTAGGCGCAGCTAAAGAGGATTCAGGCCTAGCCTTGCTAACCTTCCTCTTTACAGATAGCTCAAAAGCACCCGTGGAACCTTCCATAGTGTCCCTAGCCAGACGTTTGAATCTTTTGTTTTCTAAATAAAGATTCAAGCCCAACAGATGAATGCGCAATGTTTTAAGAACCAAGGCCTGATGGTCATGATTAGGCCCTAAACAAAACAAGCAAAGCTCATGACTATCATTACGTAGAATTTGCCTTATACATCTACACTTGCCCTTCCTGGATGATATTAACAAAAACAAAAGGCAATAGCAATATATTAAATCTCCTATAGGGTACTTATTTGAAGCTGGAAGACACCACCAAAGTTATCCAATGGCAGACCGAATGTATGAGTCAACCTTTCTGAATGGTAGCAAAAAAGTTCTAAAGATTGCACGTGCAGACGTCCATTTTATGGCTGACGTTGTCTATGCCTTTGTGCGACGCCCCACGTACAGGCAGTGGCTCTAAGCTTTTGTATACAGGCCGGACGTCGGGTCAATGGGCGGAATACAACCCATATGTAAAGAATACTGCAGCACTGAATAGAAGGACATCTACAGGAATCAATCAGAAGAGGTCAGAAAAGATTAAGCAAGATCAGATATGCAATTCATGCAGAAACAATGGGAGGTGATATATACGTCTCCCAAATATACAACAAAATCTATAAGATTTACAATTTTTGCCTGGAAGTGTTTGCATAGACACTTTTATACCCCAAGTAGACTCCAAAGAATTTTTCCTCGTTTAGGTGGCAAATGTTGGAGATGTGATGGGGAAAAAAGAAGTAACTGGGAGCATATGTTTTGGGACTGTAATGAGTTGGCAGACATTAAACATTCCTTAACACAGTACTCTGTCAGGAATAGTGAGTGAGCAAATAAGTGTAACTAACAAAATCACTTTTTAGTGTTGGGATACAGGATCCAAATTGACTAGACACAGTACGGATTTGTTAAAAATTAATTCTAGTGGCCGCCAAGGTAGTAATTACTAGCAAATGGAAATCAAAATCTAAACCAACTACAACTGAATTACTTATATCACAGATAAAAAAGAAAAGGAAGTAGGATCTTTAGAAAAGGGTAGGAATAAATTAAATTACATAGAAAAAAATGGAAACTGTGGTAACAATACATTTAGAAAAATGTTATGAAGAGGAATTAGGTCTAAAAGAAGACAGAAATTGAATAATTTATGTAATGCTGTTTAGATTATATTATATATAACAAAATATGTGATGTACAATGTTTGTAAATATGAATTTGTTAATACGGAATTGATTACTTTCATATAAATGTAAGTTTGCCTATGTCATAAGTGATCATTCAATAAAGGTGTTTAATAAAACAATGCAAAGGACAGCAAATTATGCAGAAATGTTTCTATCAATTACCAGGAGTCAGACACATTTTCTTAGGTGGCTTTCCTGACAACAGCTCAGATGAAAGAATTGTAATTTTACTTTCTGCCCTCTGGAAATGCGGTGTACCTTGAGAGGAGTGAACACTTATGAATGGGAGAAAATATTCTAACCTAAGGAGTAAAACATTAACGGTTATAGCCTGCCTCGATTCTTTTGTTAACAAGATGGATATTTTTTAGGCTTTTGCAACAAGGTGTTTGTATGAGGTAGAAAAAAAACGTTCTGTCCAAAAGAAGGTCCAAGTACTTTTTTGCTGACTAATGAAATGAAACGGATGGCAGAGAGGAGTAACAAATGTGAAAGGGGTATGCTGATATGAGCCTTCTGTTCTGGATTCATTGCAAGCTTGTTTTTGGCCTACTCCCATGTCCAGACTCGCATTCCCACCACCCACTGTACTCACTTGGTTAACAGCACTGTACCTACAAGCAGCATTTGTAGTACATTCACAGCAACACTTGTACTGTTTTGCGTTCAGTCCTGGTTTAGTTTCACATTCTTGATGTTCATCGTGTTACCCTGCTGCAGTCATCACACTTGGGTTATCCTGTTGTCAGGTGGTCCCGCAGTCGGCCTGAATTCCAAAGTCTTGGTCCGGCGTCGGTTGCTGTCGCTTCTTCCCTGACATCAGTGCACCAGGGGTATATAAGAGGCATCTGACGCCATTTTCTTCAGTCTTTCTTGCCGCGCGGTGCCTGAAGCAGAAGCAGTTCGCAAGTGCCGGTCGGCCGACACCTGAGATTTTCAAATCGAATTTCAGTCCGAAGTCTTCAAAGCTAAGTACCCCGTTGGGGAACCTTTTCTTGCCTCAGTACGATGTCAGAAAAAGTTAACAACTGCATTTCTTGTGGGAAGCAAATACCTCATAAGGACTTTCATTCTTATTGTATACCTTGCCTAAGCCCAGACCACGACATCACTGGTTGTCGGTTTTGTGCTAGGTTCAATAAGCGAACTATAAAGCGATGCTTTGATTTCGCACAACACTACTTCGGTAGGAAATTTAATTACACTATGCCGTCGGAGCAACCGACTACCGGCGTGCATAAGAAACTCAAAGATAAAGACAGGCAAGCCTAGATCCAAGCCAGACTCCGAGTCCTCGGCTGGGCTGGTCGCCAGTTATCTGGTTTTCAGTGAGGCACCTATGCAGCCCCTGGCAACCACAGAATTGCAACTCCAGACTGCTTCGGATTCTCAAGCAGAGAGTTCTAGGCTGACGCAGCCATTTTCTTTAGGCCCTACCGACAACATTGCAGAAGGAGAAGCCGGTGCTGTGGAAACACCTTCGGTTACAGAAGGTGTCTTCAGACCGACTACTCTCACCATAAAATCTTATGCTAAGCTTAAGACTCCTCTAAAACCAAAAAAGACTGCACATCAGTCTCCAGTTCAAGGCCCCATGCCTAAGAAACAGATGCTTAAAATGGCTGAAGATTTGATTTCTTTAATCAGGGGTTCCCAACCCCCCCCCCCCCAGACAAAAGGCCTAGACAAGAGGAGGATTCAAGTGTCTATTTCCTCAGGCTCCTCCGAGGAACAGAATCACTCCTTTCCCCCTTATGAAGATTCCATGGGACCAGATGGCGTCCCGGGTTGAGTCCTACATGAACTCCAAGAAGAACTAATCCTTCAAGTAAAACTGCTGTACAATCTCAGCCTCACTACAGGATATGTGCCCAAAGAATGGCGTACAGCAACAGTGGTCCCACTCCACAAAGGTGGCGCCTCTATGGACCCTGGAAACTATCGCCCCATAAGCCTGACTAGCCTAGTCTGCAAGGCTATGGAGAGGATCATCATGGAACTCATAAACAAAGACATTGGGGACCTACAGACACTAGATCCTACCCAATTTGGCTTCATCAAGGGCAGATCCTGCCTTTTGAACCTGGTCGACTTCTTCAAAACAGTCACCAAGGCCATAGATGAAGGGAAGGTAGTCCACACAGCCTATCTGGACCTCGCAAAGGCATTTGACACAATTCCCCACTCGGGCATCATAGATAAGCTATCCAGCCTAAATATACACCCCTATGTCACAAGATGGGTCGCAAACTGGCTCAAAGACAGAACCCACAGAGTCAGAGTTGCTGGAGCCATGTCAGACTCGAAACCGGTCACAAGTGGTGTCCCACAAGGTTCTGTCCTGGGACCTCTCTTGTTCGGTATTTACTTTTCTGAGGTACAGGCCAACGTGGGAGGACTATGGCTCACCAAGTTCACAGATGACTGCAAACTAGGCGCCATAATCGACTCTCCAGCTGACACAAACATCCTTCAAAAAGGTCTCGCAGAGACGGATAACTGGTGCCAGAGCCATGGTCTAAAGCTAAATGCCAAAAAATGTACAGTCATACCCTTTGGCAAAAACAATGTGCCCACAAATTACCACATAGGTGGTAACCCATTAAGTACAGAGAAAGTAATTAGGGATCTGGGGACTCAAGTTGATAGCAATCTCTCCTTTGGCAACCACATTGCCAAAGTGGTTAGAAAGACCTTCGACATAGCCCACCTCATCATGAAAGGATTCACATCTAGATCAAGAGAGGTAATCGTGCCCCTTATTCATCCCTCATCAGGCCCATCATAGAATACAATGCCCCCTTTGGGATGTACCTTACCCGACACCTGCAGCAATTGGAAAGACCCCAAAAGTACATCACCAGGAGGATCAAGGGACTCAAACAGATGCCATATGCTGCTCGGTTAAAAAACTCCAGCTCTACTCAGTTGCATACCGCCTACTTCGAGGCGATCTATGCCTGACGTATAAAGCTATGTCCAACCCAGAATTAATGGACATGCTCCACCTCAGTAAATCTAAATCCCTTAGAGCCACGCGCTCGAGGGACTTGAACCTCAGCACAGAAATAAATAGAACATGCTGGAGGGACAGATTCATAACCCAGAGGCTCCTTTCGCTCTGGAGTAGAATTCCAATTCATGTTAGGCAGAGCACCTCACTGACTCTCTTCAAGAAGAATCTTGATGAGTGGATTGGGGATCGTAGGTTTGTCCCGGGGATTACTTCCCTGTCACTATTAGACAGAGGATCAAAACACACGAACACAGTTGAGTAAAAGCAGAACACCTTTATCAAACACAAAGCTTTCGGGACAACTCCCTTTCTCAATGATTAACACAAGGTGCAATTAAACTCAGTTTTAAATACACCCACCACATATCACATGACCTGCAGCCAAAGTCATGTGACCAGTTACATCAATATTTAATACGTTTTTACTAACATTTTTGCTAAATAAAATGACAATTACCAACTTCTACCATACATACATTTATATTAATTAAAAATGTGCAATATCTTGACACTCAATATCCACTCATACAACATCCAGACTTTACTTTTAATATCTAAAAATAAATAAAATATAAAAAGAGCAAATATGTATGCATGCATGTATTTTACCATTGAAAATTCTGCATAAACATTGAGTTAATAAATATTAGATATTAAAACTCATTTCAAAAACCAAATACTCAAGAAATACTCATTTAAGACTATTATGCTGCAGCCTTACCAAAATTGGTTTTAGTGATACAGCTGCATTTAAACCAGGTTCAGTGTCTGCTTACAACCGTATTATCCATTCATATTCCCTCACTTCTAGTTGATTACACATATCACCCCCTCTTAGTGTTTTAGTCAACATGTCTATAACTCTAAACTTGAATGTATGTGTATTGCCACATTCTTTTATATGCTTGTATAAAGCATTTGTTTCACATTGTCTTCTTATATTGGACTTGTGTTCAACTATACGATCCCTCAGTCTTCTAGTCGTCATGCCAACATAAAAAGACGAACAGGCTACACATGTTGCTATATAAACAACAAAACTAGAAGCACATGTTGCTAACCCATTAAAATTATAACATTTACCCGTGACAGGGTGTTTAAATGTACCATTATGTATTGAGTTATCATTTTGAGCTGGCACTATATCAGTGCAACAGCTACAATTATAGCAACATATAGTGCCTCTAGTCCTCCCTTCAAGTTGTTTAGTAGGGGCACATGAAAAATCCTTGTAGCATAAAAGGGACTTCAATGATTTTTTATTCCTGTAAGCAAATGAGGGTATACTCCCCACCACTGCTTTCACATCATCTTGTGCTAATAGTATTTTCCAGTATATATTTATAACACGTCTAACTATGTGTGTCTTCATGTTATATGATGTAATGAATCTTAATTTAACTTCATTCCTCTTACTCTCTAAGTCATTGACAATGCTATTACAGTCAGATGATAGTATAGGTTTGCAAGTTGTCAATCTATGAGCCTTGACCATTTCTTTCATACTATCTACCAGCTTATGTGAATATCCACTAGCTATGAACTCTCCACATGTTTCATCCATTTGTTTCAAAAAGGCCTCTTCCGTATTATTAAGTCTACTGACCACTATAAGTTGGGCCTTCACAATGCCCTTGAATACATGAGGAGCATGCATACTTGATGCTTCCAAATAGCGCCCAGATGAAACTTCCTTTTTGTATACTGTAGTGACAAATTTATTATCATGTACTTTCAGATTTACATCCAAAAAGTTAATATTATTTTCTGAACATTCCATCTTAAATTTCAAAAAGGAAGTTGTGTTATTTATATAGCTATTAAAGTCTAATAAGTCTACATAGGTACCTTTCCATATAAGGAAGCAATCATCTACAAACCTTTGATAAAATTGGATACCATTATTTATAAATCCACTATCATTATACAGATGTGTCCTTTCCCATTGATATAGGACTATGTTGGCATATGTGTTGGCTACGGGAGTACCCATAGCCACACCTGTTAATTGTACATAATGTTGCTCATTAAATATAAAAATGTTAGTAAAAATGTATTAAATATTGATGTAACTGGTCACATGACTTTGGCTGCAGGTCATGTGATATGTGGTGGGTGTATTTAAAACTGAGTTTAATTGCACCTTGTGTTAATCATTGAGAAAGGGAGTTGTCCCGAAAGCTTTGTGTTTGATAAAGGTGTTCTGCTTTTACTCAACTGTGTTCGTGTGTTTTGATCTTCAGTAAACTTGTCAGCACTATTAGACAGAGGCACAGTAAACTAAACTTTAAAAAGGGCGCAGTATACTCAAATCAAGGGGTGGCGTAAGCCAAACACAATCGGGCTAAAATGCCACAGGGCAGATAGCCTAGTATGAACCTATGAACCTGATGCTGAAGACTCCATTCCCCTCAGCTTCTCCCCCTGAAGACTATTCCTTTGGGGAAACCTTACGTACCATGAGGGAACATTTCCACTGGGATGGTCAGGACTACTCTGACTCAAAGAAAAGGCCCTGAGAGTTTCTTTTACTCCCCCAGCACAGACCACTTGCTATCCCTCCAGTTTTAGACATCGTGAATGATGTTTACTTAGAATCTAGTCTAAATCCAGATTCTCTGCCTCCTGCTCCAGCCAAACCAGACAGATATTATAGAGTGCCTGACTCACACAAATTCCTTTACAAAAGCCCTCTTGCTGACCCAGAGACAATCTCCCAGGGTCCCAAAGGGGCTAAGGCTTCTATGGCTAAAAATCCTGTACCCTCTGAAAGGGACTCCAGAGCACTAGATAGGTGGGGGAAGAAGGTTTACACCTCAGCTACTCTAGCTAAGAGAGCACTGAATTGTCAGTTTCACAAGCTGAAATACCAGCAATTCCTAATGTCTCAAATAAAACAAAAGATGAGCACACACCCTCAACAGTCTGAACTCAAGGAAATACAGGATCTGTTGCATGCAGCTGAACAGGTGGGCAAACATACTTTACAATGTGGATTTGATTCCTTGGAAGCTTCCTGTAGAGCAGCTGTTACTGGGTCTGTTATACCTAGGCATGCTTGGTTAAAGGAACAAACTCTGCCTGATCATGTTAAAGCAAAGTTACTAGATGCACCGTTACAGCAGGATGTCTTATTTGGAGTTAAAGCAGAAGAGGTTTTAAAGAAAATGGAGGATAAGGCAAAATCTATGCACGTGGTCAAAGATTTCTTACAGGTACAACCCCCACGCTTCAGCAGAAATTGGCCAACAAAAAATTGGTCCTTTCCAGCTTCTGACAGACCACAGAGGGTAAATACAGACGCCCAAGGGGCAGAGGTCAAGCACAAATCCCTTACAAACCTCGCCAATGGGGCACTGCAACACAGCAGGGAGGAGAAGACAGGTCCCAAACTACTAGAAGACAAACACAATGACTTAAACCTCAAACTGCCAAGCAAAGCTCTATTGGCAGCTCCCTTTGGAGGAAAATTAGCACTTTTTGCAGACAACTGGCGCATCATCAAAAAGGACAAAAGGGTCTTAGACATTATCTCACAAGGAAACAGATTCCATTTCAACACCTTGCCAAGGATAAAAGGAATGACAAACCTGCCACAAAATCAATGGGCAGAGGCACAGAAACAAATTACAACTCTCATGGACATGAGAGCCATTCAACTGTTACCTACACAGGAGCAAGGCCAAGGATTTTACTCAAGGCTCTTTCTAGTCCCCAGAAAGGGCAATGCTTGGAGACCCATTCTGGACCTTTCGATTCTAAACACCTTCTTCCAAGTACCCAAATTCAAGATGCTAACACTACAGCAGCTTCTTCCCATGTTGGGCAAGAAAGCTTGGCTAGTAACGTTGGACCTCAAGGAGGCATACCTGCATGTCCCTATCAGACAAAATTGCAGAAAATACCTCAGTTTTATTGCAGGTTCAACCCATTACCAATTCTCTGCACTGCCCTTTGGCTTATCTACTATGCCCAGGGTCTTCACAAAATGCCTGGCACCAGTAATTGCATACTGCAGACAAAGAGGAATTCAAATATACCCATACCTGGACGACTGCCTCATCCAAGCAGAAAGCAAGGACATTCTCTTACAACATCTGGCTTTTGTAAAACACCTTCTAAATTGCCTAGGGTACACAGTAAACGAAAAGAAATCAAAACTAGTGCCCTCACAAAATATGACATTCCTGGGTGCCAGTTTGAATACAATGGCACAGATGGCTTATCTGACTCCAGACAAACAACTACAACTAACTCAATACTTCAAAATAATGGCAACAAAGACCCAACTCCCTGCAAGAAAAATTCTGCAGGCCTTGGGCTTCATGGCATCTTGCATACTACTAATACCATTTGCAAAACTGCATATGAGGAAATTACAATGGTACCTGAAAAGTGTATGGACTCAACACAGCCACAGCTTGGAAACAATGATACCTCTCATTCCCTGCCTTCAACAGGAGTTTCTATGGTGGTCACAGGCATGTCACCTCAACAAGGGTCAGCCTTTCACCTTACCCCCAGCCAGGCAAACTATGACAACAGATGCATCGGACTATGCCTGGGGGGCACACATGGCAGGACAGTGCGTTCAAGGCATATGGACTGCAGATCAAAGAAATCTGCACATCAATCAAAAAGAAATGCTAGCGGTACAGAATGCTCTGACAGCCTTCAAGGACCTCTTACATCCAGGACAGCTTATAATAAGGACAGACAACACCACAGCAATGTGTTACATAAACAAGCAAGGGGGTACACACTCCTACCCTCTATGCAGGCAAGCAATGACCTTGTGGAACACAGCACTGGTTTACCACGTTCAATTACAAGCTCAATTCCTGCCAGGAAAAAGGAACACATTGGCAGACGACCTAGGCAGGAACATCATGGATCTCCATGAGTGGAAACTGGATCCACAAGTATTTGCAATGATAACTCAAAAATGGGGGCGCCCGGACATAGACCTGTTTGCCAACCCCCAAAACTATCAGCTATCAAAATTTTGCACCAGGACATTTCACCATCAAGCTTGGAAAGTGGACGCACTCTCATTCAGTTGGAAAATGCTGACAGTGTATGCCTTTCCTCCATTGCCCCTTCTCACAAAGGTGCTGCTGAAAGTCAGGATGGAGAGACCCAAGATACTCATTGCCCCAGACTGGCCACGCCAGCACTGGTACCCACTACTAAGGAACACGGCCCACCATGGATTTTACCACAAATTCCTCATCTGCTCACACAGCAAGACAGTCAGATTCTACACAGCCAGCTCAAAACCTTAAATATGGCTGCATGGCAAATCACCTAAGCAACCAGCCATCTCCTCTTTCACAAGCTGTTATGGATGTCATTCTGGAGGCCAGGAGGCCCAGCACCAGGAAAGCCTACTCAGACAAATGGAAAAGATTTTGCGCCTGGAACCAAGCTAAAGGCCAAAATACCTTTGAGCCAAACATACCTCAGATTCTACAATATTTAACTGAGATGTTACACAAAGGACTTTCTTTTTCATCTATTAAAATCCACGCCTCAGCTATTCCAGCTCACTACAACACAGATCCTCCCTTATTTTCACATCCACTTCTAAGGCAGTACCTCAGAGGGGCCAAAAACATTAGGCCTCCCAGGACAGCACCAGCACCTACTTGGGACCTCAACTTTGTTCTGGAAAAACTTACGCTGCCACCTTTTGAGCCAGCTTTCTCAGCTGATTTAAAGTTTATATCATGGAAGACTGCCCTGCTGCTAGCAATTACTTCAGCCAGAAGAGTCTCAGAGCTACAGGCACAAATGGCAGTAGAGCCTTTCCTCATTTTTCATCAAGACAGAGTTTCTCTACGAACTAACCCCTCCTTTATGCCAAAGGTGGTATCCAGTGTGGCTCTAAATCAAACCATCCATTTACCCACCTTCTTCCCAAATCCACAGAACAAAGGAGAAAGACTCCTGCACTCCTTGGACATTCACAGGCAACTACGTTACTACTTGGATAAAACTAAGGTTTTCAGAAAATCTGACCAGCTTTTTGTATCCTATGCTACAGCATCACAAGGAAAGGCTATCTCAAAGCAGACCATTTCCAAATGGATAGGACATTGCATACATTTTTGCTACACCCATCATGGAAAACCAGTTCCTGCTAGCATAAGGCCCCACTCCACCAGGGCAGCAGCTACATCTACAGCCTTCCTCAGGGGGGTGCCAACCAAGGATATTCTGGAAGCTGCAACTTGGAGTTCAGTACACACCTTCACCAAACACTATCACTTACCACTTTACTCTAAGTCTAGAGCTGGCTTCGCCACTGCAGTTTTGCAGGGCCTTCCAGCCTCCTCTAACCCTGTTTGACTCCACCTCCCATCCTTAGCTTTGGGATTCAACCCAAGTGTGATGACTGCAGCAGGGTAACACGATGAACATAGTAAAGTTTTGTACCTACCATAAATATAGATGTTCGAGTGTATACCCTGCTGCAGTCCAGGTTACCCTCCCTCCATCCCCTCTGACCTAACTGAAACCTTTCAATACCTTAAAATCTGATACAACCTTTGTGGTGTATTTGCTTATAGCTGGAGGGATGTTTTGTTTGTGCTAAACTTTTATTATTGGTACTATCTACTGACCACCTTTTGGGGGGGCACCTGACATCTGGGGCAAGAAAAACTGAAGAAAATGGCGTCGGATGCCTCTTATATACCCCTGGCGCACTGATGTCAGGGAAGAAGCGACAGCAACCGACGCCGGACCAAGACTTTGGAATTCAGGCCGACTGCGGGACCGCCTGACAGCAGGATAACCCAAGTGTGATGACTGCAGCAGGGTATACACTCGAACATCTACATTTATGGTAGGTACAAAACTGTACTTTACTGATGATTCATTGATCTTGCAGCTGCATGTGTTTCTGGTGTCCTTTAAGCAACTACGAAGACTGTACTGGGACACAGTACGTCTGGAAACCTGATAAGTGTTCTGTGGCTCCTTTAGCTATATCACATAACTCCTTTTGCACAAAGTCTGATGGAAACTTGCTGGTGTTCTTGAACTGCCTGCTTTATAAAGAATTCTGCATGTGAACCAATTCTGGATTGCTAGGAGAGCTCTATAAGGATTTCTGTATTCGAACCTGACAACTGAAAATCATCTCATCTACAATGACTTACAATTTTTCTTTGCTTATTCTGGGGAGCTCTTTTTTATTAGCATTTACATCTACTAGTTTCAGACTATGCTGACTGCTTGCCTGTGGTTTGCTCTCAGGATTAGGTCTGACTGTTCCACCAGGATCTATGGCTCATGAATGTGAATACAGCTGACTGACCTTTCTGTAGCTCAAAGTCTGTTGTCTACCTGATTCTGCCATAAAGGAAATGCTCTGGATTTTGTCTCATGACTAGATTTCCCATCCTGCCAGGCCTTGGGCCTGGTATAGGTTTTCCAAGGAAAGTAATACCCATTTATTCATTATTTCATTTACTGCAGACTTGTATCCTTTGCAATAGCTCTTCACTCTTACAGCACCTGGTGCTTCACATTTACTGTATACTTGCACTACATCTGCAAACTAGTGAACTAATTTTTCTCCAAATTTGTTGTGGTATTGGTGGTTTTGTCATTTTACAAGGCTTGCTGCAACCATTTAATTGTACTGCTTTTCGTTTTGCATTAGGATTAATCAGTTCTGCATTTTATTTCAACAGCTATTTATTATTTTCCACATTACTGCTTCCTTCATCATAGATTTCTACAACTTTCATTACTTCATAATATTATTTTTACACATTTTATGAGTTTTCTACATGTTTTAGCATACCATATTACCAAGATACAAAAGTATTAAAGTGGTTCATGATTACGTTACCTGTTTATTTTTATCCTTTATCTAGCTGTTTTAATATGATTCTGCTCTTTTACAGTGCATAATAGTGTTACACTGTTACTGAACATTACTTTGAATTTTGTTATTACAATCATTTTACTTCCACCTGTGCTTATTTTTGCATTAAGCAATTTACTTTGACTTATGCTAGGGATTAATTACTATCACTTCACCCACTGTTTCTTTTCCAAAGCTGACCACAGCTGTAATTTGTACTTGTACTAGACTGGGTTATCACTAGGAAGTACAGATCTAATTGAGACCCAGTGAAGAGATGGGGAACCAAAGGACTGTAAATCCTTAGCCATTACCTGTTGACAATTCCTGCAATGGTATGAAACAACACTCAGCCCATAATCTCTCAAGTACTCAAAGTTCCCTCATGCCATAAAGGACACATAGGGAGGACCTGCACTCCTGGAGACCATTCCACGTGTTTTACTGTAATGTCAAGTCTGTCTGCAACAACTCTGCATTTTGCTTTACTTGTGGCATATCATGGACCGGACTTGCCTTTCATAAATGAGACCTAGCTAGATGAGAACTTAGAGCTGATCCTGATGGCCTTGGCTCCTCAAGGTTTCTTAGATTCTCAGTACCCAAGGTCCAGGTGAATCACTGTTGGGGTTGCTACTACCAATATCTACAATTTGGCTTTTGATTTGAAACGGATCAAAGTCTGTTTCACCAACTCTTTTAAGCATGCTATGGAAACAGGAGCAACTTATGGGTACGCTCTTGTTTATCATCCACCCAGTATCACAATGATATTTCTCTAGGAGTTCGCCGACTGTCTTGATTCTTTAGTATTGATGCTCCCACAATGGTTTGACCTGAGGGTTCTTAAACATTTGGGGGAGGGGGGTGTACAAACAGTCTCTTTTTTATTATGAAAGGTTTTGTGTCCGCACAGGTGATTACCCCTCCTAGCCATATAATTGGACAAACTCCAGGTGGGAGAGTCAACAAGTGGCCAGAAGGTGCAGTCAGTTATTTAGTCAGATCATTTGATCATTTATTTCTCGGTCAACTCACTCCAACCAAATTTATTAGAAATTGGTTATACACAGTGCTGAGGCACAAGTTCATTCACCCCTGAGGTATTTGTTCCTGTCCTGCTTTAACACCTCCATGAATGCAGCTGTTAGCTTTCAGAGCTCAGCACTCTTTCCCCAATGGCTAGGCTGGTGTCAGCTTACCTCAAGTCTCTGTGTACCTGGTGGTACATAGACAGCATCCTCCTGTGCCACTGTAGGTTCTTTCTTGTTCCTTTATCAGGTTCATAGGTAGGTACTAGGCTATTAGCCCTAGGGCTTATATAAGCCTAGCCAAAAAGGTACCCTGGCATTTGCCACCCAAGAAAATTATTTTCCTGTGCCCCTGTCGAGCAGAGCCACAGAAGTGATCCCCGGGGTGAACTTCCTATTTCCCATCCAATCATCAAGATTTTTCTTGAAGAGTGCTAATGAGGAGCTTTGTTTGATATCGATAGGTAGTTTGTTCCAGAGTATGGGAAGTTTCTGGGACAGGAATCTATCCCTTTAGCATGTTCTGTTTAGACAAGGTTTAGTCCCTAGAGCGTATAGCTCGGAGGGATTGGGATTTCTTTAAGTGGAGCATGTCCAACAGCTCTGGGTTTGACATAGCTTTGTATGTTAGGCAGAGATCGCCTCTGAGTAGACGATATGCGACGGAGTAAAGCTGCAGTTTTTTGAGACAGTCTGTGTAGGGCATCTGTTTGAGGCCAGTAATCCTCTTTGTGAGGTATGCTATATATCAATGCTAACCTAAAAAAAAAGTCTGTTAGCAGCTCCTAAGGGACAGGTCCTTCCTTCTTGTGACCTTGAAAATCCAAACTCTATGGAAACCTCAATAAAGGGAGGGAAGGGATAAGAAAATAAGGAAAAAGAATGAAGGGGGGGATGGCACCTACCTCAGCCTGAGTGTCCCAAGCAATACAGGGTATGTAGGGAGGTAATCAGACCTTCGACAGTGTCCACATTCAAACATCTATTATGGTAAGGTGCTTCAACAACTGTACTATGTTATTTGAGTGGCTCACACTTGTAATCATAACCTTAAGGAAGATTTACAAAGCAGACATGTCCGAAAGAACAGGTAGATCTCTGCTGGGATAAAGCATGAAGCATGTCTTCAAAATGGCAGAGGCAAACCAAGCACATGCCCTGGAGATCGCAATCAACCACTAATGCTTTGAGAGAATGTGTGGACAGAGGACTGAATGACAGCTTCCATGATGTCCTGGACATTGATACTTATGAAGGCAGTGGTAGCTGCTATGTTCTTAGCTGAATGGAATCTAAATTTTCCGTGTAGGTTACTTTCATAAGCCTTGTAAAAGAAACGAATGCAGAACATACAAAGCTTTGTCTGAACTGGCACCAGTTTTGATCCCAAAAAGATTACACATCTAGATGGGCACAACGTAGGCTTCTGCTTATTTAGGGAGAAGCCCAGTCTGTTCAGAAAACCAGCCTATACTCCAGTGACCTCTGCATGTCCACCAGGACCAGTGCCTGTATAAGACAAAAGTCCAAGCATTTACAACTACAGATGTCCTTGATACTGCAGAGTGCTATCACTTCAGCCAGTCTGTAAAAACTTTGGGGTACAGGAGTTACACTAAAAAGCAGGATGATAAACTGAAAGTGATGGTACCCACACCCCAGACCCTCAGATACTCCCTGTGCTCCTTCAAAAACATAATCCAGATGTAGACATTTTTGAGGTGTAGTGTGACTATGACAACCCAAGGGTCCTGGAGTGACAGTAAGGCCTAAGAAAAAAAAAATCTTTAGAAAAGTACAGTTGTGTAAGATCTTACCATAAAAGTAGATGTACTACTTCTCGCTTTTGCAGTATTCTTTACTTCTGGGATATCCTGTCAAGGACAGATTCACTTACAGCCAGTATACCAAAGCTTTTACACATATGCCCTACGTGCAAGTAGTACATAACATGATGCACAGACACCTAATCTTCAGAACTGAAATGCCCCAGCAGAACCAGAGCAACCTCAGATAAGGCAATAACATACATATTCAGGAAGGGAGCAAGGAGAAAAAAAAATGGAAGAAAAAAATTGGCCAGAAGGAGGACAACAGAAAGTAACAATTTGTAGGAGGGAGGGACAGAACACTGCAACAGTGAGAAGTAGGACATCTACAGTTACGGTAAGATTTTACACAACTGTACTATGTCCTTTCTTATCACTGCTGCAGTATTCTTTACTCTTGCAGAGAGTACTAAAGCTACTGGAAAGTATGGGAAGAAGAAGGCAGAGAAGAGTCCCCCACACACCAATGAAGGATGGTTCTGGCAAATCCTGCCCTGGTCTTGGAAATGGTATACAACTTGCCAAGTTTGGTAAAGATGTGAAAAGAAAACCAACTAGCAGCTTCCAAGACAAATCTACTATCCAGGCTCTTAGAAACCACCAGAAGAGGCTACTGTCCTGGTAGAATGAGCATGAACAAAAGATGCCAGCTGCTTGCCAAGAAAAGAATAGCAAAAAGTAATTGCTTTAAAAATCCAGGAGATAACTGCTTCGACATTGCCAAACACAACTTACTGGCATGAAAAAAAAAAAAAAGTTGCTCAGATTTCTGAATATGTTCTGTCTTATCCAAGTAATATCTGAGCTGTCTATGTAAATTCAAGGGGTGTAGTACC